>NC_069396.1:10953750-11270000 GCF_027475565.1 Acinonyx jubatus | reverse complement strand
GGGAATGGCTGGCGCATAACGTGTGTGTTTACTTTTAGTGGAACACGTGAAAGACTTTTTATGGAGATTGTGTTAATTTACACTCCCAACAGCAGTGTTAGAAAAATTCCATTTCTTCCACATTCTTGACAGCATTTGGTATTGTCAGTTTTCTTTTAATTCTAGCTTTATGTTGTTTCCCCCGGTTTTAGCTATTCTGGTTGGTGTGCAGAACTTTCTCTATGGTTTTAATTAGCCCTGTGCCTAATGAGGTTGGACACCATGGCATGGGTTTGTTAGTAATTTTGGTATTTGCTTGTCCCTTTTTCATTATCGCTTTAGAGTTCTCTCCTAAATTCTGTACACTAATATACTGAAAACTGGGTTCTTCCATTCTTTGGCTTCTCTTTTCACTATTTTAACATCTTTCAATGAACACAAGTTCTTAGTTTCATATATTCTGATTTGTCAGCCTTTCGTCTTATGTGTCAACCTTTCCTTTTGTGTCATGTTCAAGATACCTTTGCCCTCCTCCGGGTTACGAAGATATCCAGCTATGCTGCCTTCTAACACATCTTTGCTAACTTTATAGTTTTGCCTTTCACATTTAGATTTGTAGTCTTACTGGAATTCCTTTCTGTGCATGATTTAAGGGAGTGATCAATCTTCCTTTTTCCCCCCTCCTTTCTTTTCTTTTTTCTTCTTTTTCCTCAGTGTGGATGTTTGATTGACCCAGCACTGTACATTTAAAAGAGGTGGTTTATTGTTTGTTTGTTGTTTTTTAACTGCTCTGCATTGCAAACATTGTCAAAATCCTCTCTTCATAGATGTTCAGTCAGTTTCTGGATTCTCTATTCTGTTCCATTGGTCTGTTTGAGGAACCTTCTGCCAACATGACATTCTATTATTTTTGTGCCATTATGAGACTTGATATCCAGTAAAGAAAATCCTCCAGCTTTGTTTTTCTTCAGGAGTATCTTGGTGATTTCTGTCCCTTTATGTTTTCACTAACAATGTATGAGAGTTCTTATTAATTTACATCCTCACCAGTATTTGGTGTTGTCAGTGTTGTGGATTTTGGCTATTCTAAAAGGTGTGTAAATTCAATTCATATTTATATATAGACTTTCATTCAGCAGGTTTGCTAAACACGCTGTATAGAGTAAAAAAATTTCTGTACACATAATCCAACGTATGAATGACAGCCGACTTCTTTCTTTCTTTCAAATCCATATTATCTGTTAAATATTTTTCTTACCCTAGTTAGAATATTCACTTCATCGTGAATGAAGGGGTCTGTAGAGAACATACTTTGATTCCCACACTCAAAGCAGATCTCCACATTTCTTCTAGCATGTGACAGCTTGCTGTAAGGTTTTTATAGATATCCTTTGCAGATTTAGAAATTCCCTTTATGGCTAAAAGTTTTAATCATGTTTAGATGTTGAATTTAATCAAATGTTCTTTCTATATCTGTTTAGAAGATCATATTTTCCTCAGTTTGATTAATTACATTGAAGGATTCTTAAATATTAAGCAATCCTTATGTTCCTGGAAGACACTTGATTAAGTGATGAGCTATTAAACTTTTTCTTTATTTCTATATACTCTAGCAACTTCGCAATTAATTTTACAGGGTAGTAAGAATTGTGTTTATGAATAAGATTGGCTTTTATTTTCCTTCTTGTAAATTCTTTGTCAGATTTTGATATCAAGGTTAGGCTAGCCTCATGAAACAAGTTGGGAAGCATTCTGTTTTTCTACTTTTTGAAGGTGTTTGTATAAGATCAGTGTTATTTTGTCCTTAAATGTTTAGAAGAATTTACAAGGGAAGACATCAGGGCCTGGAATTTTCCATGTGTGAATATTTTTTAATTATGGATTTAATTTTGCCAATAGAGATAGGCTACTCAGATTTTCCTGTTTTTCATCTGTTTTGGCAGGTTACTGTTTGTTTGGAATTTGTTCACTTAATGTTCAAAAACCTTTCACAATAACCTCTTATTGTCATTCTAACTTGTATGGGATCATAGTGGGGTTGCTCTTTCCAATTCCTGGTATTGATCAGTTGTGTCTCTTTTTTCTTTTCCTTGATCAGTCTAGCTAGGGTTTCATTAATTTCAATGTTCTTTCAAAGCCTTATATCACTTACTTTGTGTTTCATTCTTGGTTTTAGTTTACTATATTTTTTTCCCTAAGGTCTTACCATCCATCCTTTTTTTTTTTTTTTTTTTTGAAATTTATTGTCAAATTGGTTTCCATACAACACCCAGTGTTCAACCATCCGTCCTTATTAGCTCATTAATCTTCTGCCTTTTTTCTTTGGATGCCCATGTACTCAGTACCAGTGACTTCTCATGCACTTGTGATATTGGTAATTTGGGTCTTTCTCTCTTATTTGTTTGGACAACATGAGTAGGGACTTATCAATTTCAGCAAATTTTTCCAAGAAACAGCTTTTGATTTTGTTGATTTTCTCTGCTTTTCTGTTTTTAATTTCATTTATTTGTGCTCTGATTTTTTATTATTTTATTTTGCTTATTTTTGATTTATATTACTCTACATTCTCTAGTATCGTAGGGTACATTCTCTAGTATCGTAGGGTGGAAACTGATTTATTTAGATCTTTGCCTTTTTAAAAATGTATGCATTTAGTGCTACAAATGCTGGTATATCTCACAAATTTTGATAAATTATATTTTTATTTTCATTTAGATCAATTTTTAAAAATTTGACTTGGGACATATGCCTAAACCCTTGGGTTATTTCCAAATATTTTGGGGTTTTCTAACTATCATTCTGTTACTGGTTTCTAGTTCAATCCTGTTGTGATTTGAGAGCATACTTTGTACAGTTCACAATTCTTTTAAATTTGTGAGGGTGCGATTTAGGGCCTATAACGTGGTCCATCTTGATGAATATTTCATGTGATCTTAAGAAGACTGTTTCTGCTGCTGTTAGATGGAAAATTTTTAAATGTCAATTCGATCCAGTTGGCTAATACCGATATACACGTCTTCTGTATTCTTACTGTTTTTCTGTCTTTTTGATGTATCAACTACTCCCCCTATAATAATGGATTTGTCTATTTCTCCCTGTGGTTCTATCAGCATTTGCCTCATGTATTTTGACCCTTTTGTTGTTACGTGCTATACATAGAGGATTGTTATACCATGTTGGAAACTTGGCTGCTGTGTCTGTTTATCTCTGATAATCTTTCTTGTTCTGCAGGCTGCTTTGTTTGAAATTAACATGGCTACTCCAGCTTTCTTTAGATTGGTGTTAGTGTTTGGCTAAAATACAAAATGAAAACCAAACTTGAAAATTCCCTGAGCAGACAAAACCATTTAAGCCACATAAGCAAAACTGAATCTAGATTATTCCGTGAACGTAAGTGAAACTTAAGTCATTTTCCTAAAGATGGTACAAGATAACTATTTTTAACCATCTGGAAACCCCTATTGTAATAACCAATCACGTAAAGGTCAAACAACTTCCTCATTTTCATTTTATGAGCCACCCTGTAATGCCGTGCTTCTAAGCCTCATAGAGTTTTGGTTTGAAAGCTCCCAGTTCTTTTATTTATTCATTATTTATTCATTCATTCATTCATTCATTCATTTATTTATTTATTTAATGCTTATTTATTTTTGAGAGGTGGGGAGGGGTAGAAAGAGACAGAGACACAGTATCCGAAACAGGCTCCAGGCTCCAAGCCATCAGCACTGAGCCCAACGCGGGGCTCAAACTCATGAGCCATGAGATCATGACCTGAGCTGAAGTCAGACGCTCCACTGATTGAGCCACCCAGGCGCCCCTGAAACTCCCAGTCCTTGAACTGTTCTGATATGCACAATAAACTCTTACTAATTACTATTCTATTGATCTGGTGGTTTAAATTTTGCTATTTTTAGATTTTTGACATTAGCATGGTAAATCTCTATCCTTTTACTTTTAACGTATTTTAGTCTTATATTGAAAGTGAATTCCTTGCAGATGAACTATAGTTGGGTTTCATCATTCTTTATATATAGCCTGACAATCTCTGTCTTTTAATGTAGTATTTAGACTGCAGCTAAATATAGTATTTAGACTGTAGCTTTTAAAGTGATTTTTGATATATTTGGATTAATATCTACTATGTTTGTAACTTTTCTGTTTGTTGCATTTGCCTTTTGTTTCTTGCTCCCCCTTTTTAATGTGTTATCTGAGTTTGAGAATTTTATATGATTCAATTTTATCTCTTTCCGTACTGATATACTTAAAAAATTTTTAGTGACTGCCCTTGCCTGTCAAAGTCCATCTTCAAATAACATTATACTACTTAATAAATAGTGCAGGTAACTTAGAATACTCCCAATCCCTCCCTCTCATTACCTGCAATGTTGCTGCCATGCATTTAATTCATCCAAGTGCTATCATCACCCAACAGATTTTGACTAATCTTTCTTCAAACAGTTATCTTGTAACTAACAATAAAAAATTATTTTGTCTTAAGTTCTTTTATTCCTTCTCAAGTGCTCTTCTTTTCTCTGCATGTTTCTGACCTATGTCATTTAACTTTTGTATAAAGAACTTCTCTGAAATATTTTTTGCAGAGCAAGTCTGGTAGCAATGAATTCTGTTGAGTTTTGTCTGAGAAAGTTTTTATTTTTTCACTTTTGAGAGAGAATTTCTCCAGGTAGAGAATTCCAAGTTTATTTTTACTTCTTTCAACACTTTAAATATTTCACTTCACTCTCTTCCTGCTTGCGTGTTTTCTGATGAGAAGTCCAATATAATTCTTACCCTTGTTGCTCTGTAGGTATGATGTTTGCTTTTCTCTGGTTCTTTAAATATGTTCTCTATATCTTTGGCTTTCTGCAGTTTGATTATATTTTGACTCAGTATAGAGTTTATTTTGATTTCTAATCTGCTTGTTACTCTTTGAAATTCCTGTGCCTACTTTGGGGTCTGTCATTAATTTTGGAAAGTCGTTGGCCATTATTCAAATATTTCTTCCACTCCATTCTCTCTTTCTTTACCTTCTGGTATTCCACTTACACACATGTTACAATTTTTGCAGTTATCCACAGGTGTTGGATATTCCCTTCTGCTTTTTTCCTTTTTGCATTAGAGTGCAGGAAGCTTATGTTTTCTTATCTTTGAGCTCACTGATTCTTTCCTGGGTTGTGTTGAATTTATTGATGTGCCCGTCAAAGACATTCTCCATTTCTGTCACGGTGTTTTTGATTTATGATATTTCCCTTTGATTCTTTCTTAGAGTTTTCATCTCTCTGTTTATCTTACCCATCTTTCTTGCATGCTGTCCACTTGTCTCATTAGAACCCTTAGCATATTAGAGTTGTTTTAAACTCGTAGTCTGATAATTCCAACATTTGAGATGTATGTAATTGATGATTGTTTTGTCTCTGCAGTGTGGTTTTTTTCTGGCCTTTTGGCGTGCCTTGCAATTTCTCTCCAAAATGTGGACATGTTGTATTAAATTTTTGTTTGTTTAATGTTTATTTATTTTTGAGAGAGAGAGAGAGACAGAGCATGAGCAGGGGAGGGGCAGAGAGAGAGAGAGGGAGACACAGAATCAGAAGTGGCTCCAGGCTCTGAACTGTCAGCACAGAGCCCAACGTGGGGCTTGAACTCATGAACAGCAAGATCATGACCTGAGCTGAAGTCAGACCCTTAACCGACTGAACTACCCAGACACCCCTGGACATGTTGTACTCAGTAATGGGAACTGAAGTGAATGGAATTTTTGTGTGAGGATTTTTATTAACCTGGTGAGGAATTGGGCTGTATTTAATGTTTGATGTAGGTGTTGTTGGTGCCGGAAGCTTCAAATTCATCTAATACTCTTAGATGAATTTTTGTCTCTCCTCTTGACTTTGGGGTCCTCTTCAGAGGTGGTCCGTGTTTACAGTGCTTTCAGCTGTTATCCAGTATTATTATACTGGAGTTCTGCTGGTTGGATGTTATGATATGAGGGTATGAGAGCATTCTGTGTTATTCCAGCTAAATGTCAGTGTTTGTAGTGGGCTTCTGTCTTGGGACTGTGACCTTCACTAGTGTGTCTCTAGGGGCATAGCTCGTTCCCTTCCTGCCCTTACTTCTTTTCCTGGCTATTGACTCCTGTTGACTGTTCCCTTGGGTGGGACAGGGAGAGTAGGGAACCCAGAGTGGGAAGAATGTTCTTCCCTAATGGGGATGAGGCTCTGGCAAAGTCTTTCCTCCTAGACAGTAGGCCTTTGTTGTGCAGAACACTTGGGGCGTATTTCACAATAATTACCTTTCCCTTACCCTGCCAGAGCCAGGAGGGAATCTTTTTCTGATCTTCATGGAGAACATGAAAGTTTCCTAAAAGTCAAGTTCACAGAAATGTAGGGCCCTCTAAGACTCTGGTCCCCAGGAGTTTCTCTCTCTCTTTGTCATGCCAGCTCACCCTCAGCCTCCATCAGTTTATCACTATTACCACATAAGCAACCCTATCAGTTTCTGGCACCAGTGGCAGATCTCGGTGAACAGATCTTGGCTCTGACTCTTTGGATCGTCTTGTTTCTCCAGATTCCAGGGCGATAGTTTGCCATGGTTTTAGTCAGCTCAGGCTGCAGTCACAAAACACTGCAAACTGGTGGGCGGCTTAAACAAAACAGACCTTTAGTTTTCACAGTTGTGGAATTGGGAAAGTCCAAGATCAAGTTGCTGGCTAATTCAAACCATTCCTGGTCAGAACCCACTTCCTGGCTTGCAGACATCAGCCTTCTCAGTGTCTTCCACTGGCTCTGGTCTCTTTTCTCATGATTATGACGCTAATCCCATCATGGGGGCCTGCCCTCATGACTTCATCTAAACCTAATGACACCCCAAAGGCCCCACTTTCAAATACATCGCATTGGGGTTAGGGCCTTAATATGAATTTTGGAGGGACACAATCCAATCCATAGCACCAAATAACCTAAGTTTTCTGACGGGTCTAAGAAAGGTCATTGATTTTCAGTCTGACTTTGTTGTTGCTTAGAGTACAGTCATTATTTCCAAGCTCTTTAAATACAGAGCTGATGCCTTTCCTGTTTACTAGTTAGTATGTGTGTGTGTGCGTATCCACGACTCCGAATTTCCCTTTAAGAACAGTTTTCACTGCTGCTTTCTTACTTTCTGTGGTGTGTAGGACTTTATGTATGAAAAATGAAAACACAATTTGCGACCTAGAAAGATATCTTTCTACAGAATGTAATTACATTTGCTTCTGCGGGTAGAAATGGGCACCAGACTTTTCTGACTATCTTAATGTTATTTCACAGATTGAGAAGATAGGAAGCTGAATTTTAGTCCTTCTAAGGAGTTGTCTGTCTGTGACTTACCCTTTGTCCTAAGCTGTAGACCCTCTGAGTTCCGATACAAAATCTGTGGAAGCTTACAGGATATCCTCATCCTTGGGGGACCTAGATCTATAATTTTGTTTTTAACCCTGTGCAGTTGTAAAAAGATCTGATGTTCAGGTTCTTTCTGTCTCAGGTTCTATTCAGGAATCCTAGAAAGAGAAAAGGGTCTCAAAGGTAGGGCTCTATTTTATTGTCTTTGAGCGCTTCATTCCCTATTTTTTATTTTGTGCAACTTTTCTAGCAGGAGGATTGTTCAGAATTTCCTAGTCTACCCCTACCATAATATGATGATTTTTTAAAGCTAAAAGTTATCTTTCAATAAAATTTTAGTCTTCCAAAGAACTAGACATATCTTACCCTAATATAAATTTAACAGTAATGACCTATCCATGTGTCTTCCATAAAACAATTTATTGCTGTCTCTGAACAATAGTTACAAACTATAGCCAAGGCCGTATCGTTCATGTGCTTTTTTGCTCTTGCCGTTCGATTCTTCCATCCTGAGAAGTGAAACATTCTATGCTAAAAGGGATAAAACAGTGTATTTTACAACTTGGTTTCTTCACAGATTCTAATACAATGGGCAAGACATGGGACCTTACTGAAATACTGCCAAGAATTTGGTATCCCTGCAAGTAAATATTTTAAAGACAGTATTTTCAGAGCAGAGGGGGTGGTAGAAACTGATTTTATATCAATAAAATTCTGTATTCTTATTTTGAAATTTGAGACTTATCATAAACACAGAACAACCCTTAACTTTCTAATTTGATTCCTCTACTCTCATTGCTATTTCTTTATTACAATTAATGAATGACATTCACACTCACTTAAGAGAGAATCGGCATTTATACGTAGAGTTACAATGGGCTTATTCAACATATGTTTACAAGTTACTTACTTGGGTTTATGCTAGCAAATTTCCCACTTTCCAGTTGTTATTTTTTCTTTGCTTTCTCAGTTTTTTTAATTTTTTGTTTTTAGACGAGACAGTCTCTTGGGAGGCTCACTGGTGCACTTGGTAAATATTTATAACCAACACCATAAAACAAAGGTCTGACTTCCATTAGACAGCATGTTGTTACGATGCATTCAGTGTCTGCCTGTCAGCTGACTGTGTCATAAAATGAGTTGTTCTTGGAAATAGGTCATATGTGAGTCACATGAATTCTCATAACAAGAGAGGTCAGAGGATTTTCATGTTTGCCTGCTGGTCATGTTGAATTTATATTCGTATTGCTGTTTATTTTGGTGGGAGCTAAACCAATTTTTATGTAATTACACAGCCTGCTATGTAACTACATGTAAGTGGTCCCATGTTTCTGATTTATTACAGAAGTGTTTTGGATCCCCTTATGAACTGCCATATGGGCATTTCCCTTTATGCATCTTGACTTTCATAGATGAGTTGCTCAATTAATATTTATAAAACAGATGAATGCTGTTATACCTCTTCATAAATTTTAGAATCATTATGGACATACTTAAAATCTTGTGAAGAACTTTAATTCATTAACTCCATAAATTATCTCGGTTAGAATGCATTTTTAAACCATCTATGAATATCTCATTGAGCTTGAAAATCAAGTCTCCAAGAAAAGAAAAATACAATTAAGGCTTTTTGATTTTTGTCACATAAGACACATGACCTTAATTCTACTTGTAGGTGTTTCATACATTTGATGCAATACTGGCATATTCTTTTGCATTTCGTATCTGTGAGGAAGTTATCATTTTATGTACGAGTCCTATTGATGATTGAACGTTTGTCTTTTCTTTTTATTCTACTCCAGTAATTTTGAGAAAATGTAAAGTTTATGGAACCATGCTTTTGTCTATAATAGTTAACTGGGAGAGCTGTGTTCAGCGATCATCTGAGTCGTATTACTCTCAATACGTCAAAGATTTTAAATGTAAATTATGAGAAAGAGTGGGGGGAGCCTCAGATAAAATATCAAGCTTCCTCTAGGGCGACTGGTTTAGCTTTCATGTTCTTTTGGAAGGAAGCCTATTGATAGTTTAGCTAAATTATGTTCTCTGGAGTCAGCAAAGCCTGGGATTAAATCCTTCCTCTGCCACTTCTTAGCTGTGTGGCTTTAGACACACAACTTCTATAATTTTCACTATCCTCAATTTTAAAGTGGGTGCAAAAATGACTATCTTACAGCATTGATGGAAGTATTACAGCTGCGTAATGCATTTCTCCTGCACCTGACCCTGAGTACAGATTTACACACTGAAGACCTTTAGACTGATAGCACAGAACACGTTTGCTACATATTTCTCCCCTTAGAAGTTAGCCCTGGTGAACCCTTCTCCTGAAATCTCTTCCCTCTCTAAAGTTTTGCAATGATATAGGGAGGGGAAAAGAGCATGGCTTATTCACAAGCCAGAAAATTTTTCATAATCAGCTAAAGACCAAAGCAAAAATTGGCTTGGCATGCATTAGAAATGCAGATTCCAGGGCCCCACTTGCAGATTTAGCACATGGGGTTCAGGATCTAGAAATTGCATTTTTAAAATATAATTTATTGTCAAATTGGCTTTCATACAACACCCAGTGCTCCCAACAAGTGCCCTCCTCAATGCCCATCACCCACTTTCCCCTCTCCCCTGCCCCATCCAACCTCAGTTTGTTCTCTGTATTTAAAAGTCTCTTGTGTGGGGCGCCTGGGTGGCGCAGTCGGTTGAGCGTCCGACTTCAGCCAGGTCACGATCTCGCAGTCCGTGAGTTCGAGCCCCGCATCAGGCTCTGGGCTGATGGCTCGGGGCCTGGAGCCTGTTTCCGATTCTGTGTCTCCCTCTCTCTCTGCCCCTTCCCCGTTCACGCTCTGTCTCTCTCTGTCCCCAATAAAATAAATAAACGTTGAAAAAAAAATAAAAAAAAATAGAAGTCTCTTGTGGTTTGGCTCCCTCCCACTCTGTGTGTAACTTTTTCTCCCTTCCCTTCCCCCATGGTCTTCTGTTAAGTTTCTTAAGATCCACATATGAGTGAAAACATATGATATCATGTGTTTTCACTCATATGTAGAAATTGCATTTTTAAACAGCTCCTCAAGTAATTCTAACAGACACCAAAGTTCAGAATCTATAATAAAAGGAAAGACAGGAGCACCTGAGTGGCTCAGTTGGTTAGGGTCTGACTTCTGGCTCAGGTCATGATCTCCCAGTTTTGTGGGTTTGAGTGCCTCGTGGGGGCATCAGAGGCTGCACTAACATTACGGAGCCTGATTCTGTGTCTCCCTCGCTCTCTGCCCCTCCCCCACTAGCACTGTTTCTCTCTCAAAAATGAATAAACATGAAAAAAATTAGGAAAAATGAAGACATAAACATCCACATAATAAAATTATTTTTTTTAATGAGCAACTTAAATCCATGCGTTCTTTATGAACTTGCGATGGTGTAAAAAAAGTATTCATAGCAAGTTGAAGAATATCTCTTAGGCGAGGGAAGTACATTTGAAACCTGATAGTATGCATAGAACTTTTCATTCATAAGGTAATGTAACATCAGCCACATCCCTAATTGACTACCATTCTGAAAAAGAGGCCCATTAAATACACAATTCCAAAGCAAAGTCTTTATCTTATGTATTGAAAAAATTTCACCATGAGGAGCAAGACAAGACAAACATTATTGCTCAGTTAACGAATTCTTAATTAATAGCAATGATTCCTGTTCTCTGGCTGACATTGATCCTAGGAAGTTATTTAAGGTACTCAGAGCATTCCAAGATAGTGTTCTGCCTGTTCTGTCACTGAACACACTTCCTCTGTCTGCATCTTCTTTCATTATACTGATTATTATAAAATTAAAAATGTTCATTTAGAAAAAAACCCCAGATGTGACTGGAATGTGCTAAAACCCCCATATCCCCCACCTCACAAGTTCCCTCACCCTTTGTAAGAAAAAGCTGCTTAAAAGTTTGAATGTGCCAAGACATTTTTATTACGTATATAAGCTAAGCACCTTATATTTCTTCTTTATGTTCTGAAAATTTACATAGCTCATAAATCGATCAGGTAAAATGTGAACGATTGCCACGCGTGGACCTCCCCCTTCCACTTACCTGTCTGTTGCCACGGCCACTATGTATCTTTCCTCTTAATCCTTTAAGATGTTGAGAACATCATACTGGCATCTGTCTAAATCTGTGAATGTGCATTAATGTTGAAAAAACATGAGATCTTTCGGAAGGTTATCTAATTCATCATCCAGCTGTTCACCGAAAGAAATCAAAATTGTATTAGCCTGCCAGCGGCACCCAGGAAAATAGAATCGAAGTGTAAGGGGGTCTGATTAGGATTGAATGTCAGTGGACCAGGGCCTCGACCCGCATTGCCTTTCCCACATTGCCCTGATTTGGGGAGCCTGGAAACACATACGGGCGCGCACACACACACACACACACACACACACACCACCAATGCCCAGAGTATGAAATTTTGACCAGTGAGAAGGTTGGAGCTTTCTGGAAGGGTCTGATTACAAAGTTAAAATACCTGTGGAATTAAGCAGTGTTCTCCTGTCTATGTTCTGGGAAATAATAGCTAAGAATGAGGGCCTAATATGTTTAAAACATACCAGAGAACTATCCCTGTCATGGGAGATACAGTGCACTTTAGCACATTCACAGTTGACATGCTCTTAGAGGTTCTGTAAATAAGACACCTGTGGAATTTTGTTTTGTTTTGAAGCCCAGTCTTTCCCAAACATACGCATCCAACAGGTATCTTATTGTGAACCACTTTGAGCCAAGCCATGTTCTAGGTACTATGGTTGGAGGGCACGGAAGGTCTTTGCTTTCATGGAGCTCATTTTCCAGTGGGGTAAGATAAACAAACAATAATCGAACAGAATAAGACCCCAAATAATGAGTAATGTGAAGAAAATAAAATAGGCAATAAGGTGTGGGGGTGTGCCAGGTACACTGCCTTTGCAACTGTGATTAGCAAGGGCCTGACTTAAGGGGTAATTTTTTGACCAAAGCCTCCAAGGGCAAGAAGAGCTGGTTGTGCCAGAGACCTTGCGGAGAGAACTTACAGAGCAGCAGAGACAGCTGGTGCAAAGGCCCTAAGCAACCCTGAGCTTGGTTGTTCTAGGGGCTCCAGGGTGGCATAAACCTAATGGAGAGTGTTGTCAAAGAGCATATGTTTGATAAGGAGATTGGATTTTGTTCTAAGTGGTAAAGAAAGCAGTTGGGGTTACATGGTTTGATTTACCTTTAAAATTAAAACAATTTTTTACATGTTTATTTATTTTTGAGAGAGAGAGAGAGAGAGCGTGTGTGCATGCAAGTGGGTGAGGGGCAGAGAGAGAGGGAGACACGGATCTGAAACAGGCTCCAGGCCCCGAGCTGTCAGCACAGAGCCCAACACGGGACTTGAACTCACTAGCCGTGATATCATGACCTGAGCTGAAGTTGGATGGTTAACCGACTGAGCCACCCAGGCACCCACCTTTAAAAATTTTTTTGACTTCTCAAAGAGGAAGAGACTAGGGCTGCATATGGGGTTGGTGCCAGGGAACAGGAGAACAAAAAAGGTGAGGACGAGGTCATTGAGATAATTCTGGTGAGATGATTCTTTGTTGAACTGGGTAGTCATAGCTGAGATGAAGAGAGGTGCCCAGATTTGGGATATAATTTGGAGGTGCCATCACAGAACTGCCTGTGGTGTGTGAGCCTGAGAGCTGGTGTATGGAATATTGGTGGAGTGGGAGCAAGAAGTAGGGAATCGATTGATAAGGGGAGCCAAATCAAATTAATTTGACTATGAAACACTGAGCCTTTAAAAAAATGTATCAGAAAATATTTTGGCCAAATCATAAGAGGCTCTTAAAAGCTGAGAATAAACTGAGGGTTGATGGGGGGTGGGAGGGAGGGGAAAGTGGGTGATGGGCATTGAGGAGGGCACCTGTTGGGATGAGCACTGGGTGTTGTATGGAAACCAATTTGACAATAAATTTCATATTAAAAAAATACTTTGGTAAATGCTGCTAAAGGGATATTAGTGAAATGGAAAGAAAAGTAGGTGAATGAGCAGGCTCCCTGTATATAGGTATTCCTAATGTATTTGCCTTTTTCTTATGCAGTCTACATGAGGCCGGCCGTATTTGTTGATCCAGTCAGTCATGGTCAACAGACCTACCAAGAGCGAGAATAGATCCCTTATTTTGTTCCTACATTTGCTGATTGTTACAGTTGAAAAAAAAAATCAAAAGAGGGGAAAAGGAGAAAAAAAAAAAGAAGGAGGAGGAAGGGAGGATGGGTAGTGGAGGAGGAGAAGAAGAAATAAAAAAATAAATATAAATTATTGAGAACAACTTCCACTTCCCCTAACTTTTTCATATATGAAAGCGTACCATTCGTCATGGAGGAGAAAAGTAGAGTGCTTAGATGTTAGGTGCTCTGGTGTGTGGCTTTTGCAGGTGAACTACGTGGTAGGCAGATGCATCCTGGTTTTGCGGAAGGAGGGTAGCTCTTGGTCTTACCATACAACAGTTTTCCAAATACCAGAGGATTATTTTCTACCTTTCTGACCTTTCATTTCCTCATCTGCACTTGTGCCAGCTTAGCATCATTCTCAAGGTCTTTCTAGCTTTCAGATTCTAGAGTCTGTAAGTCTAATTATAGGTCTTCCCAATTGTTATTGCTTCTAATTTCCCTTAACAGTTTTTCTTTTTTAATACAGGCACTTTTGTGTTGTTATTTTTTTATTAAATCACTTTGATGTACCGGCAGTGCAGTGCGTGAGGTTGAACAGCCTGTTTTCAGAGTGTAATTCCTTAGTTCTGAATGGGTGATACTTTTGTTTATGTTACTAAGAGGATAAAATGAAACAATGGAAACAGGTTCCTAACTTTTATCATTCATCAGTGACTAAGCAACTTCTTTGCTGAATCAGATCCTGCTTTTTTAATGCGGGGAGAAGATTTTCTCAAAATTTTTTTGTGCCATTCACAATGTTAATACCTTTTAAGTATAATTTGCACTTTATACAAACAACGTTTATTGAGGGTATCATGTTGAAAGCTGGCTTAATGGGGAAGGTGGAATTTCATCTGCTCTCAATATAAAGAAAAGCTTGAGCAATCGTGACTTCTGTGTGAAAGAGGGACATTACAATGTAACTGGTAATAATGATTTTCTTGGAGAAGGCAGCCATTTTTATAGTAAAAAAACAAATCAGACATTGCTTGTGGACACTCTAGGTCACAGGGTAAAATGGATATTCTCCAAATGCATTGATTTCTTTCTTTCCCTTTTCTTTTAGGGCTTTTCAGGAAATGCAAATGCAGACAGTGTTGTGTACTATAGACTCCAGCCTTCCATCAAAGCCCGATTTCTGCGCTTCATCCCTTTGGAGTGGAACCCCAGGGGCAGAATTGGAATGCGGATTGAGGTGTTCGGATGTGCATACAGTAAGTGTTTGTTTACCCAACACACTGACGTAGAGATCAAAAGAGATGTTTTAAGAGCCAACCTGCACACCGAAAATGACTTTCTAGCTATGTAAAGAGATAGAAAAACAGGAATGATCTTTGTGGAAAGCTTGTGTGTGTGTGTGTGTGTGTGTGTGTTGTGCACACGCGCCCGTGCATGGCAATATTGACTTCAGTATTTTAGTGTTACATTTTAAATTAAAAAATGGAAATGTTTTATAGATAGATCAATCCATACGGAGATAGGTACACACAGCTACTTGTTAATGGACATATGGGAATCCATTTATCCAAATCTAATATTACTAACTAGATCCTAACTTTCAAATATTAGAGTTTCCCCCTCCATGGATTGTATCTGATGATGTTTCACTTAGGCACCCTGAATTTCATAAAAGATACAGTGTTGCATTTAGTATAACCAGTCAAACGTTAGGCACCAAAGAATGTTGGTCTCTTTAGCCTAAAAATAAAATGCCATGTAACTCACTTATAAATATGCTGTGCCCTCAACATAAATTCATAGAAAAAGTAAAGACCTCTGCTAAAATATAAAATGTGTTTGAAATACTTTCACATAAAAAATGGTAGAAACCACAGATTTCACTTAGTCTCCTCTTAATGAAGCATTTTATTATATCTTTTTGTGGGGCAGGGGCCTAAGAGTTATTGATAGCCTACCTCAAGCCACACCATCCTGTTAGATGCTCTTTTATTATGGAACAGTGAGTTAGTTAACATGATCTACAATTATCAGATGAGCAGTCTGAGGTTTGGAGAGATTCAGTAATTTGCCCAGTGTCCCACGCCTAGTACACGGAAGAATCCGGAAAAGAGCCTGAGATTGTTCAGTTCCTCTATATCACTATTTAGCTAAAAGCTAAAGCTTTTTAGCCACTAAGGCTTTTGTCACACATAGTTTATCACTTTTTGATGTAAGTCCAGTTAGGTTCCGGTTCACTTCATTTGCATGCAGGCAAGATAGGTCGCGCACAGGACAGGCGACGTGTTGACGTTGAAACTGTGTCAGACGGACAAGCTATGTTGTCCAGACTGCACATCTCCTTGCAGTAGTTAGTGATGTTCCCGGCATCCTTCTGTCCCATCAAAGGTAACTGGCCTTTTGTTCCCATTGGAGCCTACAGAATAGCGATCACAGTGTGAATATCAACAGTAATCATAATCATAGCAATAACACTAATTTTAATAGTGCTAAGTCTTTGAAAAATTCTAGAAGTAGCAGCGTTTTCTTGAGTGCTTATTACAGCATTACATGAGCAGTTTATAATTTTTTAAAAAGTCCAGGTAAATATTACTAGGTTACTATTCCCTTCCCACCTCCCCCCGTCCCGCCACTTCCCCCACCCCGCCTTCGCAAAAGGGGAGGCTAAAAGCTCAGGCACTAGGACTTGCTGAAGCCATGCTGATGGGAAGTCACAACGCGGGGTTTGCAGCCGGATCTGCCAGACTCCAGAACCCACGTGCAGGCTTAGGCTCCATCCAGCTGTTGATTCGCAGAGATGAGCCAGGGAAGCGTACTTCTTACCATCTACCCACTTACTCTCTTGTCTCCAACAGCTCAGCTTAGCTGTTCCTGTTACGTGGTACCTCCTCCTTCGCAATGATCCGTTGGAATAAAATCACCCTTTAAAAAAAGTATCCCACCCCAAATTGCAATTCTGAAACACAGAACTCAGACAGTCCGTCTTATTTGTGTTTGGGTCGTAGAGTATAGCAAAGCCCAGGCTGCACCCTGGATACTTAGCAAAACAGACTTCAGATGCTTTATATTTGTAGTTGCATCTCTACTTACTCAGAACATCCACCTTGCAAAGTATTTATTTATCACAGTATAAAAATAGCTAAGAGTTCTTGAGCCCTTACTCTGTGTCAGATACAGTTTTTATAGACGTCCTCATTTCATCCTAAAAATCACCCATTTAACAGAGTCTTAGAAATATTAAACAGGTTCCCCAGTTGTACACCCTTGATACACATTCAATCTGGGATGTAAATTCAACATTCGTTGAAAAAGGACTACTGACAGTTTTTCCAAAACTAAAGCATCGCTCATCATGTCCCCATGGAAGGAAGGGGCTGCTGAGGAACAGGGTCCTTTGAGTTCTTTGCTGCCATATATGCTTCATGATGTCCCAAATCTCCCTCCACTCTCATTGATCTGCAACCCAGTGGAACATTCTTTTTCCTGTGCCTTCATTTGCTGTCTCTTGCAGTGAGCACATTGTCCATGCATTTATTTAATCAGCTTCCTGTTTTCATTGACCCGCAGTTGAAGTAACGGTACTGAGAGCCAACAAGATTTGAAATTCAAACATAAACACGTATGGTAAAATGGTATGACAGGACTGAATGTAAAATGGCTGTTGTATAATTTTGGATAAGAGAAAAAATAATAAACAATGGAAAAATATTATCATAGATAACCTAAAAGAACCCCAAAATGGGTTGGGTGTGCGTCCCTTCTTGAGTGAATTTGATCAAATATATTTTAATTCTTCAGTTACAGTTATATTATCCACCTGTTAATAGTATCAGCCTCACAGACTATGAATTTCCTGAAGCATGATTCTATGTAATTATCATTTATTAAATAATTAATAGGTATCAGATATTTTCTTTTTAGGCATTTTCTGAGTTACTCCTAATAACACAGTGAAATAGGGGCATGAATATTACCACTTTATGCAGGAGTAAGAGGAGAGGAACAGAATTGTCTGCTGCATGAGCCCCGTGGCTTGCTCTGAGTTCTGGTACAGAAATAAGTGGGGACCACCAGCCCCCCTTGCCCTCAGAAGGAAGAGCGGCAGGTGCTGTCTGCACAAGAACACAGCTTGTAAGATTCTGTGTGCCACTCCCCAGAGTAGCCCAGATCCGAGATCAGTCTGGATTTTCTTCAGATACACAAGGCCATTCTCCTACAATCCCTTTAAAAAAGGACAAGCAGTGTTGGGGAGGGTTCAGGGTCTCTCTCCTAGATCCCAGTCACATGATTCCTGAACATGCTGGCAATTAAGTGAGCCTCTTGGGAAAGCCCGGAGGCCTGCATGCAACCCACAGCCTTTGTAACCACATCGCTTGCACCAAGTTAATGTGACTTTTTTCTGGGCTTTGCCTGAGCTGCTCACTTAAGAGTGCTATATACCAGGATGCTTCAAGTCTCCTGACACGGGGGAAAGTGAACTTTAGAGAAATTAAGAACTTTGTCCGCATTACGCAGACTGCCTGTGTGAGATCTGAGATTTAAATTCACATCCATTACTTTCCAAAGCCAGTGCTCTTGACAACTCTATGAATCATACATGTGTTCGCCTTTTAAGTATTTATTGACACTTGCTGAAAGAGAACTCTACTAGGTATTGGGTGTAGGGAGAAATTCTAAAATAATGTAGATTTCTTAATAAATGGGAATTATTATATATAATTGGGGGTTTTTTTGTATTCTAATCCTAGGTTTATTCAGTACAGTCCTTTTACTTTATACAACAAAGCGCAAACACAACATTATCTAAAATACTACATAGTTACAAAATGCAAAGCAAAGTTTATAGTACTGACTGTACAATAAAAGCCAAAAAAGCGTGTACACATTGCCAAAGTAATCTACAAGACCACCACCATGAATAACAGCTCCGGCACGGGGATCTGCGATGACCCTTGCGGAGCTGGCTCTCAACTTGCTTGTTAATTTCAGAGAGAGAAAGGGAGAAGTGGGGTGTGGGGGCACGTGCGTGAGTACTTGTAAAAACAGAGCCATTTGTGGCAACTAACATTTGGTGCTTGACCCCTAGAGGTCAGAAGAGGCAATGTCATAAAAATTCCACAAACTCAGTGTAACATATGGTAGCATGAGTGTAGGTTGGGAGGAATAAAATGATTGAGAAACTGAGTGTAAGTGTAAGAACGCTGATAGCAATAGGTTTGCAACTGAAGTGCAGATATTTTCACTTGAGAGGCTGGGAGGACAGTCCAGATAGGGGAAGGGGCGGACCCTCGTCAAACACGGAGACAAGAATTGCTTGGAGGATCGGTTTTTATTGGAGAACAGTCATTCAGGCTGAAAATAAGGGCACACACATGTCAGGAGGCTTCTGGTGTCATGTGTGCAAGTAACAGTAAGGACCAGAGCACCAACAATCAGGAGAGAGGCTTCTCTTGTTCACATCAGACTCAAATATACTGAGGATGTGGATTCAGAGATCTTAGTGATCGCACATGAGGGTCCCTGAGTTACCAGATTTGAACAAGCATCTGGAACGTGGTGCCATGTGCTGAGAGGGGCAAGGGAGAGTGAATGAGCTCTGAAAGGGCACAGGAGAGAGAATTAATTGCACTGTTGACTTAACTGAATTCAAGCCGGGGGAATTCGGAAGGTTGGAACACGAAACCCTCTGAGCTGAAGATACATAATTGAAAGCTACATAAATATCATTGTTATTAAATCATAACTTTCCACTTGCAGAATTTCTGGTAATAATAACACTATGAAGTGCTGTGTTTGGACAACTGCTCATGTCTTTGAAAAGGACAAATGCATTTCTATCATCATTAAAGCAGGTCTTTAACGCTGTTTTTCAGGTAGCGTGCATTTTTATGCCACCCCCCTCCTTGTGCCTAATGCATGTGTCCGCTGAAGTTCTAGGTAGCTGCTCTGATGAATATTGTAGAGACAGTGGCTATTGTGAGAGCCACACATGATTTTATTAGCCTCTGTCCGGGTGAGTTAGGGCAGTAACTTGTTATGAAGGTACATCAAGTGAATGGAAAATCCATATCAAAGAGCATGTTCTACTTTTATGTCGGAAAACTTGGAAGTTGTTTCCTGAGTAATGAGAGAAGTAGAAGCTAAATTTTATGGGTTCAAAGAGAAAGTATAAATTTCAGATGCCTTGGCCATAGCAGCCGTGAACATGTTTATAGATCTAGACGAGAGAGGTAGGTAAGGAAATAACTCATGGAAGAAAGAACAAGAAGAGAAAACGTTTCGTGGTAAAGAAACACGGTCTACGGAATGTCCCAAAGGAAAGTAAACAATGGTAAACAAAGGCAGAGAAAGGAGACAAAACTGAGTGAAAGCAGCTCTGTCTGAGATGTCCTTGGGGAAGTGGCCGTTAAGCCACAGGACATAGTGTCCTTTAATGGTGGACGAATTGCTGTGACAGCTGCCCTCCGTATAAATACGGAGTTCCTTCCCTCTAGTCTTGTGTAAACATCCTCATTTTGCAGTCCGGGATCTTCCTTTCCTCATCCTCAACAGAAGAAGAGCATCCAGCTTCCCGGCCGCACCGAGCACTTTCCATTTCTTCCACATGCCATGATATCATGATTTTTGTAGACTTGGGATCTTTGCACAGTGCCCAGGGCAATCACCACATGTGGAGCCTTCGCTTGTCTACTGAGATGAGTCTTTCATTCAGCACCTTTCCTCAGCATAGAAATCACTGTCTCCGGCAGCTTCTCTGACACCTCACTTTTGGGTCAGAGGACATTTCCGCCTGCTCCTGGAACAGCCATTCTGCTCCCCGTCGTACCATGCACACACATGGTACTGTATCGTAGTCAGCTATTCCTTCTTTGTCCTGAGTCTTCTGGATAGGTGCACGAACAAAGGGAGGTAGGGTTGGTGAGCCTCAGGAAGGCTTTTCCCGTCAACCTGGAGGCACGTGCAGGCCGTGAAAGATATGATGTAGAACACGGGAGAACTAAGAAGGTTGGAAGACAACAAACACATAGAAGGATAGAAACTACACAGAATATAGAAAGTGTTGTGTTTATTTGCTTAAATCCAGACCAATTAAGAGAAAATTATGGATTCTGTTTAACAAATGGAATTGGGTCAACAATTACAAAACTCAGGCCAACTTAATAAAAATATGCTTTTTATCGTGTAAAAAATATTGGAAGTTGGAACTGCTTCTATCAGTAGATTTTAATTTGGAAAACACATTAATAGGAAATGCAAGAAAGCAGCCTGAGAAATGCAGCTACTAACACTGAACCGACTCTGAGTTTTCTGTCTATTCGGGACCAATCTCTTACACCCCATGTCTGGTTAGGGGGAGAAATGAAAGGCAGTAAATGTGTTAGATTTACTCTAAAGAATAGTTATAATTGAACTCAATACATATTTATGAAGCAGCTCCCCCATGTTAACAGCTAAAAACTTGATCCAGGTGAATTACATACAATCCCTGCACTCAAATTGTTTATCAGCTGATACCGTAGCTGAGGAATCCGAGCTTATGCCGGAGTTTGAAAAAGAAGATAGATTCTGGTGGGCCTAAAATCAAAGAGGTTAAATTCTAATTCTTTGAAAAATTGATAGTCTTAAGATTTTAATCTGATGATAAATGGGGTTATATTAAAATGAAAATAAGGTGAGCTATTAGGATACCAGAAAAAAAAGAAGCAGCTATGAAACCCTCTGGGATTATGTCACAAGAACTCAGAGCCTGCTGAGGAGGCCCTCACTGACCAAAAATGGAAATATCGTAGCATCAGTAAGGATAGTAACTACAGTTCCACAACATGTTAAGTATGTTTAAGTGAGTGGGTTCATGACAATACTAAAAAACAAAAATCCAATCGGTTACCTGTGAGAGAGATGAAGGAACCAACTCCTTATTTTGAAAACTAGTAAATGAAGGGAAACATCAAGAATTTATCTCACTTTTCCTATGTGATCTGTACTTCAAGGTACAGATCAAACAGAAGATAACAGGGCATTTCTCTTTAAAGGTATATTCCAGGTAATAGGTAAAGAGGGAAATAAGCAAATAGAATTAGCATAGTCCCACTTTGCAACCCTAAATAAATTAATAGACCAAGTCAATGACTATAAAAGTTCACAAACAGGTGATTTGCTTTTCAGTACCGGTCACAGAAGAGTCGCTTTTATTGGACTGTCTTGCTACAACTGGAATCACTGGATAGAAAATATACATTAAAAAACCTCCTTCAGGTTTCTGAAGTTCAACTTAAAACAGGATGATATTTGACAAGATTTGATCTTGAGAGAAGGAAAGCAAATTTTGAGAGATCCACGTTTCACTGAATTTTTCCTAAAAATGCATCCCAGTTGCAGGGCATCATAATGCTCAAGCAGAAAAGTAGCCAGGTTTTACTGGGCTGTGGAGGCGGGGTCCAGAGTTCAGGGTTGCCAGAGTGGCTAGAAATTTAGGGTAGAATCCGGAAAAGGAGGGGGTCAGAGAGGGAGGGCCTCAACTCCCACATAAAAACTCCCCTTCGGTCCTCGGCTGATCCATGACCTGCGCATGCCCAAGATGGGGTACCAAGAAAGCTCAGGAGAGAGCGGGATGGGAGATCCAGGGGCTGAAGATTTCCACATCTGCCTAATGCTGGAAGGAACACCTTTGGAAAAAATCAATCCTGCCAATTTACAGGGACTTGTGGGACATGTTGGGCTCTTAACTGAAAAGCCAGAGGGCATTGCTTTAGGAGTAAAGACCAATCTGTGGACCAATTGTTATGTCCTGGGGCTAAGGACAAAACCAAAGTAGATCCATCCCAACAAAACCTGGAACCAAGCTTTCACAGGGTCAAGGTGATCCATGGACCTCTCCCATCTCCTTCCTGCCACCACCATCCCTCCCTCCCCAGGTTTCACCCTCCCACCCTTCCTCGCCCCTCCCCAAACTTGTACCCTCCCCTTCCCTGCCTCCTCCTTCTTTCCTGATCCTAGACATTCACAGAGGTGGACATCTACTCAGACTAAGATTCATTTCCTCAAAGATGTCCCCAGTCAAAAACCTCATTCAAATCTCCCTGTTCAAAACTCCCGTGCAACCTGCCCTTTTCCTTCATGCTCCACTTAGCAGTTTGTATATATATCTGTACACGTGGGGTGAGTTGCTTGATGTCTTTCTTTTCCTTCAGACTGAGGGATCCATGAGGACAGAATGTGTTCACTGTTGTAACACCAGCTCCTACTGTAGGAGTGGACACAGTAAATGCTCAGTAACTATTTGCTACATAGAGAATTCAGAAAAACATCCAGTTAGCCATGACGAAAATGGAAAAATGAAAAAATGTATAGAAACCACAGATTTATTGCATTCCTACAGTAGCAGTTGATTACATAAGTGTGGGATAAACATGTCGGCTGTCGAATGTTTGGTATTACTAAAGTGATGATAAGAGCATACAAGATATGTGATAAATTAGGCATTTTGATACTTCCATTTGAAACGCACAGCTTTTTGTGTGGTATGAGAAACTGGAATTTTTCTCCACATATTCCAAATAAGGAAATTGAGAATCCATGTTTATGTGACTTCTGTGGCATTACAAAATTACAAACAAATATTAGAAACAGAAATACAGCTTATGTCCTCCAATGACACACTGAAGTGTCCTCTATGTAGTAGATGTTACCCATTTCAAGTCTATTTAAAATGTTCATTTAGATTGATATTTGGGTGGCAGTGGGCTTGTTTGTTCCTATAACCTCCTGGAGTGTTATCACTGATCTTAATTCAGTCTATTTAAAACCATGATAGTAAAGTCACCTTTTGCCTGTGGTTATATGCAGCACTTGATCCTGTACCTTCTTCCTTTTTATTGTATTAATTTTGGTTGTTTTAAACCTAAGAGTGCCTTAAATCATTCTGTGTTCTTTTATGCTACCATGCAAAAATAGTCCAGCCCATTTCCTGTTGATTGCTCAAGTGCTTGGGCTCTCCTCGCCATCTCTTCAAAACCCAATTCAGTAATGCAGATCTCAAGTGCCCATACATCATGCTGTTGCTTTAATATTTCACTATATAATAGTTTAACGGTGACTCAGCCTGATTTATGTTTCTTAGAAGTCAAAATTGGACCTGTGTTTAGAAATTCATAGGTAGTAACTTTCAAATAAAGAAGCAGTATGATCAGTATTGGAGACTGACTTTCTTGTTTAGCCCAGAAGAGTTTGGTCGATTGTTCTTTCTCCACTGAGAGCCCTTTTCTCTGTTTATATTTTTGGGGTGCTTCCCACAGAATTCATAGAAAGCTGTCATGTCTTTTTCAGGAACTCTCTCATGACCTTTAATAAAGGCAGTTTTCTCTTATTCAAGGATTCGTGTTCCAGTTCATGCATTTTCTATTCCAGTTTTTCTCTTTTACGTTTCTTAACCAACTGACCTCATCAGTGATGCAATGATTCATAGTTAATTCACAGAGCCAGTTTCTCTCCAAAACATCTTTCAAGGACAAGCCGCTCCCATGTCCAGTTTTCTTCAAGTACCACCTACGTGTAGATAAACATATTCATTTTCCATGGTCCAATTCAATATGCAACGAAGTTACTCATTTTCAGACAGAAGGTTTCTTTAACCTTCTTGTTCTTCTTGTCAGATAATCCTGATGCTGTCATCTGCTCAGGGGTCGCTCAGGAGCCTGTTTTCCTGGGTGTGGCTCTAGGAGCTCCTACGCTGGTGGATATAAAGCAGAACCCAGGATGTTGGATGCTTCTGGAAACCTCACAAGACACGCCTCAGTTGATTCTAACATGGCTAGACCATGGAGCTCAATTTAAGAAAACATGCTCCTGTATGTTTTTTTTCTTAGCGATCCACTCGGAGTGGTAGGGACGGTGTTGCTTTTTCAAATCGCAACCTCTCACATTTTGTGAAGCCTCAAACTTTGGAGCAGGGGTAGGACGTAGGTGTGAGGGAAGGATCCCGGGTCAAGTGGAAGATATTACACCGAGGGGTGTATCTGCATGTGTCATATGCCCAGGTAAAAGAACAGTTTGCTGCTCGCATAGGTAAATCTGCGATGTAGTTGACATCCTTCTCACAGGCCGAGTGGATCAACTCCTCCTGCACATGTTAGAAATCACTCAGACCCAGCCCTGACGCAGCAGCAAGGCTCTAAGCACTGGCCTGAAAAATCACATCTCAGGGATGTGTGTCTTGCCCATTACAATGGAAGCTCCTTGAACAAAAATGTGCTTTGTATTTATGCATTGCTGTGTCTTCCCCTGTTCACAGGGAGCTCTCCATAGATACGTGCTTGCAGAAAGGGGCGCGAGTAGGCAGTTCAGCAATACCACATCTGACACAACTCCCTGAAAGAAATTTGAATGTTTTTATTGGAAATCTCTTCGTTCCATGGGAGATTGTATTTGTGAGTCATGCAAATAAAGCAGACTGTACCTCTTTCCTGGGGTCACGGGGAGAGCTGATACGAGAGTAGGGCCTACAGTCTTTGTGAGTCTCTTCTTTCCTTGATGCCTGCTATAAATGAGACGATTTGAGATGGAGGTATTCACTAAGGAGGATTCAGGTCACCGACAATTGCCATAGTGAGTCAGCTCAAGCATTAGCTGACAGACAGAGAAAAAGCCACAGAACCCACAGATGGCTCAAAATCATTCTTGCTGCACAACCCGGCAGTGACATTGATAATGGAGCATTCCTCGTGCTCCTCAGAAATTCATTATTTTTTGAAGAGTTCAGTTTTAAATACACCGAATGTATGTGTTGAACTATTTTGGCTGTACCTCTTTCCCTGCCCAGTGTTCTAACAATAAGTAATAGCAGTAGTTAATGTTTATTGACTTTTAATTATGCACCAGCAATTCTTCCAAAAATTATGCAGATAGACATTCGTGCAACAATCCTGTGAAGAATGTACTATTGTTATTCCCATGTGACAGATAGGAAAGGGACAAAGGGGTGGAACAACTTGTGCCACAGAGGGAGAAATGCCCTGTTACCTGTTACTATGTTACATTATGGGACATAGGCACTTACAGTTGTGATTAAACTAAGGACGTTGAGGCAGGGAAAGTAGCCTGGATTATCTAGTAGGACCCGATGGGATTACAAGGGTCTTTACAAGAGGGAGGTGAGAGGATCAGTCAGAGAAGGAGATGTAACTGAGAAACAAAGTGGGGGATTTGAAGATGCTATGATGCTAGCCTTGCACATGAAGAGAAGTCGTGAACCGAGGAATGCAGATGGTCTCTCCGAGCTGGAAAAGGGGAAAAAAGGGATCATCTTCCAGAGACTTCCGAAGGAAAGCAGCTCCTGCCAACCCCTTGATTTTAGGACTTTTTGAATTCCCAGACTAGAAGATGATAAGTTTGTGTCGTTTCATGTGACTGAGTTTGTGGTCATTTGTTACATCCATAACAGGAAACTCATACAGTTGCCCAAGGGAGGGTGAAGGTGCAAATCCACGCCGACTAGTTATCTTAACTCCTGGGCTACCCTGTAATAAAAAAAACTATTAAAAATGTCTCAGAAGGGGGCTAGCCTGAGGAGGATAAATGTGTCAGAACAATTTGCAACTTATTACTAGAAAATTAGAGTTTATGCCCTCCCTCTGGTGAACAGGATATGACAGGGTCACAATATTAATATTGATGGCAATCTAATCATTAAAATATAACCTGAGTGACAAGCCTACTAATGAACAGATTTACAATTAGAAAAATAATTCTTTCAGTCAAGTAACACGTCTCCTCCTACATCGTTGGACTGTGGGTCTTTGGCTGTTATAAATTTTGTTAACTTCTGATTTCTAATTTTTATTACAGCCAATTGTCTAATACCTCTGTTTTTCCTATTTGTACATTTCAACCGTGTACAAAAGATTCGTTTTCTGAAAGTGTTTGACAAAAGATGGGCATAAGTGTGATTCTGTTAATTGAAACATGATTATTGTATGCTTAATTTAGTGTTTCTAAACAAATAAATACAGAGTTAGATTACTTTCATGAATGGCATGCATTCATTGTATCTTTCATAGGTTAGTTTCAATGTAAATAAATATTGTTATGAATCATCTGAACTTTTCTTTTGTGAGAATGTATTTGCATTGGTAGTGTCCTTTGTGGAATAGCAAAAATAAATTCACCTTGAATGTTACTGGTGACGGCTCAGACGTGAAATGTTGCTTCCCCAGCCAATGATGTGAAGCCCAAGTTGAACTTTAAAGGTTAGTAATGTTGAAAGTAAAAATTTCAAAAACAAACAAATAAACATGACTTTCATTCAAATACAGAATAAATACATATGAAAGATTAATTAAAGAAGGAATCAGAAATATGGTAAAGCTAGTTGAAAGAAGATTCAAGAGACTGAGTGTAGATAGGAATCCTGGAAAGTATGTTGGATTACTATCACTAGGTTGGGTACATAAATGGTTAATGTCGAACAGGGCACTAAAACCAAAAGCTTTTATTTTCTATCACACAGAAGTCATTTGTATTTCCACTGGGAAAAAAATTTACAAATTAACATGTAACTGAGCACAGTCTGGCTCTAACCCATAATAAATAGTAAAATGAGACCTTTATTAATTCACCCAGAATTAAATAATCTTTAGATGGACCTGTGAGAAAATGGTCCAATATGACATTGAAAGGAAGTGAAATTATTGCTTTGGGTTATATCCAGTTTTTCTTAACAGTGGGTAAGACCATTTTCAGGAGAGACTACAAACCTATCTCTCCCACCAGCATCCTTGGAGAGATAGATTCTCATAATGAATTCAAATTAATTCTCTCTGTGTCTCTCTCTTCCTCTGTCTCGCTCTCTCTCTCTCTCTCTCTCTGTCTTTCTCAAGATTCTTTTTCATATAGTTCCAGATTTTCATATCATTAACTGTATGTGCCACAACACAGAGTTTTGTGATTATTGCTTAAAAGTGTATGCTGCTTGTATTTCAGATATGTTGTGTAAATTGCTTTTTATAACAGTGACTTATATTAGACCCATTATAAGTAAGTTTTCTGTCTGAAGTAATACTGTTAGGAGTCATCCTGAGTTTTTTCTTTTATGATTATTCTTGTACACATATTGCACACATCTAAGTTGAAGTTATCGTATACTAACATTGTACTCACATTCTGAATTATATTTAGCTTTTCTTCCCTGAAGATATTGTTCATACACACACTGAAGTCCGTGATGGTGTGGCAGCAAGTTTGTTGATTTCCCTACTTAAACTACTTTCTCACTTACAGACCCATTTTCAAAGAAAGCCCCACTCCTCTTCCTCCTCTGAGAGCTGAGTTACCGACTGTCTCTGTATTTCTTTTCATGACGGTAGAGGAGAGAAAGTATTGGGACAGCATCTAGGTCTTTGGGAATTAAATGTCCTAAGAGTAATTCTAAGAGCTTATGGGGACATGTGTAGGACTTGAAGACTGTGAGGAGTAGAAAGGTTAGTAGTGAGGTGTCTAGATCAGAGAGGTGAGTTTCCCCAACTACCTTAACTAAAGAGCCAGTCTTCTGTTGACCTTCATCAGTCTGTCATGGTTGTTCACTTGCTGAGCAGTGTCCACCTTCATGGAATGTCAGCTCCATGAGGGCAGGGGGCTGTGCGGGTGTTGATTACTCTCTCGATCTCAGCATCCATCACAGGGTCTCACAAACGATTTGCTGAATAGATACTTATTGTTTCTGAATGTCTCAGATTTCTTAGTTAATATCCATGGAGTAAGAAGATAATAGGTAAGAATGAGAGAAAATGGCAAGTGGCTTCGTTTTAAGAGATGAAGCAGTATTCCATTGCTTTAGACATCAATTGTCTGACACATTTTTCACTTTCCTTTGTTGCTGATGGAAATATACAAGGCACAAAAGCTTTAGGTGCCATGAAGGATGATTATGACCATTATAATGTGATAATGATAATAGCAAAGAAGAGAAAGAAAGAAAGAGTGGGGTAAAGTAACACAGGCTAAACCTTTATTGGAAAAAAAATTCTCTTGGTAGCTTATTCCAAAAATAGACTTTATCTAAAGTAAAATCATTATTATGATGGTTGCCTTTAAGCAATACATTAACTCAGAGATAACTGCATTGCTCCAAATGCATCAGCATTTAAAGTCTGTCTTACTGGAATTTTTCTTAATTTATTGTAATCTAATAATCATAGAACACATTATTTGTATTTGACACAGAGTTATGTTTTTACCATGCACATTCATTCAGCTATATAACAAGGAATAATTGTTCAGTTAACATTATTCTTTCTACAGAATGCAATGTTTATTCATGTGCATTTGGTGAATGAATTCTTTATAAGCACATTAACAAGATGTGGAAAAATCAAACCTCTGACTTTTCAAAAGATAGCTGCATAAAATAGTTGAAAAAATTTGGGGGGGGTGGTGAATATAAATGGTTCACATTAAATATGATGGATAATCTGAATGAAATGTATATTTGGGCATACAAGTAGCTGTAATAATTTTGTCAAATGAAACAAGATGAGTAAACTTTAATGTCATTTCATTGACTGGGAAAAGTCAGCTAACCGGTTGAAAAATAGCTTCATTGGGTTTCCCTAACTTCTTCATTTATTACATAAATGTACTCGCAAGGGTAATTGCCTTAAAAAAATCTTTGACTTGCGAAATGTAGAAAACCCTGCTCGGCTTTCTGAGTATTATCAGTTCTATTTTGTGTCTGTTGTTTGGGTGCAACTGATTTTGACAGATATGCTGTTATGTTACTGGTATAACATGACATCTTTTTTCAGATGAACTGAATAAAAGTGATCTTGACAATGAGTAGATAAGACACTGTCAGAAAGCTGAAAAAACATGTCAATGTCACAGTTTTGACACAAATGCAGCAGAAAAGCCCTTATAATATCATTAAGTGACTATCTTTCCAGTGATGCTCTTTAGAAGACAGAAGATAGCATTGCTCTTAAATACTATTACTTAGCCACAAAAATAATAAAATAAAACAAAGCACAAAGGTCAGGTTAATATATACTTGAGATGGCATTTGATGAGTCTGATGGATGTGTTTATATTTTTATGCAGATCTTTTATCTATAGCATGTGTGAGAGAATTTTTGAGATATCAAAACCATTTTTTCAGGAGCTAAACACCATTTGCCTTCAGCACTTCAGGAACATGATTAAAAATACTGATGGTGAAATATGCAAAGTGGTTGTGTGGATATTGATCATAACCTTTTTCTTGATTTTATTTCTTCATTGAATGAAAAGAAATAGCTTTCAATAATAGAAAATTAGGAATACATTTTGAGATGTATTTCTAGATAATGATTTTGTAAATAGGTTAGCAAGGACTAAAATGGAATCAATCCCAGGCATCAAGAGGGAATTAGACCCGAGCTTTTATTTTCCCTCATGATTGTCTTGGAACTGAACTATACGTGCATGTGTGTATGCACAATGCTTTATATATGTATATATGTGTATGTATATATATGTGTGTGTGTATATATATGTACATTCACATGTACATATATGCACATTTAAAATGCTTTAATAAAAAGTATATTTATCCTTTAGAATGACTTTTAATGTCTTTGTCTTTAGGATCAGAAGTGGTTGATCTTGATGGAAAAAGTTCTCTTGTCTATAGATTTGATCAAAACTCCCTGAGCCCAATAAAGGATGTTATTTCTTTGAAATTTAAAACTATGCAGAGTGATGGAATTCTGCTCCACCGGGAAGGGCAAAATGGAGATCATCTCACGTTGGACTTACGAAGAGGAAAACTCTTTTTACTTATTAATTCAGGTAAATCTATTTGGCGAAGTGTTTGACAGTCTGGCCACTTAGATATCACTTCAGTAACTTTATGCTTTTATAGCTTATCATATAACAATTAAGGTGCCTTATTTCCAGATTCAGGGGCTTATATGTACACCAGTATCATACATATAAAAATGGTTCCTATTTTGCAAATGGTACAAGACCCTCATTTAAATTTTTTTTAAATGTTTTATTTATTTTTGAGACAGAGAGTGAGCAGGGGAGGGACAGAGAGAAGGAGACACAGAATCTGAAGCAGGCTCCAGGCTCTGAGCTGTCAGCACAGAGCCCTATGCAGGGCTTGAGACCAGGAACCATGAGATCATAACCTGAGCCCAAGTCGGACGCTTAACCAACTGAGCTACCCAGGCACCCCTGCAAGACCCTCATTTGATGTTTCTTTTGCTTAGTGCCAAGAGAACTACATAGCTGTTTTCAAACATCATGAAGAAAGGGATGAGTCCCTGAAAAATACTGAGCTAGTAAAAAGAATGAAATTGTAGCAAAGATACATTTTACTTTGCAAATGGCATGTGATGGGAAATACTAATGAAAAGAATTAATGGTGGAAGAAATTCCAGCAAGGTTGAGAGGATATTAGATTCAAACTCCAGGTAAATCCATGCAGTGTTTCGGATGGAATGCAAGGAAGAAGATTGCAATTATGAGAGATCCTGGTCCCCAAGGGGAAACTTTTTTTTTTTTTTTTTAGACTGGAAATAATGGTACTGTTGTTTTTTTCTCTTCTAAGGTGAAACCAAACTGCCCTCTGCTCACACGCTGATCAATCTCACCCTGGGCAGCCTGCTGGACGATCAGCACTGGCATTCAGTGCTGATCCAACGGTTGGGCAGACAAGTGAACTTTACAGTGGATGAGCACAGGCACCGTTTCCACGCCCAGGGAGAATTCAGTTACCTGGACCTTGATTATGAGGTGTGATAGTTATGTTCCAATTAATGCAGATTTTTACAATGTATATGTGGTGTAGCCATGCAGAAGAAAACATACTGTAGAGACAGCACCCCTTCCCTCTTTCAGAATAAATCAAAGTCCTGGTGACATGTTTCCCAAGGTGACCTAACTCACAGTAGCAGATTTGAGCATATGCTACTGAGGCTTTGTCTTTCTGATGATATGTTAATCTGTTATCAGAGAGAGAGAGAGTTTCTTTTTTACCTGAAATGTATAGTCACAGATTATCACATGTAGGAAATCTCCAAGAGATCATATTACCACCGGTAAATAAAGAATGTGTTGCATGATTTTTTTGTGCGCTTTAGGGTACCCTCAAGCAGTGTAGATTTATGGAGAGGTTGTAGTAACTAATAGATTAATTAATTCATTATCAATCGATTCGAATGCACAAACACCAATGTGTGCCGGAAATACATATAGAACAAAACGCCATTATAACCAGTTAATGTTATTAAACAGAGATTTACCATGGATATAAAGAGGCATTTTTATTCATCAGCCAATAAACATCCAGATGTGATTAGTAACTTGTAAGAATAATCAAGCTCTAGTGTAAATGAAAACTGAATGCATGTAAATTTGTTTTCAAATCTGCATTTTAATTTTTTAAAAATATCCATATGAAATTAGCAACATGGCAGTGTAGGGTGATGAAAAATTGATTTATCTGTGATGATTAAAGCTATAGTTACTAATCATAATTATTTAAGCAAACTATCAGAAAATCACTAAACAATATTATTGATGCCATTTTTCTTTCTAAGATCAGCTTCGGAGGGATTCCAGCACCTGGAAAATCAGTGTCATTCCCCCATAAAAATTTTCATGGGTGTCTAGAAAATCTCTTTTATAATGGAGTAGATATCATTGATTTGGCCAAGCAACAAAAACCAGAGATCATCACTATGGTAAGAGAATCTTCATGTAAATGAATGAATGAAATTGTGTTGCTTTTTCACACAATAAAATTGCTTCCCTTTGGATTCCCACTTGATATGATGTGAGATTACTCTCTCTCTTTTTTTAAGAGATTACTCTTTTAAAAGTTTTCTCTGCTTGGCAATATTCATGTAAGGGATTAATTCTACTTAAAGCAATTATAATTCACAGAGCGTGATTATTTTATTTTTATATAAAGTAAAACATTTTTTTTTACAGTTGATAATTTCATTTTGTTGTGATGCTATTACTCCAGGGGACCAATTTCCTTTGCTCTGTAACTACCTTAATAAGATATGCCCTGACAACCTCTCTTAATCAAGGGAATCAAGTTCCTGGAATCAGATAATATCCATGTGTATTAGAGAGGCATTTGAAAAACTATATTTTGCCATGGTCATTCATAACAAGTAAAAGAAACGAACAGGCCGTTATGACACTGCCTCTGCCAATCTGTCCCAATAGCGATGTTGGTCAGGCTGCGTTATATTCTAATTCTATGGAAATGCAGCAGATTTTAAATATAACCGTATTGGTCTGGGGTCAGTCAGGGAAGTAGCACCACTACGAGTTTTAGGAACAAGGGACTTGGATCTTCACATTTGTCAGAGGAGCTGAAAAGTGGAGGCCAGCTGTCAGGAAGAAGAGTTAGAACAGGGTGAAGGAAAGCCAGCTCCTCTGTGATCATCCCTCACTGTGCTTGTATCACAGGAAATAAATACATAAATAAATAAACAAACAAACAAACAAACAAACTCCCATGGAAAAAAATGGCTGGCATTTCACTTTTGCCTCAAATACCACACAAGCTCCGTTTTTGACTAACTTTTAACCAGAACCAGCCAGGAAAGAGGATTCTGGGAGACATGGTTTCCAGCTTAACTAGCTTCATGAAAGAAGCTTCAAGAAAGAAGCCTCATGAAAGAAAAGAAAAACGTAGATCCTTTTCAATACATTTCTTTAATTGTTCAAAATTCAGGATATATAAATTCAAGCTCGTGTTATATCAGCCAGTCGCAAAGCACATCACGGGAATATTTATTTTCTTATAAAATGTTTTATTCCTAATTCTCTGTGTGAATTGATGTTATCTATAGGAATATACCATTCAGAAAGATTTTTAGTTATACTTTGATAAGAGGGAAGACGATTTAAAAGGAAAATCAAAAAGCCGTAGGTAGATGTGTGTGTTTCATTGGCAAAACGAGCTTCCAGAAACTGCCCATGCAGCTAACACTTACTTTTCACTGGCAAGAGGATTTGCTGCTTGCGGGGTAGCAGGCCACTGTCCAAATGAAGCATCAGACCAAACTGCCGCTGGTAAAATGTTTCCAGTTTTACGAGGTTTGTTAGTTTATAATTGCCTTTACATTATGGGTCAGCGTCGCTTACTCTTCAGCTTTTATTTTCCATTCACTGGGACAAGATATTTGTCCACAGTGAAAGCTAATTCACTTTTAACAGGATCACAACATAGCCAAATATCTTTGTTTAACCAAGACTAACTGGTTTAATTCCAATGTGTATCCTTCTAAGTACAGTTGATTTCATTGACTTTTCAAATCTGTATTTGGAAAAGATGCTAAAGAATATTTTCAGGAGGAGTAAAAACCTTTATCTTCATTTCTGAAGCCTGTTAAGGAACATGTTTAACTATTTCTAAATAATTCAGAGGGTAAAGATTTTTTAAATCCTTAAATATATACTTTACTAAGATAATTTTTATACATAGTATTTTAATGAAAATTTATGCAAGTCTAAGGTGTCTTGAAACTCTGTTTTAAAACTGTTAGGTGAGAAATAATACATGTAAGTCTGATGACACAGGCATAATAAGAAAGAGCCAAAAATGTTTAAAAAATAAAGGAATGTTGGGACGCCTGGCTGGCTCATTCAGTAGAGCATGAGACTCTTGATCTCCGAGTTGTGGGTTCAAGCCCCACGTTGGGTATACAGGTTACTTAAAAAAATAAAAAATAAAATCTTTAAAAAAATTAAAAGAATGTAAGTAGTACATTGTACATTGTAGTATCCAAGAAAAAAGGAAAGATGGGCTGATGCTATAAAGAGACCATTCTGAGGAAAGGTAGTCCCAAAGAGCCACAAACTCGTGAAAAATGCTTAGATTCGCTATTGGTCAGGTAAATGCAAGATAAATGAGAATGATATATCACTTTGGCATTTTGTCATTGAACCTGTGCAAATTTAAAAGATCTATAATACCTATTCCTGCCAAGGATGTGGGGACAAGGATATGCTTGTATATTACCGGTAGAACTGTGGAGTATTTTAACTTCTTTTTGGAAAAGAAGCTGGAAATATTTATTAAAACATATAAGTATATATAGTTCTGCATTTAGAACCCTTTTCCGTAGAACTGAAAATATACAGAGGAGCATACCGAGTTATTTATTACAGTCTTCTGGAAACGAGGATATCTATATATGGATATATAGATATATATATATCCATATATATATATATAGATAGATATATATATATGAAATATGAAAAAATACAGAAGGAAAAAGAGTAGCTCGTTAATATTGGTTATGTTATGGGATGGATTAGAACCAAAGGCAGCAAAGGACGAAGGAGAAAAGCATTTTCAGCCAGAGCCCAAGGAGTAGAAATCCAAGAGAAGATACAAACAAAGAATTGGCTTAAATAAATTTGTATTGAATTCAGTCACATTGAGTTAGATGCCTTTACAGAAGTTGCGAGCTGGGGAAAAATGGATTTCACCCAGAGCCTAGGGAAAGGTTTGCCTGACCGTGCTGTCACTGGATTTTGAAGAACCTTTAAGATAAATGGCAAGGATTTGAATTTTCATGTTGATAGCCTTTTGTTGTTTTAAATCAAGGGTAATTTGAGATCCATAAACAGCCTTTGTGACACTTCAGTTTCTATTACTAACATGATGGGAGTCATTCTGAAAGCTTTTTCTTTTGCTTCATTCTCAGGGAAATGTGTCCTTTTCTTGTTCGCAGTCACAGTCTGTGCCTGTGACTTTTCTCAGCCCCAGGAGTTACTTAGCCCTGCCAGGCTTTTCCGGGGAGGACGAGCTGTCTGCTACTTTTCAATTTCGAACCTGGAATAAGGCAGGACTTCTGCTATTCAGTGAACTTCAGCTGGTTTCAGGGGGTCTCCTCCTCTTTCTTAATGATGGAAAACTTAAGCTGAATCTCTACCAGCCAGGAAAATTACCCAGTGACATCACAGCAGGTAATAAGTGTATTCCTGCAGGCACAGCGTATGGGTTTGAAAGATTTCATTATCTCTCTGTCCCTTTTCCATAAACTTGTATGCATAACCAAAAACAAAAACTAGTGTTTGTTTAATGAATGAATACTTGAGTTAATAAGATTATCAGGACTCTTCCTTCGAGGACCTCGATTCTAATTTCCTTTTAAGTGTGGCTTCAGCCCTAGCAGGTCTTAGTAACCAGAATGATAGTTATGGGGGAATAGAAATTTCCTTTCATGACCCTCTTCCCACTCCAGATAAATACACATATTCTGAGGAAATGTGTTTTGGGAGAAATGCAAAAGACTTTGAAATGGGCCCAAAAGTTTACTGGGTGTCTTCATGGGAAGACTAGGCTTTGTCTAACACAGCTATTAGCCTAATCTGGTCTGTGAGAGAAAAGGAGTGTTTCTTGGATCTGTATTTCTCTGTCTGTGTGTGATGTAAAACCCAAGCACTTGGTCAAAGTAACTTCACTTGCTGATATATTCTGTACAGAGTTGGATATATTGGGGAGGATGTAAAGGTTTGTGCAAACTTCTCCATTTGGGTACCAGAGGGGATTCTCTCTACTTCTAGGCAATACGGTTATCATCTTAATGATTAGAAGTGCTATAATTAAGGAGACTGTATGAGTATTTGGAAAATTAATACCTAATTTAGGTCAGCGCTTTGGGTGAGGGATATTTTTGCCTCTTCATTAAAATTATGTAGTTCTTGACAAGGGATCTCCAGCACGTTTTCATACACATGGAATAACACCCAAGCCAAGCAACTAGAGGTCACATTGGGGTGAATTGCTACATCAGTTTAATAAATGATCTTTCAAAAAAATTTAAAGATGCCATTGTAGTACTCCTCTATGTTAACTATGGCCAAAATTAATCGCATATGAGAGGAAAATTGGCAGAAATACAGTTGGAAGCTAAATATAAGAAGAACAAGTGTATCAACGGACACACAAATACCTAGTCTTTATGTATTGGTGTTCAGTCTGTCGCTGCAGTTTAAATGTGGGAGCTGAAAGTTCGATATTAAATATAATTTTTAACAGCTACTATGTTGTGACTTTTTCATGTAATGCTCAAAATGTGGTGGATTTGCAGACCCGACAAAAGGAAACAAAGGAAACAAATTAATCAGTGCCATCTAAATAATTAATAGGCTCCCTAAAATGAGGGCCCCAAAATGTAAGCTTGTCATTAATGTGTCGTTTATTGTGATTTATTTGACATTCTAAGAAGTGGTGGTATGCATAGCCTTGTTTCAACACCTTAAAGAAACTGCTTCAGTACAGTGTACTATAGTGAGCCCCATGAAGCTGGTTCATTCTAAACACTTTGCAGGCATGAATATGTAATAAATTACTAGGTGTTGAGTCTATATAGAATACTCTGATTTGAAAATCTTTAAATTAATATTTAAATTCCTATACAGTCTAATCCACTATGGTGTCATAGGACTCAGTGTAATTGTTCTGTAGCGAATAACAAGGAGTGCAGACTATGGATGAACGATGAACGCCAGGCTAGGAGAAATTGTTGAACTTCACATTACACAGGTGGGCCTTGACTTACCGACCCCCAACTCCCATTTTTCACCGTTTCTCTTAAGATACTAATTTTTGCCGGTTTCAGTGAGGCAAGCACCTTTTGCACTTGAAAGGGGACTCTGTAAATGGTAGTTGGGTGGGTGGTTCATTTGTACAAGGTTCGAGAACTAAGTCATTTGTCAGAATGTATTATTATGACTCCTTAAAGGGAACCAAATACTTATTGGTGGATTGTTACCATATCATGTTGAAGCTTGCCATTTTATAAGGATGGCTCAATTTTTCTTAGCTACTAAGGTATAACTTCCCAATCTTACATGTTTTAAAGAATCAACATTTTTATCTTTTGCAGTGGCATAAAAATTAAATTATGCTGTGGAAGAACTGAATTGTTCAAATCTTTGAATTAGCAGGATACATTTTTAATGCGCTGTATAGTTTGGCACAATGTCACTTGGAATTCTTTGAAAATATTATGTCAACCTATATCATTTTGAAATATTAAAGATATTATATTAGTCTAAATTATAAAAGATATTAGCTGGATTACAGAGTCCCTCATGACACAAAATATTTCCAGTCTTTGTCGCTTTTACAGATGTCAAAGCAAAAATCATCAGTTGACATCAAGAACCCAATGAACGGTGTGGTTATATTTTCCTGTTTAAAGCAGACTCTGTATTGTAGGATTTGAGATTCTGCTATGATTTAGCATTTCTGCTGCTGCTTTTGCCTGAGGGTGAAAATCAGGCCTATAAACCAGCTTCTTGCTCTCAGGGGCAGGGCCTGGTGGTGCGGGCTTGCAGAGTAAGAAATGTTTCTGGCATTTTTTCACTTACTAGACCTTCGCGATTCTTGTGACCCCTGCAGAGGCCCGGCCCTCTTGATTTGCCTAACCCAGGAGAAGGCCTGTGTCATTTCACCTTCCTCCCTTTCACTGTTGGACTCTTCCTACCTTTCAGAGGGTAAACCTGTCACTCTCTGAAACTCCCTCTTTCTCCAAAAGTGACCGGCACCAGGGATCTCCATATTTTCATCTTGACAAGAGCTTTCTGGAGGCCTGGAACTTTAGTTCTGGTTGGCGAATATAGCTAATGGATGAATATAGCTAATGGGTGCTCTGTTGTCAGAGCACTCAAAGATATTCAAAAACGGAAAAAACCCTTCACTCGTTCCTTGAGCAATAGCCTATGTATAACTCCCTTTTGCACTTTCGCAAAGTACCTACCCTGTCCAGCAGGGTTTTCCTTCTTTATACATCTTATTTCATAGATGCCTATTCTCATCTTAGGAGCCAGTGATGGTGGCTAAGCTGTCACAGAATTTCTGTGGCAATTTAGGGTTGATTCCAGAAGATTGTACATGAGGAGCAGATATAAATCTTTTTCCTCTTTCTGTATTTTGTGAGACAGAGGGGGGGGGAGGGGAGAGGGGGGAGAGAAGGGAGGGAGAAGAGAGGGAGGGAGAGGAAGAGATTTCTGGTGAACAGCCGTGTTCTTCCCTATGACCTGCCATTCCCTCTTACTTCTTATTCTGGTCTTCCATCATTCCATTTAGCGTTGCCCATGCCTTCCACGCAGCCCACACCACACTACCTGTAATCAAACAAGTCGGGCTGAATGCTTACTGCAGCAAGGGGAGCACACACCTGGGGAGTCATGGGCGTGTCTCAATTTTAAGGTGTTAAGGGTGATTTATTGTAAGATTTGGGGCTGTTAGCTCATTTGGGGGGAGGCTTCAAGGAAGTGGAAAATTGCTCTGGATTAAATGCTGCTAGGAAGTGAGGGTAATTGTGTGATTAAGTATCTTTGTAAATCTTATCTAGAAGGATGGAGGAATGAAATAAGGTAATTGATGTAAAACAAAAACAAAAACAAAAAACATCCGTTGCCGTTCATATTATCCCGAGGAGGAAGTTTGGTAATTCTTTGGTTTTCGCAGAAGCCTTGTTATCGTCTATGGTTAGACAAGATAAGAAAGTAGTCTTGGCTTTTTTTGGTCCAAGTTCAGTGTGGTCACAGAGTTACCTTGTCTAATATTGGTATTCTATGAGATTGTGTTCAATGGGAGAGCTCGCTCTGAGTGCTCGCCAACGTCCCATAGCATCACCCGGCTGAGAGTGCGAGGCCATGTCCTGGCTGTTGGGGCGGCTTTTCTGTTTCTCAAATTTAATTATTTACAAGAGCAAAAAAGTAAAGGAACTGCCTGTCCTACAGGCAGAGAAGAGTATGGGTTTTGGAATCAACTTACCAGCGGGACACTACCTTGGGTGATTTGATCTTCCTACTTGAGCCTCATTTTCTCCATCTTTAAAATGAGAATAGCAATAGCAGTGTTGAAGATCAAATGACACAATGCATGTAAGGCACCCAATACCTGTTACAGATACCAGTTCAGTAAAAACTATTTTTATTATCTTACTGTTATACCAACAACATGTCCCTCCCCAACTCAAAACTTACGAGTGGTGGGAGCAGTGCTAAAATTAGCATTTACTTACCTAGTATCATGAACAAGAATGAGTGCAAATTCTATGATTTGTCACCTTCCATCCTTTTAAAGCGACGTGGTCTTTTAAGGGGCTCCCTCTCATCAGATCCAAAAGCAGCAAGGAGTTGTACACTTAAAAAAAATAGAATCTTGGGGTGCCTGGGTGGCTCGGTCAACTAAGCATATGATTCTTGATTTCTGCTCAGGTCATGATCTCACGGTTTGTGAGTTCGAGCCCCACGTCAGGCTCTGTGCTGACAGGGCAGAGCCTGCTTGAGATACTCTCTCCCCCCCTCCCTCTGCCCCTTTCCTGTGTGTGCACACGTGCTCGCTCTCTCTCTCTCTCACTCAAAAAAAATAAATAAACTTTAAAAATAGAATCTATTTTTAAACTTTACTTCTAATGTTTTTTAAATTTATTTTTGAGAGAGGGCATGAGTGGGAGTGGGGGAGGGACAGAGAGACAAGGAACAGAAGATCTGAAGCAGGCTCTGAGCTGACAGTAGTAAGCCCCATGCGGGGCTCGTACCCACAAACTGTGAGCTCATGACCTGAGCCCAAGTCAGATGCTCAATCGGCTGAGCCACCCAGGCACCCTGTAAAAAAGAGAATCAAGTCTTAAAATTATCCTTTTAGTGTCTCGAGTTAAGAGAAAGAAATCAAACGGATTGTTCATTATTTCATTTACATAATAAATCCTATTGATGGGTAACAAGCCTCCTCATCATAAGTGAGCGGTGTCTGTTATAAGTGAGGCCTGAGAATAGCTTCCTGAAGTTTCCCCCACAACCATAGCACAACTTCACAACGTGCTAGCTGCCTAGGTGGGTGACTGAACTGTGTCAGATGACAGAATGGCTGTCCTGGCCATCTTTTGTTCCTAATCTAAACTGGCTTTTGTACTAAGGGAAGAAATTCCCGAGCCTTTGACTTTACTCCTACGCATGCCTCACCCAGCAGATCCCTGGAGCGCTGCTACTCAAAATGTGGTCCCTGAGTGACACTCATTCGGTGAAATACTTGTTTCCAGATGGAGTATAAAAATTGGGATTAAGCTCTAAAACACTGCTGGAGCTTGCTGCATCATCCGAGGCCAAGGTCGCTGGACTCGTATTTTATGTCTTCTTTATTTAATTTTTAGTAATTGATTTTCGCTGAGCTTTTGAAAGGATCAGTCCACAGTAGATCAGAAAAGAAAATGTTCATCACCACAGGTGGCTTGGGAAACACTGTCCTCGACCGCTAGAAAGCCTAAAATTAAATAAGAGCTGCAAAGTCGTGTCTATAGGCACACCCAGCCTTTGAGAGAGCTGATAGAAGGCACGTGGTAGGGGAGGGAGGGTGGGAGGTGTCTGTAGGTGTGACGCAAAGCTCAATACAAAGGCTTTCACTCTAAATGTATCCTCTTAAAGGAAGCTCTAGATGACAAATCTGGGGCATTTGATTTATTTTAGTCCAATCTCACACCGTCAGGGATTACATAACTCCTCAGTTGTCTATTTCGGAACCCACTCTTAGAAAAGGTATCTAAAAGTATCTAACCTACATTTTTCATTTCTCAGTTTTTAGGTCTTTCTCATTATCTTTCACAAACTAAACCAGTTGGGTCTTTGAAAATCTTTTCTCTTTCCTGGATGTAGTATAAAAATGAGCTTTGGTGCCCAGGATGGAATTTGCGTTATACTAAATAAATCCAGGGCAAAGAGCTTAATTGCCTAACAGAGCTTCTACACATTTTCTGTCTGAAAAATAGCTGGTCAAAAATAGCTGAGGAAGTAAAGAAGTTGTACATTGTACATAGTAACAGAAAAGAGACCATGACCTTTGGGTTTAATAGAGTACTCATAGTTTAGTTTACTAATTTGATCCATAAAGTCATACAGCATTGAGTATTCAATGGATATAAAAAACCTTGATGGTTAATCCGCAATAGAGGTGCTTAGATTCCACCTGTCTGCTCATGTTCAACCAGCGACAGACTTAATTCCCTTTAAGAAGGAAAGGGCTAACTCATCTCATGGATTCATGACACAGGAGCTTCAGTGGGAGGGATGGGAGGTTATTTTTTAGAAGTGATGAGAAAACTTTGATTTTTGATTCGTGTGAATTTTGGTCATATATATCATCTTGAGAAATCCAGGGAAAATATAAAAATGAACAAAACCCACAATTTTCCATGATGAAAAAATTGCTGTTGATATATTGGGGTAGTTTCAGCCCTTCCCCATATGTATACAAAAAAATAGGAGTATCCTTAGAATTGTATATATGGAGTTGATTCTCATTCTTTGCAGTAGTTCTATTTTAGAAAGTCACTGTGGACACTGCATTAACAAACACTGAACCATCACTCCTAGAATGAATGGGGTTAGGTTCCTGTGACTTTCTGGTCACAACATTTTTGTCAACCAATCAGTCCATAACCTTGTTTTATGTGTGATTCTGTTTAAAGATACCTTATTTCATATATATTGTTGATCCATTAACATTGAACTCATGGTCAACTGCACTATAAGCAATGGCTGAGTGAAGTTCATCGAGCATGTGTGTTTTCTCTGTGAGACACATCACAGCCTTCTTGCATGTAGTAACACCAAACCTGTACTTTGTCACTAGGACTGATATCTTTTTTTTTAGTGTTTTTTTAGTTTATTTTGAGAGAGAGAGTGTGCATGTACATGGGCGGGGGTGGGGTAGAGAGAGAAGGGGAGAGAGAGAGAATCCCCAGCAGGCTCTGCACTGTCAGGGGCTTGATCTCACCAACCCCTGGGATCATGACCTGAGCTAAAATCATGACCCATGTCACTCAAGTGACTGAGCCACCCAGGTGCCCCCTGAGGTCTTTTAAATTGCAAAATCACCAACCAAAAGCACAAAAAGTTGGGAAACGTGTTTACATACGACAGCTGAAACAAGTGTCGTCTCCTTGTTTAACCTCAGCTGGAAACGTGTGTCCATCCACTCCGTTTTTTCACTCTTCTATATATGTTTCTGTGAATGATTCCAAAGATGCCCTGAGTATTGATTTTGGGGTTACAAATACATTATGGTGACTTAGGTAGATTTGCAAATCCTATGCACTGTGAGGATCGACTATGTAAATGTGGTTTTACACACTGCTTAATTTATTTATTTATTTATTTTTATGTTTATTTATTTATTTATTTATGAGAGGGACACAGACAGCATGTGAGCAGGGGAAGGGTGGGGAGAGAGGGAAAGAGAGAGAATCCCAAGCAGGCTCCGTGCTGCCAGCCCAGAGCCTGACGTGGGGCTTGAACTCGTAAAACTGTGAGAGCATGACCTGAGCCGAAACCAAGAGTCAGACACTTAACTGACTGAGCTGCCCAGGTGCCCCCATACTGCTTTATTTTTTAACTTTGTATTATATGGGAAAACTTTCAATATTCATTATAGTCTCTCCCAATATTTTTGTAATGATTGACTTGATATACTTTGCTAAATATATAAAACGACTACACACAAATGTAAAAAAAAAAAAAAAGCAGATAAGTCGTTTTATTGGGTTAGACTTTGCCCAGTGTTGGGGATTTTGTTCCCTTTATTGAGACCCTCAGAAAGGAATCATATACCATTTTCCCCAAGAGGGTACCCACTTGTCTCCTCTTCCTGTCTTTTGGTTTCCTTTTGTTAACATATGGGAGTGCTGTGCTTGATTGGGTGATGTGTATATTGCTGTTCCTAACCAACGGCTTATGCTGTTCCCTGTTGAGAGATAACTCTTTTAACTGATTTTTATCTCCCCTAGGTGTTGGATTAAATGATGGGCAGTGGCATTCCATCTCCTTATCTGCCAAAAGGAATCACTTGAGTGTGGTAGTGGATGGCCAGGTGGCCTCTGTTGCTTCTTCCCTGGGGTCTGAGCAGACTTATTCAGGTGGCACCTATTATTTTGGAGGTAAGAGAAGAGGTCAGGCCATATGGGACACTGACCCATATTTGCAGTTACTTGCCCTTTTGTCCTGGAGATGTCATCATTTTAACGAATGTCAATAGTATGGAATAATGTCTCCCTCTCGTTGAGCATGGAAATGTTGAGTGAATCAAGATGGACCGACTATGGCCTAAAAGGCCTTTCTTAGGGATGGATTTACTTATGTTTACAATTTCTGCATGAGAATGACTGCAAATAAGCCACCCTCTTCAGTTCTTACTTTCGAACTTTGTTATATTTTCCTAGTGTTAAATGGTTCTTATATGACTTTTTCAGATTTTTATGGCCTGGTTTTATTGCAGTATTTTCGTGAACATGGCTCTTAGCTCCTCTGGAGCATCCTTATTGCTTTCCTACTGTCCAATGCAGAAGGGCAATATTATGCCAATGGCAAATAATCTAACTCAATTAGCCATAGAAACCTCTGCTCATCGCTAAGTAATAATGCACTGATACCGTGGATGAAATTAGGGCATCAACCTTCAACACCAGGTCATCTCTCTAAGAGAACAAAGACACATGAAGCGTTTACCTGCCCAGGGGATGTTTGATTGAACTAAAAGTTTGGAAAAGAAAACCTTGGAAATGGAAATGAATCTTTAGCGTGGAAAATTAAAATCAAAGGTGATTTGCCATTAGAAAGGCAAAGGTGTAAAACTGTTAGTAGTAAGACTTATTTCTAATCTTGACTTGGTATGTTTTTTATTGCTGCAATTTTGAATTTTAACAGTCCTTCTGTCTAGAATCACTTTTGAATTTGGTGGCAAGTAGCCCAATCTTTATTATTCATCAATAAAATACAAATTCCTTTCTAAGAGTTGACAGTAAGCACACAGACCATGCATCATTCGTCTGATATTAACACTTTCAAACAAACACTTTCCATGCTACCCAAGGAGGGGTGCATATGGCGTTGTTCTGTGTTCCCACCATAACTTAAAGGGAAACTTTCACAAAGTCCAGAGCCCTCGATGTCCTACAATTGAAGGAGGAGGATGCCGTCAAATTTTTGCAGCAGGAACCCACGTGGGTGGCACCAACCTTGACTTGCAAGTGGAACGACAGTACGTCTACAAAAGGAAAGATGATGGCAACTACATCATGAATCTGAAGAGAATTTGGGAGAAGCTTCTGCTGGCAGCTCGTGCACCATTGTTGCTGATGAAAACCTGGCTGATGTTAGTGTCGCATCATACAGGAATCCTGGCCAGCAAGCTGGGCTGAAGTGTTCTGCCACTGGAGCCACTCCTGTTGCTGGCCACTTCACCCCCGGAACCTCCACTAACCAGATCCAGGCAGCCTTCCAGGAGCTGAGACTTCTGCTGGTTATTAATCGCAGGGCTGACCACCAGTCTCTCACAGAGGTGTCTTATATTAACCTGCCTACCATCGCTCTGTGTAGCACAAACTCCCCTCTCTGCCCTGTGGACATCGCCATCCGTTGTCACGACAAGGGAGCTCGCTCAGTGGGTCTGATGTATTGGATGCTGGCCTGGGAAGTTCTGTGCATGTGTGGTGCCATTCATTACCCACAGCACCCATAGGAAGTCGTGTCTGGTCTCTACTTCTACAGAGATCCTGAAGAGATTGAAAAGGAGGAGCAGATTGCTGCTGAAAAGACTGTGACCAAGGAGGAATTTCAGGGTGAATGGGCTGCTCCAGCTCCTGAGTTCACTGCCACTCACCCTGAAGTCACACACTGGTCCTGAAGGTGGGCGGGTGCCCTCTGTGCCTGTTTGGCATTTCCCTACTGACTCGGGCGCTCAGCCTGCTGCTGAAGACTGGTCCACAGCTCCCCCTGCTCAGGCGACTGAATGGGCAGGAACCAGCACTGAGGGGTCTTAAGCTGCTCTTCCACAAAGGCCAACGAAATGGAAATAAGGTGGATGGAAAGTAAAAAATTTCTTAAAAAAAAAAAAAAAGAGAACAAACAAACAAAACCCCCTACATAATCCATTACTGTGAATGGCAGCATAGTGGTAACAATCCCAAAAGATGTAATTGCCTTCTTTAGTGAGATTTGTGCATTTCTGAACCAACTTGTTTATTAAACCTCATGGAATATATGATTGATTTTCTGGCAATCCATAGGAGCACATTCCTTTAATAAATGGTAAGATCTAGAGAACAAATTAACTAAGAGCTTTCACTTCAACGGAAAAGATTTAGAAGCACTAAAAGAGATTTTAAAAACACGCATATTGTTAAGTGTGGAAAAAAAAAGACTAGATAAAAATGACTGGATTGGATAAAAGTGTAAATCATGAAAATAGAATCATCATTCTTACAGTATTTTTCATCCTTTATGTTCATATTTAACAATGCCTACCTATTTTTGTGGAAAATTTTTATTGCTATTATTCATTCTGTAATATTTTTTTATGATGAAACCTACATCACATGTGCACTCTGTAATTTTGCTTGTTTTTATTATGATACACACCATTTTATTTAAATAAACTTTTAATCTTTGAATAGTTTTAGATTTATCAAAAAGCTGCAAAGATACCCAGAGTTCCCATACCCCCTGAACCCAGTGCCCTCGGTTGCTCACATCTTACATCATGTGTGCATTTTAAAGCATGTTAATTAGAATGCTGTGCATATCTACATGTGCATTTCCCAGCTTAGAAAGATAATAGTATCAATATCCATTTGTCCCTCCAGGGTCAGGTCTCTTCTCCCCAGATAAACACTGTCTCGAATTTGGGGTATTTCTCCCTCTCTTGTTCTTTTTAACTGGCATCTATTGAGGTGTTTCTGAGTTCCTAACCAATATACTGTGGAATGTTCCATAATAAAACGCAATCAAGTTCTTGGTTGGTGTCCTTTGGTACCAGAACATTTTGAGCATGAGATTCTACTGATCTCATGCTCTGCAAACTGTAGAGCACCCTGACACTTCCAGGATTGGGAACAAGGGTCCAAAAGAAAGCAGGAGGCCTTCTGCTGCCCAGCTCCCCCCCTCCTCTTCCCGGGTTTGTGCTCCAGAGACTAATAGAGAAGGTCCATCCTTCTGGAAGCTCACTTGGGGCTTTGGGCTGGGAATCCTGGATTCCGAAAGTGGACTGGAAGGGGAGTGGGGTGATCATCTCTTCCCAGTTTTCGCACTGGATGCCCTGAGTCCGAAGGCAAACTGTGACAGTTGTTGACCCTACTGGACCTTCGGCTCTTTGTGCATGAGAGCCCCCTGTATTACTCAGATCTGCTTTATGTAGGTGGAAGGCGCTTCCTAGGGTGTTAATTCTTTAGCCAGTTTATCCTCAAGTGAATAAATGTCCCATGTTCTGAGATGGGATCTTATAAGTTTTCTTCCGTTTGTGTCTCAGTTCAGCTGCAAATTTCCGGTGATCTTATCAGCCTACAATCAGCCTAACATGGCTGCCGTGTCCCACTGTTCCACCAGCCCGCATTGTATGTCCATTCTAGGCCCATCTTGAGAGTGACAGTTATATTGGGAGGGGGGCTGTTCAGAAACCACAGCATTCTGCATATGCCATGCCAGATCCCATTATCTGTCCGTCGTTCTCTACTCTTTCTCCCCCCAGCCCCAGCTGAGTGCTTTTCACAAATTTGGACTGCTTTGTGGCGCATTGTGCCCAGCTTTTATCATTTATAAATTATAAATTTTAAGTCTGGGTTGAGGACAGATAAATGCTTAATTTCTGTATGTTGCCCCATGTGATCTTTGTGCTAAAGAATAACACACTGTGCGGTGCAAACTGGAGGCACTGGACCGTGTGCAGAATTCTCACACCCCCGCTTGTGTAAATCAAACATTATCCATCCAGTGAACAGGCTAGACCACCGTGAAGTCAAAGCCGACATCTTACTTCTGGTGCAGTGACATCGAGTGATAATTTATCTGTCATCTTCAGAGGTGGTTAACATGCCGACTGCCTCCAGGAATGGATCCATCCATTAATTCAACATTAAGTATTCCCTAGAAATCTTCATATTTTAAAACTTCCATCTCAAACGGGTTCAGTGCTGAACTTCTCCTTGCTATTGCAATATATTCACTTGTGGGTGCCTGTTATCATAGACTAATGAGACTAACCTGGCTTGAACCTTTCTTTATTCTTAGAATCTCTTGCTTATTAAACATCGTAACTAGGAATACAAAGTTCCTCATGGTACGACAATGTGCTTTCTGAAAGTTCCATCATCTTTCTTGGTGACTGAGTTTGCTTAGTTTTATTCCCTGCAGGCATATTGCAAAATTTATTTTATTCTGAGATAGTTTGAAATGTGTCAGGAAACACTACCTGGAGAAAAGGAGATTAGCAGAGCTGTTTATATTCCTGGCATATTGTAGTCACCCCCAAATATTGTTGAACTATTATCGTCTCAGTTGTTACTTTAACATTCTTAATTGGTTAATAAGTCATCTAGAAAACATAGCGAGGTTATAATAACCATATCCTATACCACAGAAGAATTTTAAGCACCGAAAATGTGTGTAGTGGCCTGTGCAATAAATTGATACTCAAAGAGCATTCATCACCTTTTCTTGATACATCAAATTTGAAACTTCGGAGTCTCCCTTGGTCAAAATATAATATTTCAGTGTACCTGATAATAGTTTTAAATATGAATCCTGGTCTTCACTTGCCATATAAATGGGTTTTGTTAGGAAAACAAGCATTAAAGGGGAAATATCTTCAGTCACAGTATGTAATTATAATGGAAATTCTCAGGTAGAAAAAAAGCGTGGATTGTATTGGAATTAGGAAGTTGCTGATTCATTTCTTATTCTTCGAAACTGTAATAGTGCTTGACAACCATAATGGCAAAGAAAGATTAATGAAAAATACATAAGTATAATATATGTGCTCATACTCCATAAAATTATTTATTTCACTTGGATAGAGAAACACTTAGAACATCATTAAAACTCAGAGAGTAATGGTTAATATTATAGTTCTTTATTATTTAAATAATTAGAAACAGGGCTTAGGTAAGTGTTAGAAAAAATCAATATAAATGGAACATTCTTTTGTGAGTCAAAGGATAAATAAAATCACAGTGAAATGTTTTTGACATTAAGTCATTATGATTTATTAAAATGCATGTGTATATGGCTTTTATATGCATATAAAAATAAAGTATTTAATTAAATAGATGGTTGGTAATTTTATCCCAAGTCAATATAACTCCTTTCCCAAATAGTTTCAAATACCAAGGTATTTCATAGTTATTGATTTATCTTTTCTTATGCGCAGTGCACATTTTCAATCTTCATGCCTTTTTTTGCATTCCAAAAGACTAAGTTCCTATGTTTAACTGTAATACATAATTTAATATTATGTAATAATAATATAGTATAATAATTGTATGATAATTACTGTAACATTATTTCATAAGAATCCTATGGTAGTAATGAGAAATACTTTGTATAAATTGCAGTTTGTCATTTAGATCAAACTAATGATGACTGCAAGGGGCTCTTCCTCCCTCTTTTAATTTTAAGGAAATAATCAAATGGCTACCTCTTTTCTTTTCTTTCTTTCTTTTTCTTTTTTCATAATGAAGCAGTCTATGGTACTAAATCCTGATTGATTATGATGTATCCTGACTTACTTTGTTTTGTTTTGTTTTGTTTTGATCAGGTTGTCCTGACAACAGCTTTGGATCCAAATGTAAAAATCCACTTGGTGGATTTCAGGGATGTATGAGACTCATTTCTGTCAGTAACAAGGTGGTGGATCTGATTTCAGTTCAGCAGGGATCCCTTGGAAACTTCAGTGACCTTCAGATAGACTCATGTGGAATCACAGACAGGTACGGATCTCATTTTTTCTTTAACTTTGACCCGTCCATTTTCAAATGTTTGGCAGCATATTAAAACTTATATATAAAATGAACATGTTTTAAAACTCCTTTTCCCACCATCACCTATTCCACAGGAAATGGATGATATTCACATTAGAAATAAGAAAAATATGCTTTTAGTTTTATGCTTCGTGTTTCCAGGGATAAAATTTAGGTGGGAGACATGTGACCATGTTATTTATATGTTAACATGCTACCGATTTACAAAAGGTAATGTTGATGCTGCTATAACTTTTATTTATTTTATTTTTATTTTTTAATTTGCATCCAAGTTATTTAGCATAGTGCTGTAATGATTTAAGGAGTAGATTCCAGTGATTCATCCCCTATGTATATAACACCCAGTGCTCATCCCAACAAGTGTCCTCCCTAATGCCCCTTACCCATTTACCCCATCCCCCATCCACAACCCTTCCAGCAAGCCTCGGTTTGTTCTCTGTAACTAAAATTCTCTTATGTTCTGTCCTCCTCCTTGTTTTTACATTATTTTTGCTTCCCTTCCCTTATGTTCATCTGTTTTGTATCTTAAATTCCTCATACAAGTGGAGTCATATGATACTTATCTTTCTCTGTCTAATTTCACTTAGCATAATATCCTCTAGTTCCATCCATGTAGCTGCAAATGGCAGGATTTCATTCTTTTTTATTGCCGACTAATACTCTATTGTATATATGTACACCACATTTCTTTATCCATTCGTCAGTCAGTGGACATTTGGGCTCTTTCCATACTTTGGTTATTATCAATAGTGCTGTTACAAACATTGGGGTGCATATGCCCCTGTGAAACAGCACAACTGTATCCCTTGGATAAATACCTACTAGTGCAATTTCTGGGTCATAAGATAGTTCTATTTTTAATTTTTTGAGGAACCTCCTTACTGTTTTTCAGAGTGGCTGTCCCAGTTTGCATTCCTACCAGCAGTGCAAAAGATCTCCTCTTTCTCTGCATCCTCGCCAACGTCTGTAGTTGCCTGAGTTGTTAATGTTAGCCATTCTGACAGGTGTCAGGTCGTATCTCATTGGGGTTTTGATTTGTATTTCCCTGATGATGAATGATGTTGAGCATTTTTTCATGTGTTAGCCATCTGGATGTCTTCTTTGGAGAAGTGTCTGTTCATGTCTTTTGCCCATTGCTTCATTGGATTATTTGTTTTTTGGGGTGTTGAGTTTGATAAATTCTTTATAGATTTTGGATACTAACCCTTTATCTGATATGTCACTTGCAAATATCTTCTTCCATTCTATCAGTTGCCTTTTAGTTTTGCTGATTGTTTCCTTTGCTGTGCAGATGGTTTTTATTTTGATGAGGTCCCAATAGTTCATGTTTGCTTTTGTTTCCCTTGCCTCCAGAGACGTGTTGAGTAAGAAGTTGCTGCGGCAATGCTGCTATAATTTTAGACGAGTATAAATGTATCAAAAAAATATCATTAAACTCAATAAATTAGTACATTCTAACAGTAGTATTGATCATCACGTACCAGTAAGTCAGAGACCTATGTGGCTGGTTATCAAAATGTCTTTTGCTTCTCTGACAGCTGACTAATATTTTCAGTGGCATAGCAGTTTAACGGTTGCTCTGCTCCTAATGTGTACCTTTAACAGCACATTACTGTCTTCTCTGCAGGGAAAATAAAAAGGAACCCCTCCTTTGGAAAAGTTTGGAACTATAGCATTGATCAAGGTATAAACATGATCCAGTAGTTTCATTAGGAGCTCTAGTACAGGACATGGTAGCATAAGATTTGGGAGTTAATTGTAGAGGACAGGTAAATTTTAAAAAAGCAGTTGATAGTTAATAATTAAAAAGTATTTTTAGGCCTGGGCAACTATAGCCAAATAATCTTGCCAGTCATGTTTTAATATGAAGGTTGTTAATTTTAATTATTGAGTTTAATGGAATGTCATGGTCATTGCGGATTTAAAAAATGAAACATTGTTGCGGATAAAAAAATGAAACATTGTGACAGACTTAGCTCCTACCCTGTAGAGGTGTTCAATATATATGTTGAATAAATATAAATACTGAGCTTTAAAAATAACTTTTTATTTGCATGAGACATTTTATCAACATAAACGTATATATTATATCTGTTATTATATATGATGTGTGTTATATCTAATAGACTGTTAGTCTGTCAGTGTCTGTGGATCCTGTTTTGAACACTAATAGGTGTTGTGTGTAGAAAAAAAATAATTGTAATCTCATTTAGCAATGGATTAAAAGGCCATACTTTCCTCTTTATGAATATGCATTTATCTATTTAATCTAATTTGTAGCTAAAATAATTCTTTCTGTAATGAAAGATGATACGTAAAGGAAGAATTTAGACAGTAAACCTCAGTTGGCTTGATTTTGGTACTAAATGACAGTGACCTTCTCCATAGTTACGTCCACATCAGCTCTAGAACCTTAATCCCCATTTGGGGAAGGGCATGCCAGCTCTGAAGAGGTAGGGCTCACTTCCAAGTGGCTAACAATCATTAGGATCTGCGGGGAGATTCAGTCATCCACAATCAGTGATAGTCGTGTTAACCATCTTAGATTGTAGACAATTCCTTTGGTGCTGGTGGATCCACACTTCTCCAAACTGGGTTTCTCCGAAGCTGCCATTTTACCTGAGGAGGCTGGATTGCCTCCTTTCTGGAAATACACACTTGTAAAACAGAGGACTGTGGTTTATAGCACAGTTGGAGAATGTATGGTTTTAGTACCACACTTTGAGAAGACTTTTCAGAAAGAGTGAGCAAATTGTGGATAGATTGTGGCTATACATGCTTTCTTTTTTTAAGAAAAACTTACGACTAAGAGTAGCCCTAGCAGTATTAAAAATAATAGCAAAAATCAAAGTAACGTTTATGTATGTTTACCTTTTAAATTTCCAAAAGTATTTCTTGACTCATTTTCTTATATTCAGAAGAAAATGTATATTCATTTATTTTGGTCGTCTATGCTATACCTATTGACATAGCTTCCAAGCATTATTAAATAAAGTCTCTTTTTTAAAAAAATCTGTTTACCAGGCTGTATTCTCAGCACTTGACATGAATTAGTATTTAAGTCTGTGAGTTTGAGTGACTATGTGTAAGGATGATGCAAGTGTGTAAGGAGTCTGGGAATGCATGTGTGAATGACCTACAAGTGTGTGCACGTGTGTGGGAATAGCGTTGATGTGTGTGAGTGTGTGTATATGTACAAGTTAGCATGTGAGGAGCTGTGTGGCGGTGTATGTATGTAAGGATTTGCGTGAGTGTGCGAGGTGCGTTTGGATATGTGAGTAAGCTTGTGAATGTGTACGTGTGTGAGAGACTGTGTGTAATGACCGTTCTAAAATGAATTTTGCCCCTTTATTTTTTAATGTTAAAGATCTCATTGGGTATATTAAATGATTTGTGAATTGGACAGTGTCCCATTTAGCAGATAGAGGGGCGCTCCCTAAAATGAATGTTTAATTAATTAATGTGTATTTAAAGTAATCCTCACAAAACACCCTTAGAGTCTCTTCCTGGTAGTGTTTGTTTCTTGTAAATCTGAGAGCAGGTGCACAGAGAGGTGAGGTTGGCTAAGAGGACGCAGCTCAGGAGAGAGCCCGCATCCGATCTCAGCTCTCTGGGGCTGGCCAGGTCCCACTGAAATGTCTGCCTGCCAAACTGCACAGCCCCCTGGGCACACATTCACATCTATTGTGGTTCCTATTCAAGCTACATATAATAAACACATAATTTGATGATTTAATACATTGCAGTGAAAAATAAACAGGAACATGAAAAATATACTTAAAAATCTGACAGGAACTTAAACAAATGTAGCTCCTTTTTTACTGTAACTTTAAGTTGGATCAGATCTACATGTAAAGGTGTACATATATTTACACATGCTCACACTCACCTTTGTACGGTCATTCGCACATACTCTTTACACACAGACGAACAGCCTCTCATACGTGTGTACACATTTGTGTGCTCAGTCACACACTTCCAAAGCTTTACCACATCCAGTCTTTACAATACACTCTTTATTTGCACATTCTGGCGCCTCCTTACTTACTAATCCACGTACATGCACACACACATGCGCACACTTACAAGAACATTCCCACACCCCTTACACACTCACATCTTCCTTATCTACATTCACACACGCACACTCACCTAGAAGCCCTGCCCCTGTCCTCTATGGACATACAGGGGAAGTGACCCTAAGTCAGAAATATGGGTGCCTGAGGGCTGAGGGAGGCCAGTCCCTCGGCGAGGTGAGGACAGAACCACAAAGGAGGCTGCTGTTCGTATCCCCTGCCCATTATGAACAGTGAAAATAATGACAAATATCAACAGAAAAGTGTTGGAGGCTACAGAGAATGACTAAGGAAAGAGAAGAGCGTAAATTGTTTAGAACACTGAATGAAAATCAGTCCTTCACTCTACAATGTAATTTGCTGTAGGTTACTTACTAGTTGTCAGGAGAGGCTACTACACGATGAATTTCAACACCACCCACAATCCAGTCTTCACATTGTACTTAAAAAATGCGAAAAGTCAGGTCTAACAAGAATCAAGGAAAATGAATTCAATATCTTTCAGCAGCAGCAAATCAAATAGAAATGGCACATGTATCACACTGATTATTCATTCTTTAGAATCTTAAGTATAGCCACTTGTATCTGCTCCCTTTTAAAGCTTGGCTGAGGTCCGTGAGCCTGCTGTCCTTTTCTTTTCTGATCACCAACTAGGATTTTTTGTGTTATAAGTTTTTAAATCTACCTCTTTCTTCTAGATTGTTACTGATCTGAAATGCTTGAAAAAATATGTACAGCATGAAACATTCTTGAATGGATTCCTGTGAATCTATAAAAATACTAAAAAATATATAAACTTAATTGGCATAGAAAGATGCCCACTATTTATTTGTGCATCCTTAAGAAGGAGGTTGGAAAATAACATAACGATTTTATTTATGAATATAATCACACACACAAATGCATACATGCGTTTATATATGCATGCGCATGCATGTATATATTTGTAATGGTGATTTTTATATATGAGATTATAAACCATATTTCTCCTCTGCTGTGTCCTGGGTTGTTTGATTTTTTGTACAGTGGATATCTGTTTTTTATAATCAGGAAAAATCACTGGCATTGTTTTCAGTTAAAATTGGAGAAATCCTATGAGCAGAACACGAAGTTCCCATCCTTAGTTTTAATAAAGGAGGTGGCAGAAACCCCAAGCCTGAATATATTCTTGATAGGCTTTGCAGTTTAATTTTTTGTTTGGGAGTAATGGAGAGCATTTCAAACTTTGGTCTCAATAGATCTTTCCATATCAATACTGAAAAGCATCCATAATCTTATCAGGGCTCTTCAGGTCGATACCAGAAGCTCCCCAAGTTTTTTGGCCACAGTGCCTTATATAGTTCAGTAATTTTTTCATAGTGTTCCAAGCCAAAAGATATAACTAATGCCTTCATTTAAGATGTAACTTAGGTCCAAACAATTTTATAGATATGTCCTAAAATTTAGTAAGCCTTTGAAAATGGAATATACATACATAATATTTATTGTAATTTATATATGTAGATTATATATATACTATATATATATATATATATACATATATATATAATTTGAAAAATATTTTAATTTTATTTTGAATTCAACACAGCTACTTCATAATTACATGTGTTTACCTGTTGAGTATTGCACAACTTTTCAAAACTTGGGATCAGGTCAGACACTGCCACCCTCATTTTTGTTCAACACTGATTTCACATGGTTTCAGTTTTTTAGCAACTACTGAAAACCCAGGTTCTTAAATATGGTACATCATTGAAAGGAATGTATTATGATCTAATGTTGACATTGAACTACCTCAAGCAGGAAATTGTGCAAATTTGGGCAGATATTGAGTATGCCTGTATTTCTCTGGAAAAATTCAAATATCCCGGGAGCCCCTGTGAGTTCCATTCAGCACCCTAGAGCACCCCAACACACTGCTATGAATTTGTGTGCCTGTCCAATGAAACTTCAACATTCCTAGAGGTATTCACTCTACTCAAAAAGTGAATAAAGATGTCCCTCCGTCTTACTTCCTTCTTTTCTTCTCTCTTTTTTATTCTTGTTTCTTTAAATATTCAGTGTAGTAAATCACTAAGATTGAGTGTTGTTATTTTATGTAAGCTATTGGTATTTCTGGCAGCATATTGAATTAGTGTTATGTTTACTTAGGGAAAAGAAAGTGCTCTGATGTAGCAGGACATGTTGAAAATTAAGCAGTCACAACCAATGAGAATTGGTTGAAATCTGATGCAGCTATTGATCTAAGGTTTGGTTCTGTGATTAAAGCACCTTAGTGACAGACTGAATAACCATTAGTCATGTTAAATTTACCCTTTCTGGTACTGTGGACATTCTTCTCTCACATGACCATGACCAACAGTTTATGACAGCTCAAAATGAAAAGTAGTGATTGTATCTGCACCTTTTTGTAGGTGTTTGCCCAACTACTGTGAACATGGCGGTGAATGTTCCCAGTCCTGGAATACCTTTCACTGCAACTGTGCAAACACTGGCTACACAGGAGCTACTTGCCACAACTGTAAGCCGAACACACTTGCTTCTTCTTGCCTCTGTTCCGATTTCCTTGTTCCATTTCCCTTTTTGTGGCTGTGCGCATATATGTCCGTGGATTGGAACGTGCAAGCCTGAATTTTAGCGTCCAGTTGATTCCTAGTTTATTTTAAATCCACACCTCTTTGCACAAAGTTGTCGAAGTAGCTTATAGAAATAGGTAACATAAAACAGGATAGAAAAGAGTAGGGGAGCTGGCAAAGGAGAAATGTATATCGAAAAAAAAAGGCAGCTAAGGATAACTATAAATAGTGAATAAACATAGATAATGAATAAATAATAAATAATACAGAATGAGTAATCCTTAAATTTTCATAACCCCATTAATGAGAATAATGAAATAAGGATGGCAGGTAACGATGTTAATCATAATAGTTCATTTTATTGAATGTTTTCTAAATGCAGGTACTGATACAATATTTTGTATGTCCCAATTCATTGAATTCTGATGTTCCAAATTCACTGAATTAGTAGGTTACCATTATTATCCCTAGTTTACTCATGAAATAACAGAGACTAATCACCTTGCCCAAGCCTCCTTCAATAACTGAGGGACACTGAGTATGTGAACACTTGGAATTGTGCTTCAGAGCCTGGGAGCACAACCAATAAATACTCTATGTATATCTGATGAAGTGTTTGCATGCATTGTAAGTAAGACACATATGCCATTTTGATGTCCGCTTTTTCCGCACATAGGATGGGGAGATCTAAACGCCCATTTTTCTCTCCCACTTTTTCACATTATTACAGACACTGCTGAGCGACTTCTCTCCTACTACGATGTCCCATAGCCTTGACTTCAGGCGAGGGTGTTCTATGCAGTCATCAGTCTCTCCATTTGCAGTCTCTTCACCGTGTGCTACTTTGTACTCCTCTCGGAGTGGAGAGTTAGCATCCCAGGCTCCCAGCCCTGTAGGTTCTGGAAGGGACCCTCAGAGGTCCTGATTCGGGGCTGACGAGGGCGTGAGCAGGAGGGGCTCCTGGTGTCACCCTCAAGCCTGCACCACAGCAGCCAGGGTCATTCTTAGGCATCAGCTTATCTTCGCATCATGAAGGATGCCTACTGTTGCTAAGGCCACGCCTCACTGTAACTAGAGACCAAGTTACTTGAGCCAGGCCCAGTAGCAGAAGGCCAGTCTAGTTGACTTTTTCGTATCCACCATCTTCCTAATTGTAGTAACTCCCAACAGAACGCTAATTCAATGTGTTTTAATTGACCCTTTGTTTGTAATTGTTATGAATGACTGAATCTAAATATTTACATTCTGAGGGAAAAAACTGGTTGATAAAGTATTTTTGTTTATGGCCACATTTTGCTCTAAGCATGGAGTTAACTTACTAGGTTCTTGAACAGGTAGTCCAAATGGAGCTGAAGGGTTTTGGCCAATAAACATTATGAGAAATGGGGCCAGGAGGACAAACTTGGTTGTAGTGAAGTCTTCACTATTGTTAGCATAAATAGAGAATGGGGCAGGGATGGAGTCTTTAAAAGGTTTTATTAGAAAATAACATGTTATAAACATTCATATTATAAAGAGTAAGGCAATACACACGAAGCAAATGTACTCCCAATTACCATCATGGAATCGTGTGTCCTTTCTTTTTCAAAGTTTATTTATTTATTTTGAGAGAGAGAGAGAATACGAGTAGGGTAAGGGCAGAGAGAGAGAGGGGAAGAGAGAGAATCCCAAGCAGGCTCTGCACTATCACTGCAGAGCCTGACATGGGGCTCGAACCCGTAAACTGTGACATCACTACTTCAGCCAAAATCAACAGTCAGATACTTAACCAACTGAGCCATCCAGGCACCTCAATCATGTGTCCTTTCTAATACCAACCCTGACTCTCAAGTTATGTATATCTCCTGCCAACCGCCTTCAAAGAATTTATGAACATATGTATATGTGTGCAGAAGTGAATAAAATAACCATTTTTACATGCCTGTTTCACTGTACAAAATATAAATGTGACTAGAAAACAACCCATGCTTAAATTCTTGTCTATGTAATGTATAATAGGAACAAAATAAAACCATCAGAAGGTGGAGGTATAGGGAAGTAAATTTGTATGATTATCTGAAATTTCAGTAATATTGAGCAAATTAGTTACATTATTTCATATTGCCTAAAAAGTCATTAACATAATTTTCAAAAATTTAGACTAGATCAAGGAAGGACATTCAGGGTATGACTTATTTCTCATTTCATAAAATCAAAAGCTTTATGAAAATTATCAGTACATTTGACCAAGTGTTCAATGCGATGTGTGTATCATATATAGCTATTAATGTCAAACCTTGTACATGGCAAATGTATAATTATATAATCAAAAACGTCCAATTATGGGGACACCTGGGGGCTCAGTCAGTTAAACATCCAACTCTTGATTTCTTCTCAGGTTATGATCTCATGGTTTCTGGGATCAGGCCCCTTGTTTGGTTCTGCACTGACAGTGTGGAGCCTGTTTGGGATCCTCTCTCCCTCTCTCTCTTTGCCTGTCTCCTGCTCATGCTTTCTCTCTCCCAAAGTAAATAAATGAACTTTAAAAAAAAAACCCATCCAATTATGGATCAAAACATATTGAGACCACTTGAAGGAATATTTAATATAGATATTTCTTCTGCTTCCAATTTTAATTATCTTAAATTCTCATTAGAGAGAATTAGAGAAAGTTTCTTTTGTAAATTACTTTTAAAATTATTGACGAAGAGCTTTGCCGGTCATTATGTTTTTTAAAAATTTTATCTGTGAGTAATTTTTGTGAGAAAGGAGAATTGTTACAACATTATTTAAAACCTTTCTATTTCATAATTAGTGGATAATAGCAGATTATTTAAGGAGATTACACTATTGTGTTTCAGATGTTAGGTGACGCTAGAATTAGAAATTCCAAAGTGCATGTCACAAGATCCATTTGAATGGATGTCCAAAATGGGATGTCCATACTTCTAAGTATGTTAACATTTAAAACACATACCGTCTCTTTTGTTGTTTTACTTAATGTAAAAAAATACTTTTTTATTTTGACTCAGTAATCTCATATTCCTTTAATGACAGAAAGAAATGCCATGAAGTTCAACCTCATTCTGCCTTTCTCTATATAACCTACTTTCATCCATATTAGTTATTTTTTAAAAAAAAAAGAATGAGTTTTAAAGTGTGTTCTATCTTTTCTCCCGGTCAGTAATGTACATATTACATTTCAGCACTTGGAGTGTTTTGTGTCCAAATTAGAACTTCAGAGATTCATTTTATACTATTCCATTTATGATGGTCCATTTTTTTTTACAGCTATCTATGAGCAGTCATGTGAATCCTATAAGCACAGAGGAAATACTTCAGGGTTTTACTATATAGATTCAGATGGAAGTGGTCCCCTGGAACCCTTTCTTCTATATTGCAATATGACTGGTGAGTTAATCAATTTTCATTTAATAGTTAAATTTGCATGAAGCTTTAAACACACAAAATTAAAATGAAACCAGTAGAAAGTTGGCCTAATTTGCAACTTGATTAAAATGTATATTGTTCAGCGAAAGAGCTCAACATAAATCTTTAAAAAATAGTTTAATGGTAATGATTTAAAATGTTTTATTATTTTCAATGAATGCAGTATCTGGGTAGAACATCTAATAATAAACGTGTCTTATTAAGTCCCCAAACAAAAAGGACAGACTTTATTTCTCTGAGAAGATTGATACATGTGAAAGCTTTGGAAAATATTTACTTTTTAAATGTAGGTAAACATAACTTGTATTCTTGAATTTGTTACTTATATACATTTAAATAGGTATTAATAGTCATGGAAAATGTGTTTGATTAAATGCAACATCCACTTATGAAAAGGGAGAAAATGAAAACTCAATAAATTACCAACGGAAGGAAATTTCCTTACTTTGTTAAAGAGCACTCACAAAAAACTCTCCAGCACATTCATACTTCATGGTGAAATATTGAAATCTTTACCTGTGTTACCAGCATTAACACAAGATGCCTGCTATTATCACTCTGTTCACCATTGTATGGGATAGAGGTCCTTGCCAGTGCAATAAAGCAGGAGAAAGAAAGGAAGGATCGAAGTACTGGAAAGGTAGAACTAAGGTTCCCATTATCTGTCCTCGGCCAGGTGATATATTGAGAATATTCTCCATAATTTACAGATAAACTTTAGGGTGATCACTGGGTATCAAGTTAATATAAAAACTAATTTCATGTCTGTATACCAGCAATAAGCAAAATGAAGTTTTAGATTTTATTTTCAATAGCGTAAAAAAATCTCAAATACAAGGTAATAAATCTAATGAAAGATATGCATGGTTTCTATATAGATAAGGATAAAATGCTCATGAGATAAATTGAAATTCTAACTAGATGGGGAAATGTAAAAATTTCATTGATTGGGAAACTCAGTATAGTATAAATCTCAATTCTTCCCGTGTAGGTATTGATTCAGTGAAAACCTTAATTAAAATTCCAGTGGAGTATTTATTTGTTGATATAATTGCTTTGGTGAAAACTGGAATGCAGATTCTAAGATTTAGCAGCAGATTTGAAGGGACACAAAGAACCATATGGATAGTTGACTTACTCCAAAGGCATTGATATACAGTGAAGGGAATATGGTCTTTCAACCAGTGGTGCTGGGGAGCCAGCAGGGGGAGGGGAGGGGGTGTATATAAATGTCATAAAAAGGAATCTTGATCTCTGCATCATCAAACCCAAAAAAAATGGAGTCTGGATGAACTGTGCTGTCTACTGTAGTAGCCACTTGTAACAAATGCCTATTTTGGTTCAGTTTTTTTAATGTTTATTTATTTTTGACAGAGAGGAAGTTAGAGTGTGAGTGGGGGAGGGACAGAGAGAGAGGGAGACACAGAATCCGAAGCAGGCTCCAGGCTCTGAGCTGTCAGCACAGAGCCCGATACAGGACTCAAACTCACGACCAGTGAGATCATGCCCTGAGCCGAGGTCGGACACTCAACCGACCGAGCCACCCAAGCAACCCTCGATTCAAATTTAATAAAAACTAATTAATAAAGCTAAATGAATTGAAATACATTTTAAATTTAAATTAATAAAAACAAGATTAAGTTAACCGTCCCGTTTTCCAACCTCACTGGCCATATTTTAACTGCTCGGCAGCTGCCTATTCCATCGTGGCCAAAAGTTTACATTGAATAGCTCTGTGTCAGGAAGTCACAGTTTTCTGGAGCAAAACAAACAGAAAAAGGAAATATTAAATTGAAGTAGGAGCTGTTTCAGAGGAAGATTCACTACTTAAAAATCAGGCAGTGAATATCTGGGGCAAGAACCTTCCAGGCAAAGGAAATAGCAAGTGCTCAGTGCTGCGAGCAGTGATCTTCCCGGGTGCTTTCAGAAAACAGCAACAAATCTAGTGTGGTAGGAGTGTGCAAAGTTATCTGGGAGTAGTGGGAGAGCAAGAGAGTCGAGTAAGGCAGGGGCAGGCGGGGAAGTCACGAGGTCCTTACAACAATGTTGTAAAGTCCCTGATATTTACTTGAATGAGGTGAGAAGACACTGGGGACTTTTAAGCACCGATGGATGCACTCTGACTGCCTTCAGTGGGATCATGATGGCTCCAGTGTTGGGAAATGCCCATCTAGGAGCAGGGGTCCACACATACACACACATGCATATACACACATACACTCCATAGGCATGGCTATACATAAGATGCAGATCCATGTGTACGTGTGTGTAATGTATGTGTCTCTGTATGTCTGTAGTAGGAGTGGAAACCCGCTTGGAGTTCAAGTAGTGCAAGAATCCAGGCAAGAGGATAATGGTAGATAATAGCAGTGTGGATGGTGGAGGCAGTTTTGACTTTCTCACCAAGTATGTGTGAGATGTGAGAAAACAAAAGGAAACCAAAATAACACCACGTTCTGGCTTGGGCAGCTGGAGTAGTCGAGTTGCCGACATTGGAGAGGAGGTCAGAAAAGGTTTGAGGGCAAAGACCAGCAGCTCGGTCAAAATTTTACACATTTTGAGTTTGAGATGTCTGTGACACATTCAAAGGAGATACTGAGAAAGGCTGTTGAATATGGGAGCAAAAGTTCCTTTGGATTAATGTGTAATTCCAAAACCTGGAGGATGGTGCTGAAACCATGGCAACAGATATTTGGGAAAATTAGAAAATTAGACTGTATCTTCAAAGGTTTTTCGTGTAACACAGCTAGGCGTCTTCCATTTGTTCTCACAGTCATTGAAGGCATTGCCTGTCTTAGTCCGTTTGAGCTGCTGTAGCAAAATAACCACAGACTGGGTAGCTTACAAACAACAGAAATTCGTTTCTTACAGTTTTAGAGACTGGGAAGTCCAAGCTCGTGGCACCAGCATAGTCAACTGAGGGTCTCTCCTGGGCCACAGACTTCTGGTATTCTCATGTGATGGAAGAGGGTCTCTGGGGTCTCTTTTACAAGACGACTGATCCCCACCCTCATGACCTAATTACCCGATGATTCAACATATGAATGGAGGGGGGCACAAACATTCGGGCACTGCCCACACGCCAAAGCACCCTAAGACACATGATTCCCGCATGTGTGTCCCTTCAGTGACGGACCCAGCACGGACCCCCAGGCAGCACTTGAGTCAGGTTCTGACAACGTGGTTGCGGTGACAACAGAATCAATATTTTACAAATCTTCCCAGTTGACTCCTCTGTGTACCTAGCTTTGAGAATCACTGCTTTGGACCTGTGCTTCTCCAACTTCACAAAACAGACTGTTCTATTATGTGAGGTTGAAACATAATACATTTGAAAATACTTCACAGAGAGGAAGGGAAGACTTTGCAGTGAAATACAGGAATTTAAGTGTCAAATAACTTTTTGATTTTTCCTGTTCGTACAGCTTGGGTTGTGAGTGACATTTAACAATCTATCCCTGCGTCCTTGTGAATCCTGTGTTCCCACAATGCATCCTGAAGTATCTATCCACAGGCACATGCTTAGAAGGTTTTGATTCTATAAATCAGATACCTCTAGGTTGACAAGTATCTGTAATCTTTAAAACTTTACGAAACGTAGACACACACCACACACATACACACACAAGTCTCATTATCCGTGATTGTAACATCGTTATGTTCCGCAAGGCAACAACAGACACCGAATTAGCCAACATTCTCATCAACCGATCAACACATGACCTTGTTTGACTTGTGTTTCAGATTAGAGACACCTTATTTAATACACACTGTTAATTCATTGACATTGAACTCACAACCAACAGCACTGTGACTCACACTTCAACGAGGTTTATTCTAGCACCTGTTTTCTCATGAGGCACGTCACACAGCCTTCTTGCACTCGAAATACTAGATAGCTCTTTAGCACCACACTTCGAGGCCATTGTTAAAAAAAATTTTTTTTGGATACGTGTGGATTGGGCAACTCAAGCTTTTTGCTGCGTGTACATGTCTGTAGATGTACAAGAGTGCCTCGAGTCATGATTTGGGGGTTCAAATAAATTTTAGGCAGTAGGCGATTTCCAGATAATGAGGAACTGCAAATAGTGAGGATTGAATTATATTCACATACATACATATATTATCTTTGTATGGACAATAATTCCAAAATTGATAGGCCATGTGCACTTAAATTATCTAAATGACAAGGAAATTCCGAGTTTCATTTTATGGAATGAATTGTTCCCTTTCTATTAAATCAACATTTACCTCCTCATATTACTTTACCAGTCACGAGCCTTATCGCAGTCAACGAAGCGTCGTGCTAATTCGATAACAACTCTGACGGACATGAAGGAAATATGTATGTGCACACATACAGAGGTTAATTTTGCCTCAGCAAAATGATCAGAAAGCATTGATGCTGGAGAGGACATTCGCAACGTGTAAAGCCGTTTGAAAAGCAAGCCATTGAGAGCAGATACAGATAATCCAGTTAGGAGTCAGCTAAGTGTCATCAGAAACCGCAGAATATTGAAATACATTCACGCTAAAGTGGCAATCCCAGAATGTAACAACCCAGTGAAAAATAATGTTACAGCTTGAAATGTTCCCTATTGATCTGGTTTTTGCAAATGAGGAAAGCAGGGAGGTTGGGGAAAGAATCATTAGGGAGCAATCAGGGACAAAAACCTTGTCTCCTTTCTCCCAGTCTGAACAGTTTTCCACTAGAAAAGGCTGTGTTCTATCACTGTCACATTGCTTATAGCCAGTAACATATCCTCTAGTTGTATAAATCAAGTATAACAATTATAAAAACAAGGCAAAATGCTGAATCAGTAACTTGCAAATGGGTAACTTAAAAAAAAATCCAGTTACTAGTCTAGAATCATTGTCAAACAAATGATTCCACGTGGATTTAAATACCTTGAAGCATTACAAGCTAAAAACTACAAAGGAAACTTCTTTTGAATGGATAATTTCCCAAACTATGTTAAAGACTGAAAATTCTTTCTAAACAGAGTACTGTAAATATAATTTAAAAATAAGTAGACAGGATAATAGGAATCCCAGTGGCTGTCTCTTTAGAAATGTACATGGCTTTTTTCTTCTACACTAAATCCACTTTTTCTTTTCTTTTTTTTTTTTTTAAGTTTATTTTTTGGGCGCGGGGGTGGCGCAGAGAGAGAGAGCCACAGAATCTGAGCAGGCTTCAGGCTCCCAGCTGTCAGCACAGAGCCCCACGTGGGTCTAGAACCCGTGAACCGTCAGATCATGACCTCAGCCAAAGTCAGATGCACTGAGCCACCCAGGAGCCCCTAAATCCACTGCTCTTTCTAAAATGAAATAGCTCTAGGTTCAAGGCGTTGTTTCTCATGATCAAACATTGCATTGTAAGGACAATTGTTTCAGTGGGGAGCGATTGATGAGTGCTTGAGCTGAGGCTTTCAAACTTTGATGATAATGCTAATTCCGTCACTTAACCTTATTCTTTCTCTCTGCACCACCACCAAGACTCTTACATGTAGTTTCACTGACTCAATTTTCAAGCCCAAGGCCTGGGCCTCTGCTCTCTAAACAAGCTCTGAGATTGGGGCTCCTGAGACCATCCCCTGGGAAAGCTGGAGCGTCCTAAGATTTATAACAACAAAATTATTTTTACTCTAGGCATTTCAACCATCAGGCCTTCCTGATAGCTCTGAGAGTTAATGACCAACTATCGTTATTCAGATGCAGCCTTGTTTACGTCCAGTTTTGCCCCAGAACACTAGCTGCTCTTCCCTTTCATCTCCAAGGCTTTCCTGAACACAGCACTTCCTACCTGACCTCACAGCTTTTCATCACATCTGTCACCCTCCACTGTTAATCCGGAAGGAACACGAGCTCTGCAAGAGTGTTGCTTAAACAGCATGTTTTTTCTTTACACTGTTATCACACTAAAAAATAGCAGTCAGCCTAAGATAAATCAGGTTCTTAATTACTCAGGTGCTTTACATACAATCTATGTATTAGAAATCTCTTCGGGGAAAGACACCGGTGGACCCAAACTGCCTTTCCATTTTTTTTTTTTTTTTAGTATATTTATTAAATTTCATAGATTTGCTGCCCGTTTCAGCTGTCTTTCCTTACTCATGTCCCTGTGTCTCCTTACTGCAACAACTTAACTCTCTTTGCCTTTGGTAGAGGATAATTTTAAAAAAAAATAATACAATCATGACTCTTAGGCAGATAGAAAAATAAAAGCTCAAAAACACATTGTAAAGATTTTAACGCATTGTTCATGAGGAAACTGGTAAGCTGTTACAACCAGTTCAAAGGAGAATCCAGAGAACAGACCTCAGGGCACATCAGTAATGTTGAAATTAACGTGCAGACGGAGGAAGACCTGGCTTCGTCCATAGTAGAAAAGGGGAGTCCCTTGAACTTCTGCCGGATGGAATTTGCTCGTCTGTGGGCAATCATTACTTGTTGCAAGGAAAACAATGCTTTGCTTGCTGAGCCAATAAGTAAGACTAAACACATTAATTAATTAATTAAATCTAGAAGCCTGTGTTAAAGGATAATTTCATATGCATATGTCTTGGAAGTTAGAGATAGTGAATTTCTCTGGAGAGATTGAGAAGGCTTATCCCCCCCAGATGCATTTGCCTGCACTCCAAAAGTGATTTAAACAACCTGTGGACTGGCGCCTCTCCCCAGAGATCTGTGGCGTTCTAGAGCCAGAAGGCCCGTCTCCCTCTGTGGAGGGGAGGAGAAGATGTGCCAGCCATCGCCCGTAATCTCCAAGTCTCATACTTTTGGGGGTTTCCTCTCTTGGGTGCAGACCCCGCATGGGCGGGCGCGTCTGGCGCTCTCTGTATTGGCCCACGGGACATTGGGCCGTAGAGCCTAGAGGCTGCTAAGATTTTCCGTGGGCAGACGGCCCCTGATCCAAAGACTCCTGTGTCTGTGAGCGGCCGTCTGCCTCCACCCGTGTAAATCTAGATCTCGGTAGCTAGATGCAGACAAACGGATAGAATGCAGATAGGAGGCAAGATAACCAGTTAACTTACAAGTAGGATAATGTGTCACGCCCTCCACAGTGTCAGACTTACTCTTTTGCAAAACTATGAGTTGACAGTTTATAAAGTTCTAAAGCAGCTGAGAGGCAAGGCAAGGCTCACGGCCACCATGGAACCTGAAGGTTGTACTCTCGTCTGGCGAGTACCTTGTCTTTAATTCGTTCATGTGTTTATTCCCTCAGTTCTGTAACTAAAGTCTTTTGGGCGTGTTGTGCCAGCCCCCGTGCTGTGTGCTGCAGATACGGTGGTTAGCAAATCAGAAACCATCACTCTTCTCAGGGAGCCTCCAGGCCAGTGGAAAAGCCCCATGGAATAAATCACAAAATGCTGAGTTACAAATTATGATAAAGTCTGTGTCCTTTACGGTTGTAATTTCTAAACATCAGCTAATGCAATCATGTCGGAAAGAGCAGGAGAGAGGCTCAGGGTTAATAGTTGTGAGAGGTTCCCCCGTTTGCAAAGCACATGGGGCTTTGCATGGCTGCTGGGCACTCATTTTCTCATTGCTCCTCGTGATGTCTCTGCTTCGCCCGGGAAATCGAGATTGCCTGATAAATGCAGTATCTGTTTAACTTCATGCTTTGTAGCACTTTTTATTGAAAAATGAAATCAGCAACACCTGAGTGGCTCAGTCAGTTAAGCGTCTGATTCTCGATTTCAGCTCTGGTCGTGATCTCACGGTTCGTGAGTTGAAGCCCTGCGCCGGGCTCTGTGTTGACGGTACAGAGCCTGCTTGGGATTCTCTTTCTCCTTCTCTCTGCCCTGGCCCCCCCAAAATGAATAAATATTTTTTAAAAATGAAATCATTTAAAGAAACTACCGTAACACTGAAATTTTAGAATTTCAAAAGGAAACATTTCTGGGCACGGTCCTTCAAGGGATGTTATGCACCACAGCCTTGGATTTCTTACCCCTTAAAAGACCTTTAGAATCATGTGTTTACTGTGACCCAGTGGATGCTAAACTCTAGGGAAGCCCCTCTTGGTGTGAACCAAAAGGCAAAGAGGCAAAAGCAGGCATATTGCCCTGTTCCTGTGGCAGCTACCCAGCCAGAGTCGAGCTTCCTCATGCTGTCCATTGATTCATTACAAGGAAATTTTATTGTTTGCTGAACAATTAAAGCAGACTCCAGTGGAGGCTAGGTTAGTGGATTTGCCTGATTAATGATCATGAACTTCTTTTTTTTCTTAAAGATTATGTACTTCTTTTGAGAGTGCGAGTGAGCACACGCAAGTGAGGGAGGGGCAGGGAGAGAGGGAGAGAGAAAATCCCAAGCAGGCTGAGGTGGGGCTCGATCCCACAAACCGTGAGGTCCTGACTTGTGCCGGACCAAGAGTCAGACGCTTAACCGACTGAGCCACCCAAGCGCCCCAATAATCACAAACCTCTAATAGCGAAGGTTGGGTTGGCTAAAATCATAGAATTTCAGACCTATGATATTGTCCTGTATTCTGCCAGTTTATTTTCTAAATTTGGAAATGGAGGCTCAGAGTTTACCTGACTTTCTTAAGGGCACATCTACTCCAGATCTGCAACTCAAATATCCTGACAGTCTCTATACTATGTCACAGTCTGGCCATCCATAATTCATTTCATTAGCTTTTATATCATGTCCTCTTTAAGGAAATTAATTTACTGATAAAGCTGAATGGTGAGGAGAAATGCAAAGCAGAAATAAAAGTAACGGTTATTGTTTCCAAGAAAAATAGTGATGCACTCACACATAGAAGGCAATAAGACTGTCAAAGCTGCCTGCCGTCTTATTTAGCAGACAGACCTTTCTATCCAAAATTCTGGTGACCTGGTGAGGCATGGGAGTGAAATCTCTTATCTTCTTTTGATTGTCGATCCATGTGAATGCATTAGCTAAAGAGAGGGGAGGAAATTCTACCTACTGTTTCCTCCAATTTGGAATAGTCCTCTGTAATACAGAAGAGTTATGTGACTTAACATCACATGGATAGCAGAGTTTTGACAACTTCCAATCTGTTTCTTACCTATTAAATCAGAGGACTTTTGATTAATCTGTTCTTGTGCCTGCATCTATCACCGTAAATATAATGCGAAGTCAATTTCTGGGAAGGTTGAAGGCTAAATACAATATGCCTATCTTCCGTTACAAACATTGTAGGATTTTTATTTCATTTCATAATTTTGGTAATCATTATGATGGTAATGTTTACAGACATTCAAGTGTCGATAGGGATTGCTCTAGCAAGGACTCAAAGATATTTTATTTTTTATTTTAGTTGAGTTGCTGATGCTGTATCAGGTGTGTTCAGCTCAAGGAAGTAACGTCCTATTGTATTCCATAACTATGCACATCACACAATACCAAAATGAATATTTAAAATTCGATTTAAAAAGAAAAGGATGGGCACTCATAATTAAATGTTGTCTGAAGAGAGAGATATATATAGCCCATAAAAATCTGACCTTTCTTTGCTGGTAAAGGGAATGGTAAAGGGAATTTTTAAGAGTAGAAAAATCATCGCTTATATCATATAATTTAAAATATTTCAGAAATTCACAGATACACCTTTTTTCACATCGTAGCATCCCTGAATTCAGGGTGTGTCAATAATCAACAATGTTTTATAGTTATAAGAGGCAGCTTTTTCTTTTGTTTTTTTAAGTAAAATCATGATGCATCTTTAAAAAACAGAATATTGGATTCAGTGAAATGAAACATGTCGCAAATTTTAATAATTAGTTTTCTTAATATTTTTCACCATAAACATTTTCTGGTTAAATTATATGGCCACGTAAAATAAAAATCATGGCAAATGCATGGCAGTCCTATAAACTTCAGGGAAAAGAGTCACTTTACTATAATTTAGATATTTTAAGAACCCATTTGTGTTGAAACCTCTCAGAGAGGTTTGATGACTAGAAAAATTTGACTCAGATAAAAGGTGATTTTGATTTTCTTTATTTATTTTAACTTTTGCAGACTAGTGATGGTCTCCTCTCTTTCTTCCCCATTTCCGCATACAAGAAACTGCATGGACCGTCATACAGCACAATGGCTCTGACCTAACAAGAGTCAGAAACACTAACCCAGAGAACCCATATGCTGGGTTTTTCGAGTATGTGGCCAGCATGGAGCAGCTCCAGGCCACAATTAACCTTGCGGACCACTGTGAGCAGGAGCTTACCTACTACTGCAAGAAGTCACGGCTTGCCAATAAACAAGGTAAGGAAACTGAGGCACCTGTCCCTCTGTGCACATGGCACCGGCGCTTTACTTAACCAGCTCCCGAGGATTTGAATCATGCCGTGGTGGTGGTGGCATTCGGCCACGGAGCGTGTTTGCCCCCTGTATACTTAGCAAACATGTCACAGTCTGGAAGTCACAGCAATGCTTTTGCCCGAAGAAAGAACAAGGTCAATTTACTCTGAGCTTTGTTCAAAACCTCGATTGCCTTCGGAGTCTCTTCCTGGCCTCAGTCAGATAACTCTACAGAAAGGAGCTTCATTCTGATCCTCAATGAATGCTCAGTGTCTATCCTTTAGAAAGGGCAGGTGACACATACGGTTTGTTTTATCAGGAAGAGAGTTAATGAAAATATGACTCACTTTTCTCAAAGTGACTATTCTGTGCGACTCTTTTTTCATGGATTGTTGGCAGCTAGCCTCTGGGTAAAATTGAAAATTAGAATAGGCTGCTGAAAACAGTTTATTCAGCAGTTTAAATCGGAAATCAGAAAACCATCTTTTAACTCTTTCCTTTATTCTACTTTTAATAACCAGTCTGCTCTTCAGTTCTGTGTTTGGTTTGGTTTTCCCGTTAGAACATCTCATTATGTGACGGTATCTTGGGCCCCACCGCCCAGTGCTGGCGCAGTGCTGGAATTTACTGCAGGCGCTTTCCATCTGGCCTCCCGTAGGCATCCCTCATATCTTCTCATCACCCAATGTGTAATCTAGAATTTAATCTTCTTGAAGGGAATTAAGCTTTAAGAAACACGACTTCCGTCATGACGCTTTTCTACTTAACAAAGCTCCAGGCCTTCCTCTTTGCTGTCCGTCCAAAACAGACTCTTGTCTGATTCATACCATTCCCTAAGACACTGTTTTCTAGGAGTAATATTGAGGTATATTCTTCTTTAGAAATTAGAAAGATTCTGAGACATCTGCACAATAAAGCTACTTGGCGCATGTTTACCCCTGTTTGTTATCTTAAGAGAGGTCTGAATACCATGACAACAATTTTAAAAGACATGCATTTCATATGTGAATGTCATATGTCATATGGGTCAAGCAGAAAGATTTTGAACCCTTTTTTGTTAAGTTCATTTAATTATTTTGACAGAGACGGAGAGAATGAAGGCTGGGTGCTGGGGAGGGACAGAGAGAGAGAGAGAGAGAGAGAGAGAGAGAGAGAGAGAGAGAGAGAATCCCAAATAGGCTCTGCAGAGTGAGCACAGAGCCCCAGTTGGGGCTCAGACTCGCAAAACCGTGAGATCGTGACCTGAGCGGAAATCAAGAATCAGATGCTTCACTGACTGAGCCACCCAGGTGCCCCAAGATTTTGAACTCTCAAGATGACATTTGAACTTGTTGCTTCCAGTTAAGCAGCTCTTCTACTTACTGTCTACCCACGTAATACAACCAGATTATTCTTTCCCTTATGACTGGCTTCACACCCTCTCCTCCTTTTTCTCCTTCCTCTATTTCAGAATGTCCTTGTTTGGCCATTTACCCCCACCAACCCTTCCCATCTTGCTGGTCTCCTCTCACATCTTACCCCCCCCTGAAACCTCAATCCCATTTGTGAATGACCATCAGATAATTACAGTGTAAAGAGCATAAGACTTAAAGGCAGGGAGAGATGTGGGTTCAAATTCCAGGGCTCTTGTTGATTAGGTATAGAGCTTGGATAGATGAATCTTTCTCTTCTATGACATGGGGCCAGTGGTACCAACCTCACAGGGTGTGGCAATAATTGGATGACATAGCACAGCACGCACAAAGTGCCTGAAGTGAGCTTCTCTCTTTTCAGCTCTCTGGTGCATCACAGTTATAGTTTACGTAGCAGTTTAGTATGCAACTGATTGTTCATTGATGCTTAGAATCTAAAAACATAGATAAGCAAATATGGAAGTGTAATCTAAGAAGAATGAGAACCTTATTTATGGAAGGACAAACGAATGAGATGCAACAAAATGAACTGAGTTGCCTAACTAGAAAAGAAAGACAAAAGGGAAGATAAGCATCAAAGTCACAAATCAGCCAAACTCTGGAAGAAACAGAAAACAAAATCCCCAAGGGGTTGGCAAGCAAGCACCACCCAAAGTAAAGAGCACAGTATAGAGTGTGAAGGAACCCCTCCCTTCATGGCCAATGGTGCCCATGCATCTGGGTGTTTCAGCCAGGCTTGAGAGCCACTAGTAAAGAAAAGGCTGTAGAACAAAGGGTGATGATGCTTGTTACATACACAGATTTTCGTCAGGTCCATCACCCAAGAACTCATATGGAATGAACTTGAGTTTGAAAATAGAGAGAACAGGGGCGCCTGGGTGGCTCAGTTGGTTGGGCACCTGACATCAGCTCAGGTCATGATCTCACCCTTCGTGGGTTGGAGCCCCGCCTCGGGCTCTGCGCTAAACAAAACAGAGCCTGCTTCGGAGTATTTGTCTCATTCCCTCTCTCTCTCTGCCCCTCCCCCACAAATTCTCTCTCTCTTTCTCTCAAATAAATAAATATATAAACATAAAAAAAAGGAAAATAGAACAATTTGGAGTTTAAGTTCACAGTAAGAAATACACGGGGAAGAACAGGAAGGTGGTGTCAGACAGGTTAAGTTTACAGTTTCAGATCTTAAAGGTAGAGCAGTTTCAAATAATAATGGTGCCGTAACTGTGGACGAATAAAGTGGGATGTGTATGAAAATGAATTTTCTGCAAGCTGTGGAGCTATGACTCAGCACATTGAAAAGATGATCAATGTGGATACTCAGGTCATTTGGGATTTTAACTATGGGAAAGGGAATGTCCTACCATGATCACTGATATTTTATAATTTTAATTTTTAACTTAGAAAATTTCTCATGACTTCCTTCATTCTTTCCTATACTTACTTAAATTCTTCAGGACACTTGAAAAAGTCTTAAAGGGAACCGCATGTCCTTGGTACTTTAAAATATTCAGTGGTTTCAAGGAAGATTGGTGAAAATATTATTCAATATTTAGGAATAATTTATTTTCTTTTTAATCTATGAACACATAATGTTTAAGCAGTATATTGGAATATACCTATTAAATGTTTCAAGATGGTTAAGTTAATCATGCAATTAAAAAAAATGAAAAACCTTGATTGTAATAATGTCTTTATCCATAACACAAACTTCCAGTTCACTTGGGTTTTTTGGCATGGTATGTGCTGGTATGGAAAGGAACACTGGGAAGAGAGGTTGTCAGCATTAGTAGAGGTTTAATCAAATAGTAAGTTGTTATGAGCATTGACATTTGTAAATGAGGGAGAAATTAGTATAAGTCTGTATTTTCAATAGGGCTCATGGCAGTAACTTAAAAGTTTTGAAAGTCAACAGAAAAATGATCTAACAACTTTGAGGAGCTGACTGATTTGATGTCACATTCTTCCCATGCCCTGATTCTCAAATGACTATGATTTTTCCTCACTACCTATTGTTTTTTGCTAAGACAGATTGCCTGCATTCCTCATCTGAATGTTCTGTCTATTCTTTGTGCTAGTTCTTTGGCATCATGTTTAGTCGTAACTCTGAGAAGGAGCTGGAAGCTGAACATTCATCATAGAAAGCAATGCACTTGGCTAAGGGAAACTTTGTTTTTGAGTGTAGCGTTTGCTTCAGGCATAAAGATCTTTCAGTGTTATTTCTGTAGTCTCCAAATAAATAGCCAAGCCATTAAATGGAAGAAAAAAACCCCACATACTTCCAAATAGATCCTAAATCATAAGGAGGGGGTGCCATACAATGCCTAATGTAAATAAACAGCTCATGTGTTTTTAGTTGAATAAATGTATTGAGATCAATCGCTGACTTTCCACAACATTCTGTAGTGTTTTAATGGGCATTTTCATGATCTCAAATCAATTTTGCTTCTGATATCATAATTACTGTGGTTTATATTTTGATGCCTTCTTGTTTCAGAAATTATTTTTAAAGAACTTACATATGTGAACTCCTCTCAAAACATTTTTAAATGTCATGCCCGAATTAAAAAGGAACTACTGGTTTCTTTTCTACTTAAAGAAAAATATATTGACCATTTAAGCTTAAATAATAAAATATATTTTTTAAAAGCTTTCTTAAGGAAATGCCATCAGTAGCAGTCTTTGGAATATCATTACATCAGACCAGCCTTTCTTTTCCTGCCTTCAGTCTTTTGACTGATTTGGGAAGGAAGGGAATGGACTGGCCTGGAAGGCTGTGGGGTCTAGAGCCGATGTCACATTTCTCACATTTATCTTTCAGATGGACGCCCTCTGAGTTGGTGGGTTGGAAGAACCAATGAAACACAGACGTACTGGGGAGGTTCTTTGCCTGATCCTCAGAAGTGTACTTGTGGATTAGAAGGGAACTGCATTGATTCTCAGTATTACTGCAACTGTGACGCAGACCGGAATGAATGGTGATTTCCTTATGCAAAATAAAGTTGTTTTTATTTAATGTTTATTTATTTTTGAGGGAGAGAAAGAGAGAGAGAGAGGAGGAGGGCCAGAGAAAGAGAGGGAGGGAGAGACAAAATCCAAAGCAGGCTCCAGGTTCTGAGCTGTCAGCGCAGAGCCCGAGGCAGGGGTCAAACTCACGAACCGTGAGATCATGACCTGAGCCGAAGTCGGACGCTTAATCGACTGAGCCACCCAGACACCCCGATATAAAGTTTATTGTTAAAAATGAATCACTCAGAACATACAGCAGAGCAAGGCAGATACTGAACAAATTAGTACAGTGAAGAAATTAGATAAAGGTATGTTGTGATGAAATGTGTTACAATCAGTTTGAATCCTAAATGTGAAGACCAGTATCTTTTTATTTGAGTTTTTTGGAAGTGGACCACAAATCATTACATTTTATTTTTGTAATAGGATGAAATAGAGACATCTGTTTCATGTTTCCTCTTCATTGTAAGTCAGTTATCATTCTTTTTAAAATTGAATGTGGTTAAGAATTCTATTAGTTTCAAAATATATTTATAGCCATTAATTACTGAAGCACAGTTCTTCAATAATCTACCTCTAAAACCTTTAAACATGTAAACTTAGAAAGTCTCACAGTTATTTGAACATGTAGCTCTTTAGTTTTTTTTTAAGGACAAACCATGCCACAAAGAACTAATAGTCTATTTATCATACCTCAAAAAAGGAAATCTAAAACACTTAGGGATTTGAAAACTAAGGCTGAAATATTGTTTTAAGTAGAAGAGAAGCCTTATGTGTATGTTTGCCTTTGAAAATTTTGAAAAGATATTTAGTATATTTGAGACTAGAGTTGAAATATACATTGGTTTTATTTATTTGTGAAGTGAAAGGTTTTTAAATTTTCCTATTCGCATTTCAGCATTCCATATGTATATCTTACATCACTAAGCACCTGGATCTGTACATAAGAATTCTCTAAAAAAAATTTTTTTTAATTTATTTATTTTTGTCAGAGAGAGTGCGAGTGGGAGAGGGGCGGAGAGGGAGGGAGACACAGAATCCGAAGCAGGCTCCAGGCTCTGAGCTGTCAGCACAGAGCCTGATGTGGGGCTCGAACCCATGAACCCGTGATACCATGACCTGAGCTGAACTCGGAGGCTCGACTAACTGAGCCAACCAGGTACCCCAAGAATTATTTTTAAAAGTACTAATAGTCAATTTGGCTGTAAATGTGATTGATTTGGTTACAGAATCTACATTAATTTCAGTAATCAGTCCGTTGTTAATTGAGCTCATGTTTTGAATTATGGAATACTCTGTGTATTTATTTGGCGAACATCAAGGCTACATTATATTTAAAAAAAGATTGTTTTAGAATACTCTAAAAGGAGGTTTCTGCATGGAGTCACGATTATATTTTTAGTGTTACATATTTCATAGAGTATTGTCTTTCTTGCTCAAACTCCAGTTTTTCAGAATATCTACCTCCTGTGGAGGGCACTCTTTTCCTCACTGCCTTCACACACACGCACACCCCCCCCCCCACACACACAAAATGCCTACACAATAATAGTGTGTCTTACAGTGCAAATAAAATGTTAATAGCAGCGCTTACCAGGAAAAATACCTAACCTAATCACCAAATTTCTCCAATGCCTCTGTAACATATTATTCATCAAAAATAATTTTTAGGGGCACCTGGTGTGGCTCAATCTGTCACATGTCCAACTCGATTTCGGTTCAGGTCATGATCTCAGGGTTGTGGGATCGAGCCCCACGTTGGGCTCTCTGCTGGGTGTGGAGGCTACTGAAGATTCTCTCTCTCTCCCTCTCCATCTGCCCCTCCCCACCCTGTGTGCTCTCTTTCTCTCTCGCTCAAAAAAAGTCATTTTTAAAAATAAGATTTTAAAATTTCTCATATTAAATTCTGCTCCTGGTAAAGTAGCTTGCATGGAGCTAACCTTCCTTAGACACATTTATAATCTCTGGAAATATATTTAGAAAAGCACCTAGTTGAAGAAGGTGGAGAGCTGCCAAATGTAGGCAGAAACTACCAAGGTTGGGGGACTTTGACCCTTGAAAGAAGGAATTCAAGTGGGTGAGATAGATGTTTATATGCTCTTTCGCACGAGGGCACTCATCAAACCATGTGCCATGAGATGGTTAGGACTCCAAGGGAATACTAGATTTTTTCTGCTCCAGGTATCAGAGGACAGAGTTTAGGGCTGCCAAAATGACTAAAAATTGAGGAGGGAGTGGAAATCCCAGAAAGAAGAAAACTACCTGGGCAGAGTTCACTCTGTCAACTCCCCTCAGGGCCCCGACTGCCCTGAACCGCATATGCACAGGGGAGGTTTCTGGGAATCAAGCAGAGAGCTACCCCTGGAAAACTGAACGAGCTCTAGGGACATTTCAGTGGCATTTCACTTGGACCTTGTGACTTGCTTTAAATAAATAGAATATGATCAAAGGGAGGAGAGTCACTTCTGAGATGGAGTCACAAAAGACTATGATTTTTGATTTCCTTGCAACTCTCTCTGCGACTCCTGTTTTGATGAGGCAATCTGCCGTGTCGTGAGCTGTCCTGGGGAGAGGCTCATATGGCAAGGAATTGAAGGTGACCATCAACCGACACCAGTGAAGAGCCAGGGCCCTCAGTCCATCCGCTGGCAAGGAGCAGACTACTGCCAACGACGAACCACATGAGTGAGCTTGGAAGCGGATCCTTCCCCTGTCAAGCACTGAGATGGCGGTAGTCCTTGCCAACACTCTCGTTGCAGCTGGGCGGGGGACTCGGAGCCAAACTCTCCTATTGAGCTCTGCCCAGATTCTTGACACACGGAAACATAGATCATAAATGTTGTTTTAAGTCGTGAAGTTTTAGGATAGTTTGTTCTGCCATGGTAGATCACTAATACAACATCAATGTACAGATTCCAGAAACTCAGAGGATCTGAAGCAGAATAAAAACAGAGAAGAACACACCTTGGCTTATTGTTCAAATTGCTGCTAAAAAAAAATGATAAAGATAAATATTGTAAAAGCAACAGCCAGGTTGGACAGATCTGGTGGAATGCGTTCCATGCAGGAAAACGGAGAGATACCAGTGAAGGCTGACTCCTCATCAGAAGCACAGGTCAGAAGACAATGGAATGATCTCTTTAATGTGCTGAGAAAGAAAGCAATGTCAACCTAGAATTCTATACTAAATAAATAGATATTTCAAAACTGAAGGTGAAATAAAGTCCTTTTCAGATTAAGGAAATGCTGAATTTGTTCCCAACACAACTGCACTGTAACAGTATACTAACAGAAATGCTACAGGCTGAAGAGAAATAATACCAGACGAAAACTCATCTTCAGAAAGGAACGAAGAAGACTGGAAATCATGATTATGTCAGGAAATATAAAAGCCAGCATTTAAGTTCTTTTTTTTTAATTAAAAAAGTAGATTAAAATTTACTGTTTAATTTTAACATTTATAACACCTAGATTTAAACTATATTACAGCAATAACACAAGGAGCAGGTGTGTGTGTGGTGGGGGGTAGGGGGAGGTTAAGAATATTATCCTGTAGTAAGCTTCTGACATTTTATATTAAGTAATATAACATAAAATCTAAGTAAAGTGGATGAATTAAAGACGCATCATGTAAAGATCCGTAAAGCAAACATTAAAAACTATAAACAGACATATAGCTCAAAAGTGAGTAAAAAATAAAATTGAATACAAAGAAATATGTAGTTAGCCAAGAGATTTAGGAAAGAGGGTGCAGAAATACAGGAAATCCTATGGGAAAAAATAAGCAGCAAATAACAAAATGCTAGAACTAAGAACACAATATCAGTCATTATACTAAACGTAATTATTAATTTACTTGTTTTCTATTCTTTTTTGCTATTGGATTATAATTGGTATACAATATTACATTAATATGTATATTAATTATACAATAGTATATTGTATAATTGGTATACAATATTATATTAATATATACAATATATATTATATTATATTATATTATATTATATTATATTATATTATGCAACGTAGTGATTTGATACTTTTGTACATTATGAAATGATTATCTCGCCATAACCATTCCACTGAAAAGGTAGAAAATGCTCAACTGAATTTCAGAATCACCAGCTATAGTCAGTCTGCAGGAGACGTGAAAACGTGGCCATATTTTCATATGCTTAAGTGAGCAATTGTTTCCTTGCTTTTTTGTGTGTGCAGATTTAGCTCAGAATACCTTGGCTTTGAAATGTAGTGAGGATTATTGCGTATTTGATAATTACAAATTGTAATTTTAAGGATTTTTGTTGTTGTTACTGTTTTTTAGGACCAATGACACTGGATTCCTTTCTTATAAAGAACACCTGCCAGTAAGGAAGATCGTGGTTACAGACACGGGCCGACCACACTCAGAAGCAGCTTATAAACTGGGGCCTCTGCTCTGCCGGGGAGACAGTAAGTGGTGGCATTGTGCTGTAAACATATCTGGGGAAACCGATGTCACTGAGGACTCATGTTTCTGTCATAGAATAATTAATCAGACTTCTCTTGTGACCGCGCATGAGCAGTGTTTGAAGTCTTTCTTTCAGTCGGTCAGCAAAGAACGTACCCTCATAAAGTTTAAAGCCCTGCAACAAAGGCTGTGACAGCAAGGCTTGTTCAGATCCCAAGAGAAAGAAACCACTAAGCATCTCAATTTGATTGGTTGGTAAACACATCCCAGCATTCCTAAATTTCTACCTGCCATTATCTGTATAGGAAAGCCTCAGTGCTGCATAAAAGTGTGGAGAATGTATGTGAGTTTTCTCTTGGGCCCGTGGTGAAATTAGAGCATCAATAGGATCAAATGCCAGTTTGGTCAAACATATTTCAACTTTTGATCTCATTTTTGTTTCCAGTTTGTGTGTCCCACTCTAAATCAATGGGACACGCTGTTTTGTGTATTCAATGTATTCGCACTCTAAAGCAGAATTTTAAAATTCAAATATAGTTTCACAGAAAATATTTCTTTTCAGCAGGGATTGAAATGAGTATATGTATCCATACGTATGGAGACTGATGCATTAATTATTTGTGCCTTTAGTTATTTCCAGGACTTAAAACGGAAATGGGAAAAATATTTATTCACATTAAAAGTATACCCTAAAATAAAGTTTTATTCTAGGGGCTCGACAGAGGAAGAGACGATCTAACAACGCAGTGGATTTATGGAGATACACAGCAGAAGTTGCTTAGTTAAAAAGCAAAAATAATACTGGCCTATAAAAATTTATATATACTTATAAAAAATGTCTGCCATTATACCTACCATCCCCAATCTTAAGCATCTCTACTTCCTGTCCTGCCAGTAGGCTCACACAATCACATGAAGAAGACATAGGATATTTCATGGAGAGAAAAATTATGTGCAAACAGACGAGGTTGTAAACTCAGGATGCATCCAGGGAAGTACGATGATTTTGTGACTGCAGAGAAATTGTTCTATACCTCACACACAGTTTTCTCTGCTGGCTCTCATCTTAACCCTTCAGGGGCCTGGGCTGGCTTCCTCCCTCTCCCTTATTTCATTTGCCACAGTCCCCAGGAAGGTGTCTGCTTTGACTCACGTCACTACCACTGGCGCTGAGGGCTTCTTTCGCACAGACTTTCTGCCATGAACTTAAAACACACTGCACTTTTCACTTAAAGTAGAGGTTTTCCATGCAAGGCAGTGTTTGCCCCTCGGTGGACATTTGGCAATACCTGAAGACACTTTTGACTGGTACAGTTGTTGGGGGGTTGAGTGCTACTGGCATCTAGAGGGAGAGGTCAGGAATACTGCTAAATATCCTATAATGTGCAAGACAGCCATCTGCAACAAGGAATGATCTGGTCCAAAATGTCAATAGTCCTGAAGTTGAGAAACCACAGCGTTAAACTTTTGTGACCGTGGGGCTGCAGAGGGAGGAAAAACATTAGGAATAAGAATTTGCAAGCAATTTAAGTATTTAGAGACCTGCTAAATAATTTCTCACTTTTAAATGAAATAGTAATTGAGAGTTTCCTTGGCCTTCTTGCACATCTATTTTAGGCTTGAGGCTCATCCTCACATAACGTCACAGGACTGTTTCCTGCCTTGGGGACTCGTTCTTATTTTCTCAGTCAGAAGAGCAATGGCTACAGAACAATGGATGCCCCCTCTTTCTCTACATGGGAAATCTGCACCCCCAAAGGTGCAGTGCCTTAGGCACATTTATTTTTCTTTCCAGGTGAGATAGACTGGGTAGATATGGGACTTCTAGATATGGAATCATGCACACTGGGCCTGATAAGCAGAAGAAAGGTATGCAGACACTATCCTGAAGGCAGTAGGACCTGAATATTGAATAATTTAAGGCTGAGAAACAGCTTAATCTTCACAATCCAATTGAAAACATGAAGACCAGTTATAAATCTAAAGGCCAGCGAAGTGACCTTTGATGTAAGACAAGGAGAAATGATGAGAACTTGAACCAGGCAGTTGTTGGCATGGGACTTACGGAAGGGGCTCAGAGAAAGAGGTAAATTCGGCATGATCTGGATGGGAGTGGAGGCTGAAAGCGTGAAAGTGGAGGTTGAAAGATCTCTGACTTTCTGATCTAAGTAAAGCTGCTATGACAGTAAGAATTCTAGTACCCTTCACTGAGACAAAGGGACTTTTAGATTTTCTTTGACAGAAAAATGGAAAAATGAGTATAAAAAAATAGACATTTTGGTTTTATCGCACACATGAGAGATGTTGAAAGTTTTCTATCTAGCTGTGTTTTTCTAGGAAAGAGGACAGAAGCCTTGAGAAGGCAGGACAAAGAAACAAAAATGACTCTGAGACCTATTGATACCAAATATGAGCTTGCCCCTAATTAATTGAGGTTGTCTTTTTCCAAGTCCTTCTTTGATTATTTTTTTAAATGTACGTGGTTCTGAAATTCCACGTGACTGCTGCCATTGTCGTTTGATACCAGAAGCACAGGTAACATTGTTAGGTGTTTGTCTTAAAGCACAACAGGTATGAACAATAAAGCTGCCTTTAAAGTTGTGCTACAGACACAAAACTTAGTAAATACTATTGTCCTTACGAATTTATTTATGAATATGGAAATAAATTTCTTGAAGATTTATGTGAAAAGTAAATGGCAGCATTTGACATCCTATTTATGATAAAAGCAGAGTAGGAACTGAAGAGAACATCCTCAGTGTCTTAAAAGGCATATATGGGGGCACCTGGGTGGTTCAGGCCATTAAGCATCTGACTCTTGATTAGGCTCACGTCCTGATCTCTTGTGAGATTGAGCCCAGGCTCCACACTGGGCATGGAGCCTGCTTAAGATTCTCTCTCTCTCCCTCTGCCCCTCCCCTGCCTGCGCTGTCTCTCAAAAAAAGAAAAAAAAAATTAAAGGCATCTATGAAGATCTGACAGCTAATATCATATTGAATAGCCAAAGACTTAAAATGCTTTCCCTCTGAGATCAGGATCAAGGCAAAGATGTCTGCTATCACCTGTCCGATTCAATATCATACTCTTGGTCCTAGCATATGCAATATGAAAAGGAATTCAAGGCATATAGATCAGAAAGGAAGATATAAAATGTTCCCTTTATAAATGATACGGATTTCTAGGTAGGAAATCTGTAAGAACTTTTTTTTAAAGTGAGTTTAGCAAGGTCACAGGATACAAGGTCAGTATTCAAAAATAAATTTCTGTATTTTCTTAATAAAAACTGTTAATTAAAATGTTAAAATACCTCTTATAGTAGCACCAAAAATATTAAATTCTTTGGCATAAATGTAACAAAATTACATAACATTGATGAGAAATCATTAAAGAAGAACTAAGTAAAAATATAATAGTTGTGGAATGAGAGCTATAATAGTTGTGGATTGAAAGATTTGATATTGTTAAGATGTCAGTTTTTCTAAAATTGATATACAGGTTCATTACAATCCCAATCAAAGCCCATTAGGTACTTTTCTTTTTCCTCTTCATAGAAATTGGCAAGCTTATTCTAAACTGTGTGCCAAAACACAAAGAAACTAGAATAACTAAAACATTGTGAAAAATAAAAGCCAAGTTTGAGACTTAACACTTTTTAAGACACATTACAAAACTGTAGAATTAAAGACAATGTGATATTGACATCAAGATAGAGAAATAAATTGATAAAACAGAACAGAGAGCCCAGAATATATACATTCAATTCATTTTTGAAAAACCTGCCAGAGCAACTCAATGGAGAAAGAACAGTCCAATTTAAGACAGTGCTGGAATAATTACAATGCATTTGAAAAAAAACAAAAACAAACAAAAATCTCAACCCATTCTTCAAACTGTGTACAAAAAATAACTCAAAACTAATCATATACTTAAATGTGAACCCACAACCTATAACCTTCTTTAAGAAAATATAGGAAAAAATCTTAGTGACTTTGAGTTAGGCATAGATTTCTTAAATACAACACCAAATGCATGATCCATAAAATTGTTAAAAATGATAAATTAAATTTCATCGAATTTAAAAACTACTTTTAAAATGACATTGTTAAGAAAGTGAAAAGACAAGCCACAAACTGGGAGAAAATATTTACAAAATACATACCCGATAAAGCCTAGTGTCCAGGATATAGAAAGAACATTACTCTCATGGGTCAATAATAAAAAATATTCAGATTAAGACATGGGAAAAAGATTTGCACATTTATCAGAGAAAATATACAGATTTCAAAAAGCACATAAAAAGATTTTCAAGGGGCGCCTGGGTGGCTCAGTGTCCACCTACGTGTCCACCTTCGACTCAGGTCCTGATGATCTTGCGGTTTGTGAATTTGAGCCCTGCGTCAGGCTCTGTGCTGACAGTTCAGAGCCTGGAGCCTGCTTTGGATTCTGTCTCCTTCTATCTCTGCCCCTGCCCCACTTGTGCTCTGTCTTTCTCTATCAAAAATAAGTAAATGTAAAATAATAATGAAAAAAGATTCTCAATATCCTTAGTCACTAGGGAAATGTAAAATAATACCATAAGGAGATATCAATATATAACTGTTAAAATTGATAAAATTTTTTAAAAAACAGACAATACCAAATTCTGGTGAAGATTCAGAGTAACAGGAACTCTCATTGCTGGTGCAAATGTAAAATGCTAAAGACACTTTGGAAGATAGTTTGGCAGATTTTTTTGTTTTTGTTTTTGTTTTTGTTTTTTTATAGGTTAAGCACACATTTACCATATGATACAGCAATTCCATTCTTAGATATACAAGAGACATAAAAAAACCTGTATGTAAAGGTTTATACTGGCTCTATTCATAGTCTCCTAAAACTGGAACCCATCCAAATGTCCATCAACAAGTGAATGAATAAGTTTCCCATTTTACTGTGGTGTAGCCACTCTATACAATGGAATTCTACTGAACATTAAAAAGAAATGGAGTATTGATACATGCAGTAACGTGAATGAATCTCAAGCACTTTATGCTAAGTAAAAGAGTCTTACTTAAGATATGTGCTGGATGATTCAGTGTCTAAGGTATTTTGGAAAAGGCAAAACCATGGGAACAAAAACAGGATTTCAGTTGCCAACAGCTTCAAGGTGAGAGGAATTCTGCAAAGGGGAACAGATTAAGGACATGTTCTACATCTTGAGTGTGGTGGTGGTTTCATGGCTTTATGCATCTATCAAAATTGCTACACAAATAAAGGGTCATTTTTATTCATGTAAATTATCCTTCAATACATCTGACTCCAAAAAAAAAAAAACCCCTCAAAAAAAAAAGACTAAATGTTAGTATGAATTAAATGCTCTTTTTTAAAGAGAAGTTTTAGGTTTATAACAAAATTGAAAGGCAAGTATGGAGATTGCTTTATATCCCCTGCCCACACACATAGATAACCTCTCTTATCAACATCACTCACCAGAATGGTACATTTTTTTTAACCAAGGATGATAACTGCTTAATTTAAAAATTGGTTTATCTAAACAATACCGTAAAACTAGAAGACATTGATGAAAAAAATTGATAACACAAACAAATGAAAATATATACCATGCTCATGGATTGGAAGGATCAATATAATTAAAATCTCCATACTACCAAAGCAATATACAGATTCAGTGCAATCCCTATTATAATACCAATAGTATTTTTCACAGAACTAGAATAATTCTAAAAGTTGTATGAAACCACAAAAGACCCTGAATAGCCAAATCAATCTTGAGAAAGAAGAACAAAGTGGGAGGTGTCACACTCCCAGATTTCAAGTATACTACAAAGGTATATCCACACTTAATCTACAAGAAAGGAGGCAAGAATATACAATGGAGAAAAGACAACCCCTTCAACAAATGGTCCTGGGGAAACTGGACAGCTACATGCAAAAGAATGAAACCTGACCACTTTCTTACACCATATACAAAATAAACTCAAAGTGGATTAAAGGCCTGAATGTGAGATCTGAAACTATAAAACTCCTTAAATAAAACATAGGCAGTAATCTCTTGGACATCAGCTTTAGAAACATTTTTCTAGCTATGTCTCCCCAGGTAAGGGAAACGAAAGCAAAAATAAACTAAAATAAAAAGCTTTTGTACAGCAAAGAAAACCATTAACAAAACAAAAAGGCAAGATACTGAATGGGAGAAGATATTTGCAGATGATATATTTGATAAGGGGTAATATCCAAAGTATATAATAATCTTCCACAACTCAACACATAATCCAATTAAAATGAGCAGAGGACTGGAATAGGCATTTTCCTAAAGAAGACGTAAGGATGGTCAACAGACATATGAAAAGATGCTCAATATCACTAATCATCAGGGAAATGAAAATCAAAACACAATGAGATATCACCTTATACTTGTCAGAATTGCTAGTATCAAAAAGATAAGAAATAACAAGTGTTGGCCAGGAACTCTTGTTCACTGAACGAGTGTTCATTGAACTCTTGTACACCGTTGGTGGGAATGTACATTGGTGCAACCTGTGTACAACAGTATTGAGGCTCCTCAAAACATTAAAAATAGAGTTACCATTTGATCCAGCAATTCTGCTGCTGGGCATTTGCCTAAAGAAAATGAAAACAGTAATTTGAAAAGATATATGCATCCCTGTGTTTATTGTAGCATTATTTACAATAGGCAAGATATAGAAGCAGCTTACATGTCCATCAGTAGATGAAGGGATAAGGAAGAAGCAGTATGTATTAAGTATTATATATATAGTGTGATAGATATATAGATATAGAGTGATATATATATCACTCAGCCATGAAAAGATTGAGATCTTGCCACTTGCAACAACATGGGTGGACCTAGAGGGTATTATGCTAAGTGAAATAAGTCAGACCGAGATAGACAAATGCCATATGATTTCACTCGTATGTGGAATCTAAAAACCAAACCAAAACAAAACAGAAGCAGACCCATAAATACAGGGAACAAAATCGTGGTTGCCAGAGGCACAGAGGTGGGGGATGGGTGAAATGGGTAAAGGGGATTTGGAGGACCAGACTTCTAATTATGGAATGAATAAATCCGGGGAATAAAAGGGACGGAATAGGGAATATAGTCAATGGTATTGTAGGAGTGTTGCATGGCGACAGATGATAGCTACACTTGTGGTGAACACAGCGTAACATATACGGTTGTCGAATCTCTGTCATACTCCTGAAACTAATGTAACACTGTATGTCAACTGTACTTCAATTAAAAAAAATACCAGAAATAAATTCATAAAACAGCCAAGGTTTTAGTAACACGGTTGTTCTCTAGGACACTCATAGAATCCTGCTGAACATGTTTCTAACTTTTATTAACTGTAGAAGCAAAAGAGTCAAAGGAAAGAATTATGGGAAAACATCTGGGTTTACTGGTTAATAAGTTGTAATTAGTCAGAGGGCTTACTCGTATACTTTCCTTTCTCCCAGAAGCAGTGGGAGCATCCTCATTTTGAGGTTTCATCCAAAGTCTTCTTGACTGGTAATCCCTCAACTTTGGCATGCATAAAAATTAACTGGAGAGCATGCCCACTGTGCTTACACTGTCTTCAGAACTCTCCCCAAATGCTAAAGAGAAAGAGTGGATATCCAGTATTGACACACAGGTCAGGAGGACATCTACAGAGACCTTTCCCTACTTCTGCGGGTCCTGTGGCAGAGGGAAAACTCATGGACCTCTGATGGCATCTGGCTTCACTGCCTTTTCATTTCCTTTCCTTCATCTGCAAAATCTCCCCAAGCGAAACATTTACTGAAACTTTCCACACTCAGTGAAGACTTCAGTAGGTCTCTAGAGGACTTGGCCTTATACTTTCAAAGAATATTGAACAAATTACAGAGATATATTTTCATACTGGCTTTTAATTATTTTTGAGCCTCTCAAGAGCAGATCCATTGCTCATTTATTATTGTGTTCCTGGCACCTAGTCCATTACCTGTTACATGAAAGATAATCAATAAATAGCAGTTTGTGAAAGAATGAGAAAGATCCATCATATATGGCTCAAGAAACCTATAACTTTGAATTATTTGAAAGAGACAGGAATAAGGTTTTGATGTATCTGCAATTAAATGATGTGCAGATATATACTGTGAATGAAAAGAGTTCAGCTTTTATTGAAAGATGTATTCCAATTGAAAAATCACATAGTACATGGAGTATCTAGTTCCATCTGAACCATTTTTCATCAATACACTTGGACTTGGGCAGTGAAAGTGCTTTCAAATGAATAGATGATTTTACTTAATATTAATAATTTTGATTTTTACTCTTCTAATAATCCAGCACCTTTATAAAACTGAAATACTTTCTACTTGTTGGGGAAAAAACTATTTTGTCCATTTTGTTTGTTTTCTGTTCTTTTGAGATGACTTATATTACTCACTGGTAATTAACGCTCAAGCAGCTTCACAAATGTGAGGGAACATTCTCTCTAATGCTTTCAAAAGATTTCCCCTTTTTGAGACCAGGAATCCTGATAATTCTCAAGACTGTAATAATATCCTCTTGTGATAATTTTATATACATGCATACCTTTATTTATAGTGTTAATATTAAATATTAGTGACTTAATTGATATAGGCATTATAAAATTTTAAGGTATACAGAAATGTATAAATGTCAAAGAAAAGAGTATACTAATAACCAAGAGTCACACAGCTCAGAAATAATGAGTCACATCAGTGAATATTATTCCAGACATTGCTAGATATTCCCAGAACAGGGTTTCCCAACTTTGGCAATCCCAACATTGGGGCTGTTATGATTGGGGGCTGTCCTGTGTATTGCTGAACACGTAGCAGTATCCCTGGTCTCAATCCACTAGTAGCACTTTTACCCTAGTTGTGACAACCAAATATGTCTCCAGAAATTTTCAGATGTCCCCTGGGGGCAAAACCTTCTCATGTTGAGAGAAGCACTACTCTAGACAGAAAAATAGAAACAGAGATTGAGAAATAAGTTTGCAAAACTTTATTAATGGAAATCGACAGAGAAAGAAGAAAACCAAATTGAAGCCAAGGGAATTGCTTTACATTATTTATATATCTCATAAATATATGTTCAACTTGAATGATCCCACTAAACCTTAAAAAAAGATTATGAAAATTTAAAACATTACAGAGTCACTAGGCTTTATGTTAAACTCATTTTTAAATTTTATACAGTATTGATCTATTGTGAAAAATGGGAAAAGTAACTCATTTGTCCTCTCCTCTTCTTTTTCTCCGCCACCTCTCCTTTTTGCTAATTTTGCTGTTATTTGTATAGTTGTTTATTTCTTAATGCTAACTGCTAATCTATCATCAGAGCCTCTCTATTCTTGAATGGTTTTTTATTTTGATTTGTTTCTTCTTGGACTGCATTGTCAGGTAGCTGATGTTTTCTGTTTTCCTCCAGAAAGACTCTTGAGTGTTGCATTTCTTGAGTATGCACGTGCTTGGGAATATTTATTGCCTCAGAACTCTAAAATAAACTTTGCAAGTTTAACTTTATATTATTTTTTTGGTAACAGCTTTAGTGAGAAATAATTCACATGCCCTACAATTCACCCATTTAAAGTGTACAGTCTGATCATATTTTAGTATATTTGATCATTTCGGTACATTATAGAGTTATGCAGCCATCACCACAACCCAACCAATTTTGGAACATTTTCATCACCCCAAAAAGAAACCTGTACCCACTGATCAGACAGTCCCTGTTTCCCTCCTGCGCTGACTCCAACCCTAGTCAACAACATTGAGATGCAAACACAAGAGTATGTGGTCTTCGTGACTGGCTGTTTTCACTTAGCATGATATTGTCAAGGCTTATCCATGTTGTACTGTGTATCAACACTTCACTAATATTTATGACCAGATAATGTTCCATTGTATGGACAGATGACATTTTGTTTACCCATTAATCGGTTGACAGATGTGTGGGTTGGTTCCACTTTTTGGCTATTATAAATAATGCTATACATGAACATCCATGTATGAGGTTTTTTCTGGATACACGTTTTAATTTATCTTGAGTATATTTCTAGGAATAGAACTTCTGGGGTGTAAGGTAACTCTACATTTGAACTTTTTATTTATTTATCTTTCTTAATTTTTCTAATGTTTATTTATTTATTTTGAGAGAGAGAGACACACACACACACAATGTGAGTGGGGCAGGGGCAGAGAGAGAGGAGAGAGAGAGAGAATCCCAGTCAGGCTCCACACTGTCAGTGCAGAGCCCAATGTGGGACTCGAACTCATGAAACCATGAGATCATGACCTGAGCTGAGATAACGAGTCAGACACTTAACCACCTGAGCCACTCAGTCACCCCTTCAACTTTTTAGAAACTGATGTAACATTTTAGTGGGTCGCACTTTGTGACTCACCATTTGTACATATTATCCTACTTTTGTCTGCGCTGAGACATGCAGTCATCCTGTCCTTCCACACCTTTTCCAGATAGCTTTTGGCTGATATTTCATTACAAAGTAGGCTTTTATTTTTATTGTTCCTCAAAAGGGTTTGTGCATGCTTTATTCTCAGATTTCTTTCAAATATGAGAATGTCTGCCTATTGCTTTAACACACAAAAAATTAGGCTGGATACGTTTTCTTTCTCTCAGAAATTTGTGGAGAGTGCTTCTTTGTCTTCTGGTATTGAATCTTGCTGTATTCTGAAGCCAAACTTATTTTTTCACCTTCTAGAGGATTGGCTTTTTCTGACCAAATACTTAAATATTCTGTCCTCAAGGTCAGTAACTTAACAAGGATGCATCTCAGTGTTACACTTTGGCATTAATTCTCCCTCAAGTTGAATGTCATATGGTAAACTATAGAAAGTGTATATTTTTTAAACTGTTTGGTGTTGCAAACATGATCTAAATTTCTGCTCTCAGTTCATTAATCTGAACAAGGTAGTTTTTTAACTCTGGCATTTGAGTGTTTCTAACTATTTGACTCAATGTACTTCTTCTCAGTTAATCCATTCTGTTGAAATTTTATGTCAATCAAGGAACCACCAAAACTTAAGCATAGTTGAAAAAGATTGTTCTAAGTTTCTTGTTCTAAGAAATTCTTGTCATTGAAATTGTTTTTTTCATTTTGTCTGCATTGACTTGTTCAGCTGTCTGAGAAATCACAGCTGCCCAAAATGCATTAAATAATCAAAGGTGCATGTAGGCAATAAATAACTTTGCAGAAGTTACATTCATAGACTTGAGAAAGATATTGACTAGTGATTTGGTTAATTTCTCTTCCATTCGACAGAGTTTTGTTCCATTTGGCAGACTACGTATAAACCATTAAGGAGAGTGAGGATCAATTCTATTTTAACAGATAATCATATTATTTTGCAAGCTCTACTATGTCTGATAATCCTCTACCAATAGGAAATTCTTTTTAATTTTTATATTTTTATTTTCTTTCCTTAGGTTCTCTTTATTTAATTTTCCTCGTGTTTCTTCTCCCTTTTTTTTTACCCCTTCCTCCTTTTCCTCTTCTTCTTTCACTCTCTCTTCTGTTCCACTCTTTCCCTCCCTCTTTCTACTTGTCTACCAAAGAATTTGAGTGTATTTACTGAGATAAGTACAGTAAGCTTTCTTATTGCTACTTTGACAGAGGAAATCTTATCGTTTCATTCAACAAATATTTACTGAGCCCATACATTATACCATGCCTTCTCCACATCCTGAGAGAGAGAGAGAGAGAGAGAGAGAGAGAGAGAGAGAGAGAGCGAGCATGCACGCAGTGAACAGAATAGATAAAAGTATCTGCATTTTGGGGGCTTGAGTTCTCTTGGAGGGTGGTAGACAATAACAAAGTAAAATATATGGTATGATAGATGCTAATAAGATGTGTTGTGAAGACAACATAGTTGAGGCAGGGTGGTGTGGGATTGGAAATTTTAAATAGAACGGTCATAAAATGCCCACTAAGAAGGTGACATTTGAATAAAAGTCTGAAGGAAATAAGGGAGCACGGCATGTGTATATCTGTGAAAGAGTACTCTGAGACAGAGGAAAAAGCCAGAGTAGCCACGTAGAGATGGGAATGTAGCTGATATGCTCATGGAACAGCAAGATGATTAAAACATCTGGAGCAGAGTGAGCGAAGAGAATGGCAGAAGACATTCAAAGATCTGGTGGTCAGATCATGGAGGGTTTTGAAAGGTTTAATTTTTTCAACTTGAATGCAATTGGAAAACACTAGACAATTTTGAGTAGAGGCTTGATGTGATCTAACTTACATTTTAATGAGATTTAACAGGGGAAGTGAAAGCAAGGAGGCCAATTTATAAGACCATATCACCAACCCGGCTGAGGAGTCATAGTGGTTTGGGCCATGGGCACAATGACAATAGTTGTAGTATGGGACTAATTCAAAAGGAGAAGCAATACAGTTTGCTGATGGATTGATGTAGGTTGCAAAAGCGTCAAGAATGACACCAAGGTGCTTGGTCTAATAGTCAATTAGAGGCACAGAACTGGCATTTCCCAAGATAGAAAATATTGCTGCTGGGTCAAGGAGTTGCAGAAGAATGTAAAGAACTCAGTTTTTGAACATATTAAAGTTGAGTTGACGTGTTCAGATAGAATGTGGGGTTGTTAGTTTGAGAGTTCCCGGCTTCAGATATGTATTTGTAAGCCATTGGCATATTTAAAGCCATGAGATGGGCCAGCAGGAGTTATTGTGGATGGATAAGTGGGCATTCCAATATTAATAGGGATTGGAGGCATTCAAACATTAGTAGGTTGAAGAGGGGAGGAGGAAGAAAGAAAGAAACAGAATTACAACACTAATGAGAAAGGCAAGAGTGTTGGTGTTCTGGAGCCAAGTGAAGAAAATGTTTCAAGGAGGGGAGAATAATCAACTACGTTAATTGTTGTTGATAGATTAAGGTTAAGTAAGATGAGGGCTGAGAATTGACAAAGGACTAGTATCTAGAATATATAAAGAACCCTGGGAAATCAACAGTGGAAATAAAAAGAAACAATGCAATTAAAATAGGGATGTTATGGACTGAATTGTTTCCCCACCCCCAAAGCTTATATGTTGAAGCCCTAACCCTATTGTAACTGTGTTAACTGGTAGGGTCTTTAAAGAGGTAATTTAAGGGGTGCCTGGGTGGCTCCATCGGTTAAGCGTCCGACTTCAGCTCAGGTCATGATCTCAGGGTCCGTGAGTTTGAGCCCCGCGTCGGGCTCTGTGCTGACAGCTCAGAGCCTGGAGCCTGCTTCGGATTCTGTGTCTCCCTCTCTCTCTGACCCTCCCCTATTCATGCTCTGTCTCTCTCTGTCTCAAAAATAAATAAACGTTTTTAAAAAAGAGGTAATTTAAGTTAAATGAGGTCATAAGGCTGGGGCCCTAATTTGATTGGTCTTGTGGTTTTTTGTTGTTTTTTTCTTAACGTTTATTTACTTTTGAGACAGAGAGAGACAGAGCATGAATAGGGGAGGGTCAGAGAGAGGGAGACACGGAATCCGAAGCAGGCTCCAGGCTCTGAACTGTCAGCACAGAGCCTGACGCGGGGCTCGAACTCACGGACCGCCAGATGATGACCTGAGCCGAAGTCGGACGCTTAGCCGACTGAGCCACCCAGGCGCCCCTGGTCTTGTGTTTTTATACAAAGAGGAAGAGACATCAGAGGGTTCTCTCTTCCCACCTGTGCATAGAGGAAAGGCCAAGAGAGAAGGTGGCCCTCAGCAAGCCAGGGATATAATGGGTAAAAGAGATTTCACCAAAGGGCTACAGATGGCAATTAGCACATGAAAAGATACTCAAAATCATTAGCCCCTGGGCAAATGCACATCAAAACCACGATGAGATGTCACTACACACCCTTCAAAATGGCTATAAAAATAATGATACAGAATTCTGACTAGGATGTGGAAAACCAGCTCGCTCACACATTGCTGGCGGGGATGTAAATAATACAGCCACTCTGGAAAGGACTGTGGCAGTTTCATAAAAAGTAAAGCACGCAACTCTCCTATGACTCAGGGATAGCATTTATCCCAGAGAACTGAGAATTTATGTTCATACCAAAACTCTTACATGGATATTCATAGCGGCTTTGATTGTAATAGCTGAAAACTAGAAACAATCCAGATGTCTTTCAACAGGAGAATAGTTAAACAAATTTTGGTACATCCGTACATGGAATACTGTTCAGCAATAAAAGGGAATGAACTATTGATTCGCACACCAACTTGGTGTATCTTCAGAGAGAAATCTGAGTGAAAAATATGTCAGTCTCAAAGGCTACCTACCTTCCATTTATGGAACATTCTTCGGATGACAATAGAGAATAGGGGTTGTAAGAGGGCTACAGAAGAGTGAGGGCAGGAGGGAAATGAGTGTGTCTATAAAAGAGAAGCATTGGAGGCTACTTGCCATGCTGCAGATGTCCTGCATCTTGACTGCTATCAGTGTGAATATCCCGGTTTTGATACACTACAGTTTTGCAAGATGTTAGCGTTAGGGAAAATCTAGCTAATGGATGCACAGAATCTTTCTGTGTTATCTCTTACAACCGCACAAGAAGCTACAATTACCTCCAAATAAAAACTCAAATGCAAGAAATTATACTTCCAGCTTTTGAAATGACTCTTACCTCCAGAAAGATCCGTTTGACTAGTAAATTATCCCTTGCCTTGGCATTTCTGTATTTCACTTCAGTTTATTTACTTTTAAGAAAGGTAGTGTTACCAAACTTATCGAGTTGTGTACATTAAATACGTACAGCTCTTTACATGACAATTATACCTCAATAAAGTGGGGCAAGAAAGAAAGATAGGGTTAGTGTGTCATATGCCTTTTGCTTTTCTAAGTGAAAACACAGTGCCTTAAAAAATAATGGCTTTTTCAAATGTTGTTCTTTTTTAAAAACAGCTTTATTAAGGTGTAATTTACATGCCATATAATTCATTCATATAAAGTGAACTATTCAGTGACTTTTAGTATAGTCACAGCATTGTGTAACCATTACTGCAATCCATTTTAGAACATTTTTATTATGCAGAAAGAACTCCCCACCCCTTAGCCCCTGTTATTCTCTAATTGCCTCCTCTCCCCAGTTCCAGAGAACCACTAATCTAACTTTCTGTCTCTATAAATCTGTTAATTTTTTTAAAATTTATTTATTTATTTTGAGAGAGACAGTGTGAATGGAGGAGGAGCAGAGAAAGGGAAAGAGAGCATCCCAAGCAGGCTGCATGCTGTCAGCGTGATGCAGGGCTCATTCCCACGAACTGTGAAATCATGATCTCAGCTGAAATCAAGAGTTGGACGCTTAACCCACTGAGCCACCCAGGCGCCCCTAAATCTGTTCTTTTTAATGGATAATCTATTAATGATATAAATAAAAGTTTATCAAAAAGAATATTTAAAAAAAATTTTTTTAAGTTTATTTATTTTGAGAGAGAGAGAGAGAGAGAGCGTGAGTTGGTGAGGGGCACACAGAGAGGGAGAGAGACAGAATCCCAAACGGGCTACCCTCTGCCAGTGGAGAGCCCGACAAGGGCTCGAACCCACCAAACTGTGAGATTATGACTTGAGCCGAAACCAAAAGTTGGATGCTTAACCAACTGAGTCACCCAGGCGCCCTTAAATTACTTGTAATCTTAACATTCTACTAAGCTAAGTTTCCTAAATGAGCTCTTTTTTACTTTGTGTATGGAATTCAATCCTTAGTACATCTTCCTCTTCTATGTAAATAACTGTCTGGATCCCAGTATCCATTGCATTTTTTTTTTTAATTTGGGAAGAATAAAAGGTGGAATTCCTGAAGGAATATTTCCAAGTTTTGAGTACCCTCTCCTGAATTTAATTGAAAAGATACGAATTATTAATTACTGAAATTTTTTAAATTACTAGTTAATTACATAGAATAACACATCATGAATTGTTTTTGTTGGGATGATAAAAGTGGTCCTACTCTCCCGATTGCAGGTGATTGCATTCCAGTCTGCCACTGGATGCAGCTTAAGGATTTTTGAACCACCTTAGCCAGGAACTCTCTCTTCAAAAGACCTGCAGCTTCCTGCTGGCGCCCGCCTGCTGGGCTCTGCTTTGCTGGGCCTCCTGCTCTTTCCCCTCCTTTTTCGGAGGCAGTCCACCGTTCTCCTGGGTGCTTCTTAGCACAGTCTGGAAAGAGCTGAGATATCATATGCCATAAACATGATTTGATCATGGAAACATTGGCCTTTGCTTTCTTTACCATTGTTTTGAATTAGCAGTAATTTCCTCATCCAATAAAATGGTGTCTTTTTTTTCTTTTCTTTTTTATTTTTTTAACCTATTGTGAATCTGTACAATACGGTTTGCTAACTGGGCTAAATAGGCATGATGATGTATGTGAGAATGTTTAAGCTACCTAAGGTAATACATTGTTTTCATTACTATAAAAACATTCATTGTAAAGATAGCAGCAATTCAGAAATTGTTTTTTTGTTTGTTTGTTTGTTTCAGCTAGGTTCCTGAAACCTTCTGCAGGATGCTTTATTGGGTTATGTGTGATATAGAAATGAAACAACTGAAATATTATGTCTTATAGTAATATTATCTCACGTAGACCTTTAAGGAATTCTGAGTGTTCTTTTTAATCTGACCGAATGAAGAAGATTCGGTAATGTTCCACAACTTAAAGTTACAGCTTTAATTTTCATATACATCACATTTCAACAGAAAGGCATTTAATTCCTTTTAAAAATAGGTCAGGTAAGAGCTTTTAAGAACACAAATGTGTTGTTATCCCTGATTTGGTATTTCGCATTTCCTTGCAGTTTTTCCTAGAGATCAAAATGTCTAAGCATAGAAATAGCTGTAAAATGGAAATAAGACTAGGCTTGGCCAACTCAGATAATATACAGTTTCATTTGGCTGTAGGAAAAAAAAAGCCCTCAAAGTATATTCTCAGCGGAATAAATGCAGCTCTAAAATTGTTCACAGATGAGCTGAGAATTGACTTTTGAATCAGGTCCATAAGAAAAACAGAAAACGTAAACTGGATACAGCCACCGCTTATTTGGTCCAGGATTTATAGAAAATAAATTAAAATCTAAGGAACGGAGAGAAGCTGAGGCAAGTCTGCGATTTTTAACTCTAGCTCTCTGTTCCCTGCTAACATAATGAACCATTGTTTTGAAATTACTGTTTTCTGACTTCAGTGGATCAATACGTCTTCCAGGAAGGTAATTTAGATAGAATTTTAACCAATGTTGTGAGTGTGTATGGAGGCAGGTGTATATTTATATTCCGTGTGTCGAGAACTTGCTGGTGGCAGCAGCAAATACATAGTTCATTTCTCGGTGGTGCTTCTCATCAGCCACACAGAGACACTTGGACTTCGCTCTTCCCACTTCAGTCACTGCATTTATACTTTATTTCCCATGCTGTCTGCTGTATAAGTCCCACAATATTTTCTCAAAAGGAAAGTTGTAGGTGTAACTGCTCCCCACCCCCCCAAAAAAGAATGGGAAAGTGAAGATGAGAAGTGGCATGTGGACAGAAATTATAATTCAATCAATAGTCCACATAATTGTTTTCACATCCCTTAATTTATACCCCCAACCTTTTGCACATTTTCTCCTTATATTGAGCATTTTTAAACTTTTCGAGAGCCCTTTCCTACTGTTGATCACTTCACTGTTACAAGCAAAGTAAAAGATAATTTTGAATGGAAAGAGCATTTTTGTGAGAAGATCAGGAAAATAAGTAGTGTCTTGATCTTTAATTAGGTGAGAATATTTTGAATGCCAGTCTCAGTTTAGAAAATCACAAGGCCCATTAATGAAAACAGTTAGTTGAAGGAGTAACTCTGTGAAGTGTGTGTGTTAGAAGTGTCAGAACAAAAAACGCTTTGAGCTTCTTTAGAGTTTTGTTATTCAAAGGAATGTAGGTGTTTCAGTTTTCACGTTATAAAAAAATTAAGTCTATTAGTGAATATTTGGCAGATTTTTACCACATCACTTTGGCAGAGGGTGGTATTTGGGGTGAGGCTATTTTTCTTACATAAAATATAACATTCAGACCATTTCTGTAGTGATCATTCCTCTCCTATGTTGGAAGGAATCCAGGATCACAATCCTTGTAAAATCTCCATTCTTCTGCCCATGTCCTGTAGAGTAAGTATATAGTTAATAGAAAAAAGAAAAGCAGGTTTGTATAAATTAGCAATATTTTTAGTAGCAGAAATACTAAAAATTGAAAATGTAATTATGCCATTCATTTCATGAATTTTTCTTTTTGATTTTTTTCCTTTTTTTTTTTTTTTCAAACAGGATCATTTTGGAATTCAGCTTCCTTCAATACTGAGGCTTCATACCTTCATTTTCCTACTTTCCATGGAGAACTTAGTGCAGATGTGTCTTTCTTTTTTAAGACAACAGCTTCATCTGGGGTATTTTTAGAGAACCTGGGGATTACCGATTTTATAAGGATAGAGCTACGCTGTGAGTCTCCTTTTCCTTAGAGGCCTGTGGAATTCTATTTAGTAGTAAATCCTTTAACTAATTGTTAAAGTACTGTGTTTCTACTTTATCAGCTGAATCTCTTCATTGTGTCCTTTTGAAAAAAATCTGATATTGTTAGCCTTTTTGCAAGAAAATAATTTAATATTTAACACGATAATTTGGGAATATAATTGGTATTCTCTAGAACCAATTTAAGAAGGGTTTTAAATTCAGATAATTAAAATTTTTTAAAAACTAAATTCTCAGTCAGTTACAAAGTTAATTAGATCCCCAGCCTTATAATTTTGGTATACGCTTAGATCACCATTAGTCTCTTAATATCAAACGTATATTACATGCTTTTAACGTTATAGAAACTTTGAATCATTGTAAAAATTATTTTTACATAAAAGGCCAGAGCCTATTTAGTTTTCTTATTCTGGCCAAATAGCTTTACTCTTTTCTCAATATGAGAAATTAACTCTGAGGATGAATTTTTTAAGATCGGAGTTTTTTCCCAAATGTGTTTGACTGTCTTATTCCCCCTCTGTCTTTTACTGACATCATTGGTTCCTTCCATAAGATTTGAGCCCTTATCTTTATATTTCCTGACTGCTATGCTATGGCGCTGTTCCTGAAGAGGACTCCACTTTCCCCCGTGTGGACTAACTTGAACAATCTTCGTATCTCATATTTCCAGCACCGGCAGTAGTGACCTTTTCATTTGATGTGGGGAATGGACCTTTTGAAATCTCAGTGCAGTCACCCACTCATTTCAATGACAACCAGTGGCACCATGTCAAGGTTGAAAGGAACATGAAAGAGGCAACTATCCAAGTGGATCAGCTCTTACCGAAGACGCAGCCTGCTCCCACTGACGGCCATGTCCTTTTACAGCTCAACAGTCAACTCTTCGTGGGTAAGTTCTGTTGTCATTTAACTCTATGATGTCAGTGCAGTTGTGGGCCAAAATGAAATAATACCAACTATAAAAATGGTGGTAACAGCCACAACAAACCACTGTTTACTGAGAACCTACGTTCCAGGCTGTGCCAGGTGTTTTATGCCTTCCTGGTACCCAAACCTGTGAAATGAGTTAACCCCATTTTACAGATGAGGTGACTGAGCTACCAGGGATCTAAATGCCTTGCCTTCAGGAATCTACCTAGTAAGTGAGATTTAAATTTGTATTTGATTAATGCCTAAATCTGGATTCTTACTATTACAGATTATGTAATCTGTTTGCTTTGTTTGTTTGTTTTTACATTAGTGCTTTTAGTGTTTTGTTGGAGGTGTTTATCTCTGTTCCCAGAGGATTTAAGGAACTCTCCCTGTAATTCCAGCTGATGCCAACCAGGGACCCTCGTCAAAAAACAGGCCAGTAGAAGAAAAAAGGAAAAGCAGGAACAAAGTGTATAAACCGTCAGTTCTACTGGTGTCTCTCATTTTGCCTATTTTTTGGATGCCTTCTGATCACCTACCTCATACTTATATCCAACTGTTTCTTTATTGCCTGAATACATTCCCTTGGTATCTATACACTTGATGGTGGAATCCTTCTGGAAGTGTTTATTTTTAATCTTGCTAATTACTTTACAGAACTCATCGACCATGAGTGCAAGGAATTATTTCTTACTTGATCACTTTCCAGATATTTTAATGCAAAAAAGGGCACGGCAATGCTATAAAAGCAGGATAGGTTATAAATGATGAGAAACTTTTTTTCAAGCATTTTTAACAGTTGTGTTTTAGAATAAAATTCAACCTACCCATTACATCGTTCATTGCTTAATAATCGTGTTTATTACTCTCACTGCAAAAGATAAGCCTATTTGTGACTTACTTGATTAAGACATATTTGGGATTTCTAATGAATTTATATACTCCTTACTTCTATCATTTATTCTTTCACTCAATAAATATTTAATGAACAGATTCTATGAATAGGGCACTGTAATAGACAATCTAATCATGATCTTATGGCCACTCGACTGATTTAAGGGTATGGAAATAATGAGGAATACTTGAAAGACCTAACTTTTAGTAACATGCTGGAAACTCAGGAAATTGACACAGATATTTCCTGAATTACAAAACCTGAGAGATCGCTGCAACCAAAGGTATGGCAATTTAAAATCTGTCAGTATCTTGGAAATAGCCTTACTATTCTTGGAAATTGAGAAGGCTGAAACAGTCCTCGAATTCTACAGTGAGGTCGAATTTGCCAGTGAGGTGGCAGTTCGCCTGAACGTGACCTTTTATCCTTTGTGCGAATTTTAACTTCATAGAAATGAAGTCACTATGTATTGTGTCTGATAGGAATCCGGGCCTTAATTTGATTTCAGGTAGCTGTAGTGGCTGGAAGCACTATTATTATATCAGAAGACTGTGTTGGAACAGACTTGAGCCTTCTGCCATCAATCATGTGTTATAATTTTAATAAATATACCTAAGAGATTTCATCTTTATGGAGGCAATTGGTTAGGCTTTTGACATCCCCATATGTGTTCAAATCCAAAGGCTGCCCTATGTGAAAGTTTTATAAACTAAAATCCTCGCTGTGTTTAAGTCAAGTCATAGAAAATTAAAAAGGCCGAAAGATCTCTGAAAAATGTATCTACTCTTAATAAAAATCTGTTTATACGAGTCCCTTCTTTTTACTCACGGGTAACTGAGAAGATTGACATGGTTAATGTGATGATATTGAAAGAAGAACTCGTTTTATTTTATTTTATTTTATTTTATTTTATTTTATTTTATTTTACTTTATTTTACTTTATTTTATTTTATTTTACTTTCTTCCAAGATTTTACTTAAATTCATGTTAACTGTTAACATATAGTGTAATATTGGTTTCAGGAGTAGAATTCAGTCATCCGTCACTTACATACAACACCCAGTGTTCAACACAACAAGTGCCCTTCTTAATGCCCATCACCCATGTAGCCCGTCTCCCACCCACTTTCTTCCATCAGCCCTCAGTTTGCTCTCTATAGTTAAGTCTCTTAACTCCCTCACTGTTTGGTCTTATTTTTTCTTCCCTTCCCCTTTGTTCATCTGTTTTGTTTCTTAATTCCACATATGAGTGAAATCATATGGTATTTGTCTTTTCTCTGCCTGACTTATTTCGCTTAGCATAATACACTTTAGCTCCATCCACGTTTTTGCAAATGGTAAGATTTCATTCTTTTTGGTGGCTGAGTATTATTCCATTGTATATATACATATACACCACATCTTCTTTATCCTTTCACCAGTCAATGGACATTTGGGCTCTTTCCGTAATTTGGCTATTGCTGATAGTGCTGCTGTGAACGTTGGGGTGCGTGTGCCCCTTTGAATTGGTATTTTTGTATCCTTTGGGTAAAATACCTAGTAGTGCAATTGCTGGGTCTGAGGGTAGTTCTATTTTCAACTTTTTGAGAAACCACACTGTTTTCCGGAGTGGCTACACCAGTCCCACCAATAGTGTAAGAGGATTTCCCTTTTTCCACGTCTTCATCAACATCAGTTGTTTCCTGAGTTGTTCATTTTAGCCATTCTGACAGGTGTGAGGTGATATCTCATTGTGGTTTTGATTGTATTTCCCCAATGATGAGTGATATTGAGCATTTTTTCTTTCATGTGTCTGTTAGCCGTCTGGATGTCTTCTTTGGAGAAATGCCTGTTCATACCTTCTTCCCATTTTTCCACTGGATTATTTATTTTTTGGGTGTTGAGTTTCATAAGTTCTTTATAGATTTTGGATACTAGCCATGTTACCCATTATGTCATTTGCAAATACCTTCTCCCATTGCCTAGGTTGTATTTTAGTTTTGTTGATTGTTTTCTTCACTGTGCAGAAGTTTTTTATCTTGATGAGGTCCCGGTAGTTTATTTTGTTTCCTTTGCCTCTGGAGATGTGTCTAGTAAGCAGTTGCTCCAGCCAGAGTCAAAGAGGTTAATGCTTGTGTTCTCCTTCAGGATTTTGTTGGTTTCCTATCTTACATGTAGGTCTTTCATCCATTTTGAATTTGTTTTTGTGTATGGTGTAAGAAAGCGGTCCAGGTTCATTCTTATGTATGCTGCCGTCCATTTTCCCAACACCATTTGTTGAAGTAGTTGTCTTTTTTTCCATCGGATATACTTTCCTGCTTTGTCAAAGATGAGTTGAGCATAAAGTTATGGGTCCAATTCTGGGTTCTCCATTCTGTTCCACTGATCTATGTGTCTCTTTTTGTGCCGGTACTTTACTGTTTTGATGATCACAGCTTTGTAATACAGCTTGAAGTCTGGCATTGTGATACCTCCTACTTTGCTTTTCTTTTTGAACATTACTTTGGCTATTTGGGGTCTTTTATGGTTCAAATACAAATTTTAGGATATTTGTTCTAGGTCTGTGAAAAATGCTGGTGTTATTTTGATAGGGATTGCGTTGAGTGTATAGATTGCTTTGTGTGGTGTAGACATTTTAACAATATCTACTCTTCGAATCAAAGGCATGGAATGTTTTTCCATTTCTTTGTTTCTTCTTCAGTTTTTTCATAAATGTTCTTTGGTTTTCAGAGTACAAATCTTTGGCCTCTTTGGTTGGGTTTATTCACAGGTATCTTATGGTTTTTGGTGCAATTGTAAATGGGATAGATTCCTTGATTTCTCTTTCTGCCGCTTCACTGTTGGTGTATCAAAATGCAACCAATATATGTACATTGATTTCATACCCTGCAACTTTGCTCAATTCGTGTGTCAGCTCTAACAGTTTTTTGGTGGAGTCTTTCAGGTTTTCCATGTAGAGTGAAATCTGTGAAGAGTGAAAGTTTGACTTTATCCTTACCAATTTGGATGCCTTTTATTTCTTTTTGTTGTCTGATTGCTGAGGCTAGGACTTCCAGCGCTATGTGGAATAAAAGTGGTGAGAGTGGACATCCGTGTTGTATTCCTGACTTTAGGGGAAATGCTCTCAGTTTTTCCCGATTAAGTATGATATTAGCTGTGGGTGTTTCATATATGGCCTTTATGATGTTGAGATTTCCTTCTGTCCCTACTTCGTTGAGGGTTTTTATCAAGAAAGGATGCTGTATTTTGTCAAATGCCTTTTCTGCATCTATTGAGAAGATCATATGGCTCTTTTCTGTTCTTTTATTAATGTGCTGTATCACATTGATTGATTTGAATATGGAACCACTCCTGCAGGCCAAGAATGACTCCCACTTGAATGTGGTGAATAATTCTCTTAATGTACTGTCGGATTCGATTTGCTAGTATCTTGTTGAGAATTTTTGCATCCATGTTCATCAGGGATGTTGGTCTCTAGTTCTCCTTTTTAGTGGGATCTTTGTCTGGTTTTGGAATCAAGGCAATGCTGACCTCATAGAATGAGTTTGGAGGTTTTCCTTCCATTTCTCTTTTTGGAACAGTTCAGAAGAATAGGTTTTAACTCTTCTTAAATGTTTGCTAGAATTCCTCTGGGAAGCCATCTGGCCCTGGACCTTTGAGAGTTGGAAGATTTTTGATTACTGATCCTATTTATTTGCTGGTTATGGGCCTGTTCAAATTTTCTATTTCTTCCTGTTTCAGATTTGGTAGTTTATATGTTTCTAGGAATTTATCCATTTCTTCCAGATTGCCCAGTTTGTTGGCATATAATTGCTCATGATATTCTCTTATAATTGTATTTCTGTGGTGTTGGTTGTGATCTCTCCTCTTTCATTCATGATTTTATTTATTTGGGTCCTTTCTCTTTTCTTTTTGATAAGTCTGGCTAGGGGGTTTATCAATTTTGTTAATTCTTTCAAAGAACCATCTCCGAGTTTTATTGTTTTTTTTTTTTTAATTTGTATATCCTTTATTTCTGGTGTAATCTTTATTATTTCTCTTCTTCTGCTGGCTTTGGGTTTTATTTGCTGTTCTTTTTCCAGCTCCTTTAGGTGTAAGGTTAGTTTGTATATTTGAGACTTTTCTTGCTTCCTGATTGAGGAAGCTATCTACTTCCCTCTTCTTCCCGACTTCTCGCTATGTACTTCCCTCGTAAGACCACCTTTCCTGTATCCCAAAGGTTTTGGACTATTGTGTTTTCATTTTCATTTGCTTCCATGTATTTTTTCAATTTCTTCTCTAATTTCCTGGTTAACCCATTCATTCATTAACAGGATGTTCTTTATCCTCCATTTATTTGTAGTCTTTCCAGATTTTTTCTTGTGGTTGACTTCAAGTTTCAGTGTGGTCTGAAAATATGCAAAGAATGATCTCAGTCTTTTTGTACTGGTTGAAGCCTGATTTGTGACCCAGTATGTGATCTCTTCTGGAAAATGTTCCACGTGCATTCTAAATGTGTCTTCTGCTGTTCTGGGATGAAATCCTCTGAATATATCTGTTAAGTCCATCTGGTCTGGTGTGTCATTCAAAGCCATTGTTTCCCAGTTGATTTTGTGCTTTAGATTATCTGTCCGTTGCTGTAAGTAGACTGTTGAAGTCTTCTACTATTACAGTATTGTTACCAATGAATTTCAGTAAGTGTGTTGTTTGTTGATTTATATATTTGGCTTCTCCCAAGTTGAATGCAAAAATAGTTACTATTGTTAGACCTTGTTGGATAGACCTCTTTATTTTATTAGGCGATAGTGCCCTTCTTCATCTCTTTTTACAGTCTTTGGTTAAAAATCTAGTTTGTCTGATTTTGGCCCCAGTATGGCTATGCCAGCTTACTTTTGATGTCCCTTAGCATGACAAATGGTTCTCCACCTCCTCACTTTAAAACTGGAGGTGTCTTTGGGTCTAAAATGGGTCTCTTTCAACCAGCATACTTATGGGTCTTGGTTTTTTATCCGTTCTGATGCCCTGTGTCTCTTGATTGGGGAGCATTTAAGGACCCATGTTTTAAAAAAGGCTTCGGGAGAGGCAGGTCACTGGCTGTCAAAGAGCACATCAGGGTTTTCTTTTATCTCTATTTCTACCACATGAGTAGACCACGCTCTTAGGAACAGGCCCCAACCTAGTCATTAAAAAATGACACTTACAAGATGGAATATTAACTTATCAATTTATAATATTACTAATAAACACATCAAGATATTTTTTAAATTTCTAGATTAACATACTTCAATGGGAGTTAAATCATAATTTAAAAAGTTACAATGTGGGGTGCCTGATGGCTCAGTCAGTTGAGCGTCTGACTTCAGCTCAGGTCACGGTCTCATGGTTCACGGGTTCGAGCCCCGCATCAGGCTCTGTGCTGACAGCTCAGAGCCTGGAGCCTGCTTTGGATTCTGTGTCTCCCTCTCTCTCTGCCCCTCCCCTGCTTGTGCTCGGTCTCTCTCTGTCTCTCAAAAATAAATAAATGTTAAAAAAAAATTTTTTAAGTTACAATGAATTAGTGCAAAGTGGGTGAAAAGCTAGTAAAAAATCAATAAAAATTAGAGCTAACTTAGTGTAGCGTTTACTGAGACCAAAAAGTAGCTCTCTGCATTCCTTACAGTATATTTCAGTGGAAGAGACAAGAGGCAGCCAATAAAAGAGTAAATAGTAAGATAATATAGTTGTTATTTATAATATGTTGTTAATACACATATACACACATGCATGTATGCACACATATATCTATGTGTGTGTGTATATATGTATATACAGACACAATTTCAGATAATGATCAATTCTATAAAAAGTCAAGCAATAAATTAGGTTAAGGGGCTTCTACTTTCAGCAGGGTGGTCAGGAGAGTGCTCTCTGCGGACCTTACATTTGAACAGAGGCCAGAGGAAGCAGAAGAGGGAACGTGAACGTCTGGAGGGAGAGAATTCCCAGCAGAGGAACCATGGCTCAAAGCGAAGTGAAGGAGTCAGGGAGCAAGGAGGAAGCCATGGTAGCAGGACGGTAGAGTTGGTCTGAGGGAAAGCCTGTTGCAAATCATGGTCACTTTGACTGGGTCTTGAGACTGTGGTGAGGAATCTGGGTCTTATTCTGAGGCGCAGAGGAGCGCATGATCTAATGTACCTTTCCACATCTTCCTGACCACTGTGAAGAATGTGGATGGAGGGAACAGGGTAGAAGCAGGCTAGGGCAGTGATCCCTGTGAGAGATGACGTTGGTGTGGGCTGAAGCGGACACGGTGAAAAGCAGCGTTGGGCCGTACTTTAAGTGTATATACACACAACTTGTGGTGGATTTGTAGTTGCTGCTAGTGTGTGACTACTTACTCCTGCTAATCTTCTCGGGGACAAGACACTTCTCTTAGGTCTCTGGGATTCTCACATCATTTCGCACTTATCAATTTCAACTGAAGTTAGCTTTTCTTGTTTTCTTCCTTTATCCTAACCTGTAGGATGATTCACGCCGTTCCCTGACCCTTCAGTCTAGATTATATACTACAAACTCTATAAACCATACTCTTTCAAGGCAGCAAAAGACTGGTGGTCCTTCTTCACACCCTGGAGAAAATATCTCCCCTCCTTCCTTTTCTTCAGTGAGATCCCACCCGCCCCATAATCACACTCTCCCAGGAAATCGGGCTTCTTTGTTCATATGTTCTGTGCCAGTACATGTCAGATGTAGAAGGCACCTTCTCTTGGACACTGTTTCCCCACATATGAATACCTTCCAATATTCTAGAGCTAAGTGTGTTCCCAGAGTCATGACTCTGTGGGTGAGTAGGAGTCTCTCTTCTAATGCAACAGAATTGATCTTCTGGTTCACAGTTTAAAAGGTAATTTCATTCCCCTTACTTACAAGTTCAAGAGTTTAATTTGTAGTTCACCCATCATTCTTAAAATTAATTATGGCTAATCAGTAGTCTTAAGTGTGCATAATGACTGTCATTTGTTTTGGGGTATCAGTATATATTAATGAGATAAATGTAACTATAAAGAGTAAGTCTATAGTTCAGTATAACTTTTTTCTCCTAAAAAAATGTTTAAATCCAGACAGTGATGATGGTGATTTCAGTTACATAGAAACACGTCTTTTTTAAAAAACTGTTTTGAATGTTTTATTTATTTTTGAGAGAGTGCAAGTGGGGGAGGAGCAGAGAGAGAGGGAGACAGAGGATCCAAACCAGGCTCTGCACTGACAGCAGTGAGGCTGATGTGGGGTTGAACTCATGGACGGCAAGATCATGACTTGAGCCAAAGTCAGACGCTCAGCCGACTGAGCCCTCTCAACTGTAAGACTAAGCTAATGTTAGTCACTCTAAGATAGATTATGTTAGTATCCCAGCAGTTAGTCGCTTTTGCCAGAAATGTACCTTCTTGCTTGTAAACAAATTTGGCAGAAAACATTAACACTATTGTGGAATATTTCAAATACCAAATAAAGTCATTTTATAATACAACAAATATGAAACATTAGAAAATTTGATAATGTAGAAATATATTTGTTTGAGATATATCTTTAACACTTTTACCTACAAGTAAAATGTGGATATGTGGATATATGTTAATTTTGATTCCAGTTATATTCTCCATCTCACTGTGCTACCACAGCCTGGTCAATGTTGATATGTCCACAATGTGGACGTTACTTTTTTTTCTTTTTTGGGTGGTGTCTCAGAAATGACTAGTAGGATGGGATGTCATGGAAAACATCTAAGGTGTTTTCTCCATTACTGGCTTCAAACCTCCCTGATGGTCTAGTGGGTAGGATTTGGCACTCTTTCCATTGCTGGCTTCACTCTCTCCTCTAAAGACCAATCATGAAGTGTGTCCACATCTCAGAGTGTAACTCTGAGCCCAGACTAATGCTTCACCTTCTGAACAAAATCAGTGAAAATAAGTAGAAAGCAAGATAAAAACGTGATTCAGCTGGGCAACAATGATCTATGACATTGAAATGGAAATAAAGGAAATGGTCATTTCAGAGATGGAACTGTTAGTCTACACCAAAGAATGATAGAAGAGAAGGTTTTTAACAATACCTGCAGTTCCAAACGTTAGAACAAGTATCTTCATCTAAACCAAACTATAGGATTCCGTGCAAAGTGAAGGAGTAATAAAATAATGAACACAAAGCCTTGTATGAGACAGTGGAAACATTTAACATGAATGTAATGTGATTAGAAACAGTGAACACCAATGCAGTGACAATCTCCTCTCCTTCCCCAAATATCCCAACTGTCAGATGGCTTCTCATAATAAAAATGGCAATTCACCCTTTAGTTCGAGCCTTCTAGTTCTTTCTCCATTCTTGTTCTTATTTATGGCACTGAGTCTTTACTGACCTTTTCACATTCTTTCACTTTGTCCTTTGTGTGTGTATGTGATTTATGATGTGTCTGAGTTAAAAAGTCCTATTCAGACATTCTATTTATTACCTTAAAAAATAAGTTTATTGGCATGATGTTAATTGGTGTATTAAACATATGTCCTTGACCTTGTTACAATGAAGTCTCAATGTCGAGAGTCATTGCTGTTATCATTCACCCGCAAACATTCCCCAACCACGGAAATGTGGAGAGAAAAGAATCAATCATTTTTTTAAGCTGAAATGTGACAGTGGTCATTTTCTATTTTGGTTTGTAAACTCAGCATTTTTCTTAGAAGCTTCTTAAATTAGCCTTGAATTGATTTTCATTCAACTAGCTCTGCAATTTTTGTTTGCAGTCTAAATTCTTTTACTGACAGGTTTTTTTAAATGGGGCAAACTCCATCTCAATACTTTGTGACTAGGACCTGAAGGAGAAGTAAGAACTCCTGACATGGATGCATAAGTCATTTGCATTGCATTTGAATTGCATCAAATCCACAAATATTTATTGGGCTTCTAGAGCAAACAGTTTCTAAATGCCACACGTGAGGGTTAATGTTGAACTCTGAGCCTGTCGAAGGTCTGAAGTTTGGTTATCACCATAGGTTGCACATTAGTATTGCTCAGGGATATTTTGGGAAACTGACATTACCGGTGCAAAGGTAGATTTATTTACTGTGGATGGGCATTTGTGCCCTTGCAAAGTTGGATATCACAAACATATCCTTGTACTGGTCTTTTGGTGAACATATGCTTGTATTTCTGTTGGGTCTCTACCTAACAGTGGAATTACTGGGTCATAAGATGTGCATATGTTAAGCCTTAAAAGACACTGCCAGATAGCTATTGACCATTTGGATATCCTCCTTTGTGACGTGGCTGTTCCAATCTGTTGCCCATTTTCTACAGGGTTGTCTTCTTTTTTTTTTTTTAAAGGTTTATAAGAATTTTGGATTTATTGCAGGTAACATTATTACAGATTTCTTCTCTCTTTCTGTGGATTGTATTTTCATATACTGTTTTTTAGTTTTTTAAAAAAATCTTTTAATGTTCATTTATTTTTTGAGAAAGAGAGCATGAGCAGGGGAGGGGCAGAGAGAGAGACACAGAATCCAAAATCAGGCTCCAGGCTCTGAGCTGGCAGCACAGAGCCCATGAACTGTGAGATCATGACCTGAGCTGAAGTTGAACACTTAACTGACTGAGCCACCCAGGCACCCTTGTATTTTCATATACTTAATGGTGTGTTTTGATGAACAGAGTCATTAATCATAATATATTCTAGATTTTTTCTTTTTACTTTTAGTTTACTTTTGATAGGCTAAAATAGTTATGGGAAGAGAATGGCAATAGTTTTATGTTTGAGTAATTTTTCTTTCAGTCTGGTTTTCTTTTGTAGTAAGTATGTTCCCACATTACCAAAGTGCAATGCAATGAAAGTCACATTTCTCTTTAATGTAATCATATCACTTACTTCAATTGTGTTCTCTCTTCCTTGAGATGTCTTTTTCATGATCAGCTTAAGAGGCACTCAGTTTACTTTTGCCTGTTTAGCAAACAGATCTTGGTGACTGTTGACTGAAATCTGAATTCAGATGGGATCTCTTCAGAGCAGAGAATATGACTAATACCACTAACAGTTCATTTCTTTAAAATGGGTCAGACCAGAGAGGTGCTGTGGCATTGGCATATAAGAAATCTAAATAGACCCACATTTTTCTGCTGTCACTACCACGAGAGCATGTCCTCACCATTGACTTTGGTTTAGAGAATAGCGCCTGCATTTTCTGTACTATGATACTGTTGCTTCACAGCTTCCTATTTCAACCATAATAGTTCTTTGAACCTAAGGAAGAGCTAGTTCTTCCTCCTCCTCCCAGTTCTCCTAGGGTTTTCCTCAATGAGGAACATTCCATGGCAAAGTTATTGCTGGGGTCCAGTGTCACGGGTCTGTACGTTAATGCATCATTTCTACGATGCTAAGCCTTCCCCCAGGATGGCTGAATAGACCAGGACTAAAGATCCAATACATAATCTGTAGAAGACCGTGTTTTTCCTTTAATCCCCTCACTTGGTCCTGGGCCCTGCATGCATGTGCAACAACCTTCCTGTTCCAAACTGATCAGTGGTTAGAGCCTTAGCGTCCTTTTTCTGTCACAGTGCCATGGTCAGGGAGGGCCCCTGTACTCTGCCAGACAAGTTTCTATAACTTTAAATTTTGAAGAGGTTCTTCATTTCTTTTTTTCTAAGGCCCCTGGGCAAATATGCCGTTGTTCCCAATTAATCCTCAATAGTATTCAAGCACAGCACATAAATAATTTGCCATTAAAAAATTAAAGGTCTTCCTGCTCAAAAAAAAAAAAAAAAAAAAATTGGCATAGGAAAGAGCCGGCTCGTATTTCTTGACAATAGCATCTGTCACTTAGACTCACTTCCTGAGAGTAATGAACATGATAAAAGGGTTGGACTCCATCTCTGTTCATCACCTGGCACACCTATTAGGTGCAGATCCCAGTATTGTTATGTAAGTGAACAGATTCAGGTTTTTATTCCTTCACATAGGAAGGTTAGGCATTAGTTTCACAAGATGCCTAGTGTTTGTGAAGTTCCAGAATTCATTATATCTGATATAGCATGGCAGGTAAATTGATAGGAAATTAATTGGAAGACAGTTCCAAACATAATAGCTCAGTGGAAACATCCAGAATCAATTAATCAAACTGCAGCTCATTTTAATTGGACCTACTCTAACCCTGGACAGTTGTTGGAATCTTTAATTAAGCTTTCAAGACCAATACTATTTACATTGGCCATGTTCTCCAGAATAGTTCATCTTAAAATAAGAAGTTATTAACTTGAAACCTAATGGTAAAGTAAAAATCCTCCACACTTGTAAGACACATATGTTTATGTTTAATTAGACATTTTTTTTTTTGATAATTTAAAAATGTAGTTTCAAGCTATTTGGTTAGGTAAACGTGAACTCTTTGCAAGTTCACAATTCAGATGTCCTGTTTACAGGGCTGGGTGTTGATTTTCTTCTCACTATTATAAATATATGTATCTCATATATGTATTTGAAGGGGGCTGTTTCCTGTTAATGTCCCGGGACCATCCTCTGACCTTCTTGTCCACCAGGTACCTACTTCTATCATTAACCACACGTGGTAATCATGTGCTTCCCTGTCTGAATCTGTTACTAGATCACGTGCTCTTTGAGGGCAAGGTCAGTTGCATATAATTCTGAACCTCCAAGGCCAGACTCGATGCCCAGCACAGAGCTACTAAATAGAGCTTGTAGAACCGAAATGCCATCCAAACCAAAAATGATCTAAGAAGTAGAAGACAACGAAAATGATCTTTTTTGACCATAGTTTGGTGTTAAAAGAAAGGGACCCCCTTACAATAAAAGGCCAACGGTAGATTCTTGCCCTTTTCTGCCTCTAAGTGAATGTGTGTGTTTTAATATTTCCTCAGCTATGCCCCTGGGTTTGTCCCTGGAATTCACTATGCCCCTTGGTCCTCATCATCTGGAACAAAACAAAATGGATAAGAATAAATAAGCTGGGGCAGATGAAAAGGAATTGTATTCAGTTGTTGGCCTCCCAAGTTATTTAGTTTTTATGATGTCACTGGCAGAAGGAGATCAACTCCTAAATCAGGGAAATGATGTTACAGAGTGACAAATGCTTAACAGACCATGATTTAATGTGACTGTATACCATATATATATGTATATATATCTCATGATTTAAAGTACTCTAACGTAAAGTAAATTAAATATACGAGGAATCCACCTGTAATCCAGACTTCCCAGCACCTGACCCTCCTCCAAAGAGTTCCTGGGCCAAAGATAAAAGTAAGGCTGAAGGCTTCCTTACCCAGGAAAGAAAACTCCAGCAAAGATGCCAAGAGCATTTGGTCCAAGACTTGACTCTGAGCTCTCGACGTTCTGTTGAGATGAGTTAGTGTGAGAATAGGGAGGTCTGAAGCACAGGTGAACGGCAGCTTTAATGTGGAAGGAAAAGAAGAGGAGCCCTAAGATTAAGGGGAGGAGAGAGGCTTCAAGAATGGAAGGAGACAGTAGATGTAGGAGGAAGGGAACAAGAAGACTGGCCGTCGTTCTGAGACTCTGGGACGAGGTGAACTCCTTTCCCCTGCCATGCCCACGGAAACTGGAATCGGAATATGTCTGGCTGCGTACCACACTGCATTTTGATTTATAAATAGCAAGTATGACCCACACCCTGAAGACTTGTATTTGCTTCATAGAAGAGGCACAAACAATGTTAAGTGAAACAACTTCGATACACCAATTTAAGTACAGTTGTTTGCATGGAGACCCTTATGTCTATGAATCTGAATTCTAAATACCATCAGTGTCATGAGCCCCAAATTCTTAGGACTCCTTTCAGTTTCCCCTTCATGGTATTTCATTATCCAAAAATACAGAATTAATGTATTCAGAAATATTCCTTGGGTTTTATCCCCATTCTCAGTTTTGGGGACCCAAGCCACCTCATGGGGCCAGTGATGTTCCTCTCTCCAGCCTTTGAAGCACCCAACCCCCACTCCTATGGCCTAATCCAGTTTAACGAGCCATTGCATTGACTGATTATTAATATCTAATTATTAAGAATCAGTTATTATTTTCAATTGCTGATCAATTAGGTATGATTATAAATAATTATTGCACAGCTGTTTTGCGTCAGGCACCGTCCTGTGTGCTGGGGTGCGGTGTGATTGAAGCAGCCTTCCCCAAAGTGTATCCAATGGTGGGACTCTGATGATATACAAAAGTAAAGTGGTGAAATGTAACACCTGGTACATGGTGACAAAAGGCCAATTCATTTAGGGTCTTTCCAACTTTTGGTTCTGAAAGTTAAAAACAACAACAACAACTTTAATTTCTGAAGATGAGGAGATGTTAAGTAATGAAGGCTAGATCAGGAGCTAGCTAAGTGTGGTGGTAGAGGAGGGAGGAAACATGTTCTAGAAAGAGACAGTATGTACGGAGTGGGTCTAACATTCTGGTGGTGAGACAGCCTCATCCATTCACTGACAAAGCTCCTTTGTAGAGGACCCGTGACCATCTAATAATGCCTCTGGGTAGAATCATCCAGACTATTTAGATTAGAGTACTGTTTTCCCACTTTGAGTTCGGAGCATTAATTTTGGGGGTTCCTGGGCACACAGGTGGGTGAAGATCCTCCTAGAGCTTGCATTCTTACTAGGATAGTGCCCAGAAAATGTGGTGGTCAGGTGACCACCTGAATATGATGCACCTGGGAGGCTTGTTGATTGTTTCGATTCACAGCCCTATTTCCAGCCCACAGAATCAGCATTTCTTAGAGGGAGCCTGTATTTTTAAGAAGACTTCCATGTGACATTTACATTCCTTAAAGTTGGAGAGCCTCTGGCGTAGAATGTCAGGGTCTGATTCCACTCAGACATCGTAAACCTCTTCAGGGTGACTTGATAAGTGCATATATGGTCATGTATTATCCAATAAATGCTACACCACCGTCTCTCCATTGACCCCTTTCCCAGTTTGTTGAGAATCTTTCCAAGCTTAAAATGACCCACCCTGGACCAGTATTTAGAAAAAAATTCACTGGGACATATGCCAGACAAAAGCAGATCATCTCAGTTACCATGTTTTTGATGGAAGAATAACCAAAAGACCCCATCGGTGCACAGTCAAGTTAGAAGAACTCAAGGTGTCTTTCATAATGCTCAGTAAATTAAAACCAGACCAGCATCAGGATCAAGTTTCAATATGAAGAACGAGCCGCACTCACCCACAAATATATGCTGATTTAAAATTGCCAAAAACAAAGTTAGCTTCCAAATACGAGTATCAATCTATCTCATTGTTACTTTGCATGAAAGATACAGCCTCATTTTGTTCTCTGAAAGAAAACAACTAAAAAAGAGAACCTCTCCGACTTATATTTTAATAAATCAGTTTTAGAAAACCAACGTGTAACAAATTCAACTTTGCGAAAAAATGGAATTAATGTTTTATCTACTTAAATCCTTTCAATATCCTGTCACAAATTTGCTTCCCAAATTATATTGGCTCATCCAACGCTTGCCCTTCCCTGTAAGGCCACAGCTTTTGCCCTTCCCTGCGAAGCCTCAGTTTTGCTGGGTCTTTCAATCCTGAAGCACACGCCTAGGAACATGTTTCCATTTGCAGTATTTCCCTTCTAGGTGGAACAGCCACCAGACAGAGGGGCTTTCTGGGCTGCATTCGGTCTCTGCAGTTGAACGGGATGTCCCTGGACCTGGAAGAGAGGGCTAAGGTGACCCCTGGCGTGGAGCCGGGCTGTAGAGGCCACTGCAGCAGCTACGGGAAGTTGTGTCTCAATGGAGGGAAGTGCAGAGAAAAGCTCAGCGGGTTCTCTTGTGACTGCACCTTCTCTGCATACACGGGGCCTTTCTGCTCGAAGGGTAAGCATGGCGTGGGGCGTCTTCGCAGGAAAACTCATCCAATATGAAGAAAACATCCTGTAGTCATTTTCTGGGTAGCTATTTGAAACCCAAATATTTCCATTTCTGATTTTTTTTTTTTTTTTTTTGCCAGTTAACTGTTTCATGCTAATCCTATTTCATTTCTTAGATATTGGCCTCAATTCTTAAAAAAAGAAAAACTATTCATGATAAATCCTCTAAAGTTGCCTCTTGATGTCTTTAAAAAAAATTTTTTTTAATGTTTATTTTTGAGAGAGAGAAAGAGCAGAGGATGGCCAGAGAGAGAGGGAGACACAGAATCCAAAGCAGGCTCCAGGCTCTGAGCTGTCAGCACAGAGCCGGACGCGGGGCTCGAACTCACAGACTGTGAGATCATGACCTGAGCCGAAGTCGGGCGCTTAACCAACCGCCTGAGCACCCAGGCGCCCCTCCTCTCGTTGTCTTAAAGTGTTAGCTGCTCAATCTGCTTTTATTTATCCCATGTTGATGTGCTTAAATAAATATGCTAACAACCTGTTCCACGGGCAGTTCTCTATTTTAAAATCTTTAAAGGCATTATTGTTAATTTTGATGAAGATAGTCAATAATGCAAGGAAATTTAGGAAGTATTGTTTTTTGGTTTTTTGCTAAACGTATTTTTTTCCAAGAATAAAAATAACTTTGGGGTGCCTAGGTGGCTCAGTCGGTTAAGCGACCGACTCTTGATTTCCACCCAGGTCATGATCTCATGGTTTGTGAGTTCGAGCCCCACATTGGGCTCTGTGCTGGCACGGAGACTGGTTGGGATCCTCCCTCTCTCTCCCCCACTCCTCTCTCTCTCTGTATCTCAAAGATAAATAAACAAACATTGAAAAAGAATAAAAATTACCTTTCCATTAAATGTGGATGTGTAATAAAATAAAGATTACTCTGGCATTTTGCTCTATGATGTGGCCAATGTCTGTGAAGTGGAATATTTTTCAGTCTGTCTTGTTCACAGACCTATGTCATGGAAGAAAGAAAGGACTGAGTATAGTATTAAGTGTTCTAGATGGACTTCTCTGAATACACAAACATTTGTTATGCTTTCATAGTTGCTCACAGAAAACTGCCATCCAGCTTAATTCAGTTGCTTTATTTGCGTGTGTCTGGGCTACTGAAAGCTAACAAAAATCGCCTCCAAATTGAAGCAGCCCCTGATTTGCACAGAAAGCATTTGGGATTATTTCATGAAAAGTGGGTTAAAAGTCCTCCACTTTTGACCAGAACTAAGTTACTATTTAAAATGCGCCTGTGATAAACAACTCACACCCTGCTGCTCTCATTCTAGAAGGTTTTTCACATTTAGAGGTAGAGTGGAGACCACTTCTTCCCAAGAACTTGTCTTCCTTTTCTGAATCAAAATGATTTCTAGTTAAGCTCGCTAAGTGCAGTCAGGAATCCTACTCTGCATATCATATTGACTAAAAAATGGTCCATTATAATAACATAATAAAACAAGCAAACAAAATAGTCCTCCAGTGCCAAGGAACGGAGACGTTGCTATGTTACCCTGTGAGCATCATCTGCTACTCACATCCCACAACTGGTCTTTTATAGTAATGGAGAGAAGCAGGATTCAAGGATCCAGTGCTGATTATTCCTCCAGATCCTCATTTTCATGCAAACATATATACATATGTACATAAATGTGTGTGTATATAAGTGTATATATAGACATGTATGTGTGTGTGTGTGTGTGTGTGTGTGCACATGCATGTGTGTGTGAATTTGGGATTTTAATCTCATATAAGTAAAATACTATGATTTTGTAAAACTGAAAGAGGCTGGATAGTTCCTTATGTTGATCACTGCTACAAAGATGCCCACTGCCCTCTCCTATTAACGCAGGACTTGGCTTCTTCTCGTAGGGCACAATAAATAGGGGAAAGTGTTTAGGCAAAAAGGAACATTTCTGCCTGTTGATCCTGGAAGGTAAGAGGACCCCTCAAACTTCCTTCCTTCCTATTATAGGAAGACTAGTGCATTCTAGTTACAAAATAATACATGGGACCAAAAATTTAAATAAGAAAATGGACGGTAAGGGAGACGAAAGTCAAGAAGCCTGGTTTATGTCTGATGTCAGAGAGGAGAACGTTATGCTTGTAATTAGAAGGTGAACTAGTAAATTAATTACATATAATTCTAGCATAAAGCCATTTCAAGGACCATCATAAGAGCTCTGTTAATATTCTGTGTTATTTAATTCTGGTTTGGGCCGATTTGTTATATCTATATAATTTGATATTTTTAATTAAAAATATATCAATGTAGCTGAAATAAGATCCTTGTATTTAATTTTTTTAACATAAAATGTGTGTGTCATTTCAGAGATCTCTGCATATTTTGGATCTGGCTCATCTGTGATTTACAATTTTCAAGAAAATTATTCCTTAAGTAAAAATTCCAGCTCCCACGCTGCTTCGTTTCATGGCGACATGAAGCTGAGCAGAGAAATGATCAAATTTAGCTTCCGAACAGCGCGAGCACCAAGCTTACTGCTTTATGTGAGCTCCTTTTATAAAGAATACCTTTCAGTTATCATTGCCAAAAATGGTGAGTGCTTTTTAGAGGAGAGAAAGAGAGAGAGAGGGAGAAAATTAATTTAGAACATTACATTAGTAATAATATGGATCATTCTGATGTTCTTGCCTCTCAAACTGCAAACAGAAAGAAAAGCGTGCCTATACTGTCCTATAAATTTAATCTAAAAGGATTATTTATGAATTTATTAAGATAGTTTTGTTATAATTTTGATAATTTCGCATTTTCAATGTTAACTGTTATTTATATAAAATACTTCCTGTATTTTATTATTGTTAGAAACTCTTTACTATCCCATATAGTATCAGTATCAATTTTGTGGTTCATTTTGAAATGAGATGCCTATTTGCATATAATAAATATTTCCATCAATTAAAAGTAGAGACATTTGGGGGGAATGTTAACAACCTAGCATTATGTATAAGAAAATGTCCACAAAGTAATCTGTCGGTTCTAATCATCGGCAACAAAATTGTCATGGGAAATGCTGGTACATTACTGCAGGGCAGTGGCTTCTGGGTTAGGATATGTGTATGCTACAGAAACTTTGTCGCAGAAAACCATTTAAGGATATTTTCCTCCTCCCTGTATGCAGATTAAAGATAGGAATCCTGTAGATAAATTGTCTGAGTGAGGAAAATAAATTTATAAACCTGAATATATCATTGCAACTAAAATAAATATGGCCCAAGGGCACTGAACACTAAATATACTTTAATAAGTATATTTACCACCACTGTGTACCTTTTGAATTTGAAACATATCTCTACATTAAGATATTTTCTTTGTTAAATTGGAGATACCCTGTGAAATAAAGTAATTGGCATCTTTGCAGGCAGCTAAGTGAGTAGCATTAAGTCTCACGGTAAGTTTGGCTCAAAACTGTTCATTTCATCCTAATTTCATTCCAAAATCCATGGCTGTGACCACTTGGAAATACTTCTCATCTTTAGTAAAACTCCATTTTCTTATAAAAATTCCATTAACCAATTGCGTCATCGGAGTGGTAGATGTATTTTTAAAAAGATTATAGAAACAACAATTATTGTAACATTCCACAGTAGTTTGGCATTTCATAATATAATCAGGTGTATTTTTTTTTTTAAGGTAGAAGCTAGTTCAGAGATTTGCTTATGTTTAACTGCATATTTGACTTCTAGGGGAAAAATTCAAGATTTGCAGGAAAGGCTGCCTATTAGTAACATGCGTGGTCCTGATCTCAAAAATAGTGCAGTTTGACATAGGAGCTGACTTCTGGGAATTATGAGGACAGGAGGCATCCAAATAAGCCGTGAATTTTCCACCAGAAATTACTAACTAAAAGGAGTACTCCTGAGTTTTTATAAGTAGCTCTTTTACTACAATTTTAACTGAAACTGTAACTTCTCTCCCCTACTTTAGGAAGTTTGCAGATCAGGTACAAGCTAAACAGATATCAAGAACCTGACGTCGTTAACTTTGATTTCAAAAACATGGCGGATGGACAGCTTCACCATGTAGAGATCAACAGAGAAGAAGGAGTGCTCTTGGTAGAGGTAATACAGGAAACTCAACAGAAGCAGTGGTTGTAGCTAGGATTCCCCAGCATGAAGGACCGCCGGCAGAATCGTGATCATGAATAGACTGAAGGCATTCTTTCAGTGCTGCTCTCACACAGACCATGGACAGACCCTCAAATGTGGTCTCGTTTTTGAAAGGATTAAGGTTCTGTCCCAGATATTATTGATATTGGATGCTGAAAAATGCTACACTTTCCTCATTTGTTTTACATTGCTCAGGAGGGAAAGCCGACTAGCTTATCATATGTACCACTAGTGGGGCCATCATAGCTCTAATGAAACCGGTGGAATTATTCACTGTACCAGCTGTGGAAGCAAAGCACGAACATTTTGGCCCTCTACACAGAGGAAGACTTCTTAGCTGAATGACTCAGGTTAAAGGGCCAAGCTAAGTAAAAGTATTAAGGTGAAAATAACTCGTCTATATATTTTTTAGCTTTACCAATTTTGGATTTCTCATACAATGGAGAAAATTAAAGGGATATAAGGGGCCAGAAGGTGGGGTGCACTGTTAGGATAGAATGGAAAATTTAGAAAATATCATTCACCTTTGTGAATGGCTCTTTAAAATTTGTTGTTCTCAGTCTTTGGGGCCACACTAAACTGCCTATTTTTTATCTTTTTTTTTTTTTTTTTTTTTTGCCTGCCTTTGCCCTCTGTCCTCTCCTCAACAAAATGGCGTCCGTGCGGATGCTTGCATTCTCACGTAACAATTCTGTAGATTGATGACAACGCAAGGAGACAAGTTCATCTGTCATCGGGTACAGAACTCAGCGCCATCAAGTCTCTTGTACTGGGCCGGATTTCAGGTAAGGAAAGGAACAGCCTTTCCCTAATTGTGACGCATAAAGATCAGAAGAGTCATACTGGAAACACGCGTGCACACGCATAGGCCACACACCAATTTATCATGCCGAAAGAAATCTCGTTTCGTTTTAATTATAAAGTCAGTGATAACGGAGGCAGAAACTCTACCTTCTCAGGTCTACTTTGTGTGACCCTGTGCAGGGACGTCTTGCTGAGCAAGCCCTGCCCTCTGATAGTAATGCCACTGTGCTCTCACGTAGTGAAACGTGATCCAGTTCTCACACTTCAAAAATAGAAGGAAAGGTAGAAATAACAGCCTTTGTATCAATCAGCTGCCAAATATACAAGCTGTCATCTAATGATCAAACCAGGACTAGGCCTAAAAGAGAAGGTAGGGGAGAGCAATGGCTTTTGTTCTAATTAGTAAATGTGCTTTAGGTTCTGGCTTGGGGCCTGTTTGCCTTGTTGAGATGTGGTGGTGGCAAGCCACTCTTGCCGAAACCCAGTGTCTATGCCTTGTGATTATTAGTTATATCCAACAGTTACTTCTGACTATTCTCACTGAAGTAGAAACGTACTCTTGCCATCTTAACATCAAAATATATATACATTTTCTTAAACTTGCCAACGGAGACTACACGGAAAGAGGGGCGGTAAATTTTGAAAGGGTTTTCTTTCTAGTTGCAAGTAAATTATAAAGAGGGGTGATATTTCACCTTATTTGGGAGGGTGAGGGGACTTCTTGTAGCCTGGTTTTTATTTCTTGTTGGATATTTGACAGTAACCTGCAGTATTTTGTCCCAGATAGTAAATGGAATCTTTCATTTTTTTGAACTTTGCAGCAGTTTGTACCTTGACTAATCATTCCTTATGCTGCCTGTACATAATTCAGAATCTTGAGAATGTTTGATTAAACCCATGGGTGAATGATCAAAATATTGGCCCTTGAGCGGGTTAAGAGTTAAATTTATAAATATTTATAGGCCGTCTCGGACCATGATTAGCCCCCAAAATCGTGTGCTCTCATCCTCCAAACAGGGGAAATGTGAATTGCATCGTTCTCCCTCAGTATGCTAGAGTGGACGTAAAAAATACGTGCAAAGTGCTACTTAGATATTTGGAAGCTTAACTGAAAAATTCCAAGTGAGTTTCATCATGTAAATTATGTAAATTCAACTGTAGTAATAAAAAGAATCAAAGAAATATAACAAATCTTGATCTCAGGAGCTCCTCATCTAGCAGGGTCTGAGACGAGGCATTACATAAAAATGTAAAACACAAGATAGAAAATTGTAATAGTTATGCCTAATGTTAATACAATCATAGTTTTAAGGAAATAAAATCTTCAAATTTAATGCCAGCATTGCTGATGAAAATACTTTTTGTGAGTAGAAATATGTTAAATATATTATAAAACAATTGGGAAGCTTATCTGCATTCTATTAGGAAGATTGTATTAATGACACAGTAGAATAATAACATTCGTTATATAAATATTTGTTTCCCTTTTTGTAAATGAGTAGGGAGATTAGTAGGGAATTAAAGATGTTAATGTTTTTACTCCAGAATAGCATATCATTAAAACACATCTCACTCATACTGAAAAATAAGATTAAAGTCCAAATTGAGCAGTGAACTTTATAGTCTGAATCGACTCATTCTCCTAAAAGTATAGGTAAGAATTTATTTGCCATGTGCCTAAGGTGTGGATCTTGACCAAGGACTAATGGTCTGTTTGATCATTAATTCAAAGGAATTAATGTAATTCAAAGGAAAGTAATAATTTGTGGTCAAATTTGGTGTGGTATATGAATTTACAATAAAATATATGTAGTATATTATTATATTTTAATGTAGTATATTAATTTATAGTAAAATAGACACTAAAATGGAACTATTAATTTTCCAGAGAGTTGCTCAATCTTGAAATTCCTTATTATGTTAGTCCGGGTCCTCCAACAAGCAGTTGCCAAGACAAAATTAACCATGTGACGATTTTATTCAGGGAACACTTGTAAAGTAGGAGGTGGGGAGGGAGCTGGCCAAGAGCGGCAGAGCCATCAGATGGCCACGCACGCACCTCTGCCTCCAATGAAGGAGAGAGGGAAGGAAACTCAGAAGTATCCTGGAAGTCTGTGCAATCTAAGAAGGGTTGAGCAGTCTTTGGGGAGCCCTTGGGTCAGCCAGCTATCAGAGGAGTCTCCTGTTTCCCAAGAATGAGCCTGCCTTAGGAATCCCTGCTCTGATCAGCCACCGCTGGGAGCCAGCCACAGGAAGCATGGCCTTGGCCCAAGTATAAAGATGGGTTTCAGAGCCCAGCAGCAGGGGCCTTGGTCAGTTACCCTCCTCTAATTAGAGGTCTGCAAGACACATTCTCACGGCCCCACGCTTATCAGATATATTTTTCCTTTTTGGAAGCCCCTTTGGCTCACTGATTCGTTTAGCACATACTCTGTGATCACGTGTTATATTCACGAAGAGTGCCATTCGGCAAGGTGGACATTACACCTGTCCTCACAGAGCTTATGGTTAGTGGACATACACGTAACCGTCACACAAAAGGTTCCTGTGTATCTGATTGAGTATAATGTATCCTATGTTGCTTTAGATAAAATAGTTCCAAATTACCCTCCAAATTAAAATGAGTTAAAATATTTCTATCATCTTATGATTTCTGAATATTTCTTCTAAGGGGGCAGAATATAAACATTGATCAATTATATATATATTTTTGGAGTTGTGATTTGTCTACCTTTTCAAGCCAAGAGTTAAGGAGATGACCATTCACTGCCATATTAGATGGAAACCCAGAAAGAAGGACATCTCTTCCCTCTTTCAACTTTCTCCGTTATGCATTTCTTAAATTTTGGAAGAACTATGGAGATAATTTTGGATTGTCCTGTGAACCAAGGTTACTAGTAGATACTCAAAAAGAAGGTAAATTTTAGAAACAGTACCAAACTGTAGTATGACAGCACAGAAGCCATCTCCAACTCCCTGTTACACTTAAAAGACTAAGGACTCAATAACTTTGACAATAATGCTCAGTAATAGTTGGGGGCTGTGGTGGGGAAGTCAAGGCTTTAGCCAAGCAGTTTAGTTCAGATCCTCCTACTAGCAACAGAGTACATTAAATCTGCTTTTCATGTTCATAATTCACTATAAAATTAAGCTCTGACTTCTGTATCTCAGTATTTTATATGCTATAATAGTTTTATGATTTATTTTAGTAAAAGCTGGATGATTATTTTCACTTACTCTGAGTAGTAGCTTTTGCATATTAGAGGTCTAGATCAGTAGTGATTGTTCCTCTCTTCTGAGGATACAGAGCCAGGAGGTACCTCAGATTACTGCAGTGGCGATGAGGCCAGATGTAAATAATGTCTGTCATCAGCAAGGAAAGGACAGCCACTCAGTCTCTACCGAAGAGCTGTAAGAACAATTTCCTGTGTGTCAGGAATCCTTTATGTAAAACGTGCTTCGGTGCCTAGAGGTGAGGAAAAATCAGATGACCTGAGTCCTGTTTGTGTAACTATATTGTGAGATGACACTTGAGATCGTGGTTATTTCACAAGCAAGTTTTAAAAGAGAAGTACAGCTTAGAACAGGAGAAATCTTGTTCTAAGTAAGTAAGTAAGAAATCTTAAAATTTTTTTTCTTCATCAGGTTGATTTTTGAGTATTTTAACAGTTGGAATGTCATAGACTATCTTCAGTGCATACCGTGGCTTTAACCTTCTGGAGGCTTTGTTTCCAGAGAGTTAGCAGTACCATTTTGAATTGGCCATACCTAGAAACTGGAAAACACCTTTCTCCTCGTCATAGTATGTGAGCATTGATCAAAGTTTCATGTCCCAAACCCAGAGAACACTCCTGTTGCTGAAACATGTTCTCTGATTTTAATTATGGAGCAAATGGGAGGGTAGACATTGGGATTTTGTCAGAGGCTCATGTAGTCACGAGGATGTGCTCCAGGTGGGAAGGATGAATGTGATCCTTTGACAACAAGATCACCCTCGTTGCTCTCATCTGGTAGTCAAACACAACGAAGCAGAGCTCTGCTTACACTTCAAAAAAAAAAACAAAACAAAACAATGATAAAAGTGAAAGCCACAAATCCCAAATTATGTATTTATCAGCTGCCAGATCTAGAAACCTTTGTACAGAGCAAAACCAGGATAATTTCTAAAATAAAAAAGAGAAGGCAGTTGTTTATTCCTTTCATTACTAGCCTGCTTTAAAGTGTGACTGCACCAGGAATAAGTAAACAATAAAGCCATTATCAGGGACTTAGGCTATAGTGTGAGTGACCTTATTAAAGAACAAGAATTGAAGGAAGAGAAAGAGAGGAGGAGGTTGGCCGGAGAGTGGCTGCACGAGTTTGGGGCACAAAGCAAACAGAGCAAACAGTTTCCGGCCCAGTGATGAGCTGTGGGAGCGTTCAGAGTAAGAGCAGTGAGATGTGAATTCCGTTAGTGTCATCTGTTAAGTATAATAGAGGGTTCGAGATGGTTTCCATGTCATCATAGTACAATTTAATGTCATTACCTAAAAAATTACACTCCTTGCTTGATATCTGCTAGTGATGCTTGTTAATGATGATTGGAGTTAAAAATTTGTTCCTGCGGTCCATTTCCTTTGTAAAAATGAGCGCTGGAAGACAGAGAGGAAGCCGTTTTATTTCTTTCTGGTCTTCCTTCTAAAAAGGCAGACAGTCTGATGTCATCTCTCTGTCAAGTATGTTGTTCACAGGTTGTAAGTACGGACGCCGAAGTGAATGATACCTCAATCAGCTCCTTTAAGAGAACTATTAACTTGAACATTATCCAAAAAGAGATCTCTCCAAGATGTCATTAATCAAAGGAGATATGCAGGTGTAAAGTTGTTTTGCTAAGTCATTGAGATTTCGTTGGGTCATGATTCCACACATGAAAAAAAAATCCCAATTAAGACCATTACATGATCGTGAAATCGCATAAAACCTCTCATGGGAAAATGTGCTCACATCTTGAATGATATAATTTAACCTAGTGTAAAATGACTGCAGAGTCACTGTTCAAAGGCTGAGTGAAGTTTACAGCTACTATCCATTACTTTGTTATGTCAGACATGTTATGGCGCGGGAACCGTAACAGCAGAAATTCGTCGTCCATCGTGGTATGGGAAGAACCAGACTGCCTCGAGACAGATTTGGTCCACAGCCCTCCGTAATTAATAGGCTGCATTACGTTTGTTTTTATATCCAAAGCTCATTGCCAAATCAAGTTCTGAGTTCTGTTTATGGATTGTTTTTATGTTAGAAGAGTTTTCTAAAAGCCCGAAGATGTTTTTCACTCATTCTGTGCTGAGCGGTAGCTTTGGTATATTTAGAGGCAATGACCCATTGGGATCATTGATCTCTTCTGATGCTGCAGAGCCAGGAAGTGGCTCAGATTTCTGCAGTGGAGATTTAGGCCAGATGTAAATAAAGTGTGTGGTCAGAGGGAAGAGGGTGTCTAGTCCAGCTCTTAGAAGAGCTAGAGGAACACACGTCAGTCTCGATGCTATTCTATGGAAAACCTGCTTCAAAGCCAAAGGGGTATGTAAGATAGTTTAATCAGATTATTTAAGGACCCTGTGATTTTGTAAATGTCTTACGGCACTTAAGACAAGTTATGTCGAAAGCGAAAGAGAAGTACAGGTCACCCAGAGATCTCTAACTATAAATAGCTTCTGTATTAATCAGATTTTCAAGGTGATATCTCAGAGCGGTAGGTTTGGTTGTCAAATAAATACCTTTTATGAAAAACTGCTTCCGCATCCATGTGGTATATTTGCCGTCTGCTCCGCCATTTTACTTTCCCATGAACTCTTGTCTAGGATCCTGGCCGTAATGGTATATAACGGTAAAAATGCCAGGCTCCTCCTCTGATTTATTGCACCATGTTCGGCAAGGCTTTTAATCTGATCTTCATAGATTAAAGATACTGAGATCCTTTTTAAATAAGGCCCCTCTTCATAGGTATGGCCAAACCACTTGGTTTTATTTTCTGAGGTTTTCTGTTTGTTTGTTAAGGAGAGCCACAAGAAATTCCATGAAGCACTCTTTGCAATTATTCTTCCATTTACGTCACACCTTTTCCAGAAACAGTCCTCTTACTACGTATGGAAAGGCACTTCGTACACATTTTAATTCCTCGGTACCCTCTTTTTCTTGTAGACCTTTCGTTAAAAGGTTTCTTCTCTAACAAAGCAGGAGTCATTCCATTTGTTGGAAAGTACAATTGAGGTGATTTTTTAATAGGCAGGATCACCCAAACATCTGAGTCAATAAGGATTTTTACGACCAGAAACATCCAAAACATGATTGTCTTCTCAGGGTTTGTATAAAGCAGGAGACAGTGGTGTCGGCATCTCAGGAGTCAGGTAACAGGAAAGATAGAGATTTTTGCTCGTTGGCTTTGTTAGTGCAGTTGTCGATGTCTAGCAAAGATATCTAATGCTATGTATTTCTAAGGCCAGCTTTGCTTATGAACAACATATTATAACTGTTAATTTTGCCTGGTCTCAGTTCTGGGGGGTAGGGGGTGGCTGCAAAGCCCCTGTGCTCTGCCTTCACTCCTAATTCCCACCCATTGACTCTCCTGCAAATAGGAGTTGCTGGTCCAGCCCAGCAGGCGGGGGGTGGGCATTAGAGGTTGTCAGTGAAGAGAGCCTTGGGTGACCCCGTGCGCCCTGGTTGGAAGAGTCTGGACCAGCCTGCGAGAGTCTCTGGGGAACACCCTGAATTGTGTAGATCCCTCCTCTCCACTTGGAAATGCTTGGCTTACAGAGATCTCTGGGACCCCCATGGGGAAAGGTCAGCATTGAAAACGTCACTGTACCCAATCCCCCCCTTTGCCAAAGAGGGAGTGACCTGAAACTTGAGGAGTTCCTGAGTCCTGCTGACGATGACCTGAGGTTTGAGTCCTCTCTGGCTGGAGGTTAGGGGTGCCTGGCCCGTACCCTCCCTGACGTGGGGCAGCTACATTGTCTACCTTCTCTAGATGTCAGCCGCCTAAGGAAACCAGTGACTGACAATCACCCGGCGGAGGAGAAAAACAGCTCTATTCTTAAGACTCACAACAATGAAACGGGAGAAGAAACAAAGCCACCGAATCACTCCCTATCACAATGGGCATATTCAGGGAGACGGACACCATCTGATGAGACTTAGTAAGAGCCCTTGCTTCCAACAAAGCAAAAAAAGACCTTGAGGAACTAAAAAGGTGTGACTGTTCCAGACTCAAAGTCAGGAGGAAAGAGTGATGTTTGTTGAAACGTGAACTCATCACCTAGAAGATCAAGTGACGAAGGCTTCGACTCACACAATATTAGGTCCTAAAGGATAGAAATCAGGCTGGAAAAGTAAAACAGCTTAGAGAAAATGCAGAGAAGATGTGGTGTGAATAATCAGCAGACCAATAGGATAAAGAAGAGGAAGGAGAAGCAGGTTACGACACTTGGCAGGCTAACGAAAAACCTTGTGTCTCCAGATGAGAAGGGCCCACCATATTCTATGCAAAATTCCTAACACACAGGGAATCTTGCAAAATTTAAGAAAGAAGTGATGGAGGCAGAAGATGCTGGAATAATATCTCCAGACCACTAAGGGAACAGGGCTCTGAAGAATCAACCTTAAAATAGACGCGCAAAAATCACCTAATCCATCAAGATCAATTTCTGTTCCAGACGCACTCCATCACATTTTCTAATTGATTTATTCAGAGCATTACCACTCTTCAAAATTTTCATTAGTTCCTGTTTCTATGTTTATTTTCTCTCTCTGCTGCTAGAATGTAACATGCTTGATATGCGCGGAATTTATTTCCTGTATCTGTAGCTCTTAAAACAAAAATTAATTGATTAACTGCCCACTTTATGTTTTAAGAGTTTAAAGTCTTTTATACCATAACTTGTAATTTGAAAAATGTTTTTACTTAAAGGTGTAGTTTTTAAGATTCATCTCATATCAGACTTGTACCAGAGAAGTGAATCGCATCTATTTACATTTTTCGGGGAGGGGGGAGTGTTCAAAAGATAAGATTTTTCAAAAGCCTATCGAAATTGTAATCAAGATTTTAACACTGTAGAATAAATGTGAAAAGGACTGTCCTGATTATGTTGTTTTTAATGTATATTTCTTGTTCCTTTCTTATTAAAGTAAAAAACCTCCAAAGCAAGAATGCTGCCTTTCTAAACATAAATATGCTTGAATGTATATCCATTCAAATGAGTGAATGCTGTGTGTTGGAACTAAGTTAGTTCTTGGTTTCCACACATGCACGACATGGCTTCTGTGGAACAACATAATGCCGGGGGGTTGAGGGTCTCCTGTAGGTTCAAGGAGCCAGTCTGGGTGCAGTGAGGCAGGATGGCCTGGTAGTAAGAACATGACTTTCGGAGGTAGAGCCCCTGCGCCTGAATGCCATACATCCAGAGTAATCAGGTCAGGCTCATTCGGAGCTGACGCGCCAAGAGTCTCTTCAAGAATAGTTGCTCTCCAGCCAAACAAACTAATAACAAAATGAATCAGCAGCCCTGCAGAAGATATGAACAGAGTGAAGAAAACAATGTGCCAATCAGAAAGTGGTTCATAAATAGAAGAGTCTTGTGATTTGGAGCCCAACAGGCCTGACTCCCGAGCAGAATGCCGATGGCTGTGTGGCCTCAGGCCATCACTGCAGTTCTGAACCCACGCGTCTCGCCTGTGTGACTGACTGGGATAAGATACTGGCGGCTACTGGAAGCTGTCAACACAGACGTGCGAATCCCTTAGAACGGTGCCATTGTAAGCACCCAATAAATACTAAATATCTTTTTTTTTTAAGAGACAAGAGTGTCAGATTGTGTCTGTGTCCTTGTATATGCAGTGCAGGAGACATTAGTCCTCCTTTTTTATGGTCATATTGGGTGGGGAGGTGCTATATGGTCTGGTCACATTTGAACTTTAAAACTATAGTTAGTTCCCCTGGTTTAGATTTCAGGCTCGCCACACACAAAATGTAAATATATTCTTCACTCTAAAATCATAAATTAGTATTTCGGCATTCAAGCCAACCTCTGTTCCATCATAGTCCCAGAGAAACTCAACTCTGGTTAATGTGGGGGAGGGGTTTTCTGTCTAGAGGGGCCACACATGTTTCTGCCTGAGTGACAGCAGCCCTGAAACAGGGAGTGAGGTGTGGACGCTTTCACTGCTGTGCATGAGGAATTAGGGCGACTCTAGACACTTTGGGGTGTAGCCTTCCCACCTGATAACATCTTCCCCTTGCGTGTTTGGATGGGGCCAGAGAATACCAGACGGCTTTCAGCCAGACCGAGCCGTCTGCTTGGGCAGTTAACAGGGGAACTCTAGAAGCTCCATTTTCCCTCTAGCTCCTGTGATGGTCGTGACTTACGTCTCAAAGGCTGAGCTGAATTCATTTCCAAATCGGGAAGCACTTTAATCTCTTAACATTGACTGCAAGCCCTATCACCAATCACGTTAATCATCTATTTTTAAATAACATCTCACGAACCCTCATCAGTTCAAAACCTGGCTCATCCGTCCGGAGGCTTCAATCATTTCCAGATCACCATATCATATTAAATTAGCCATACTTAAAAACTTGCTTTCGTTAACCTCAGGAGGCTCACCGGTAGTCACGGAGAGACTTAACGGATCTGACTCTTTTAATAAAGACCCAAGAAAGGGGAGTTTAGTCCACTGCATGTCTGTTGTTACTGTATTATCAGACTCAGAACATTCCATCTCTAGCCTTGCCTGTTTGCTCTTGCATGATTATTAATATTTTGGTGTTTCTTTGGATTTCCAGAGTACACTGACGTAGACCAGGAGACAGCCCTGGCCGGTGCACAGGGCTTCCTGGGCTGTCTGTCCGCGGTGCAGCTCAGCCACGTGGCCCCTCTGAAGGCCGCGCTGCAGCCTAGCCACCCGGCCCCTGTCACCGTCTCAGGACATGTGACAGAGTCCAGCTGTGTGTCCCAGGCTGGCACTGATGCTACATCAAGGGAGAGGACACACTCGTTTGCAGGTAGGGGAATGGCTCCTCCTTTGCAGTAACAAACGCACTTGTCCCCTGGGTGGTGAATCTTCTGATGCCGCTGTTGCAATGCGTTCTCAAGGTGGCCTCCCCAGATTGGTTTTGTTTAACTTCCAACCCATTTCTCTTCTAGATCCTCAGTGCCTTATCCATGTGAGCCACTGCAGTTGATGCTGCTGAGGTTAAAAAAAAAAATCACAGAGATCCCACACTGATTAGATGTTTTAAGATTTTTTTTTTCTCCCAAATTTCTTCTTTTTACTTGGCTCTATCCCTCCCTCCCACTTTTTTTTTTTTTTTTTATCCTTTTACTGCAGATCATTCTGGAACAAGAGATGACAGAGAACCCCTAGCTAATGCAATCAGAAGTGACTCTGCAGTAATTGGAGGTAACAGAAGGCGTGAATGAACTCTTCTTTGGTACTTCTCATCTCTAGGAGTGGGGAATAGTTAGCACTAGAGAAACGGTGGGGAATCCACACATATCCCCACTGCGGGACACTGGATCCTGAGGTCAATGGCGGGGGTGGTTTATTATTTATACTGGGTTGTCTTTTAGAGTCTTCTTGAATTCATGAATTCCTTGAAGATTTTCAGTATACATAATTGATCATTTCCCTGAAGTGCCACACTCATACAGTTGCTACTCTGTGTAAAACTGCGCATCATTTAACTTGAAAATGGCCTTCTACAATCCCTAAGGAATTCTGAATATATTTGGGGAGGTACTGTTTCTGTTGGCTTCTTGGATTTTGTCGTATTGTTTCCACAAGAGTTTATGTAAAAAGTAGGAAAAACCTGAGATTAACACTGGGAACATACATTTTATGTTGTGTTAATACTCAAAGAAATGGGTATTTCTGTGGTTTAGATGCTCACATCAGTGAATATAACACTTTTAGTTGCATTTTTTTTATCAAATATTAGGCCAATGGAATGAAAGTGGTTTGTAGTTATTTTAAATTGCAGAATTAACACAAAAAATTTTAAAGTATACCTTCCTGGCAATGAAACAGCATGTTCTCTGAGACACAATTTATTCAAAGCCAACCCCCAAAATATACCTTTTTCTTCCTGATGAATGATCTTCAGAAAGTAATTAATCAGATAATGGAAGTGCTAAGTGACTCACCTTTTCTCCACACTGTGCATATGAGATGAACATAAAAAATAAACAGTTATTACATTGCCAGATAATGTGATTTCACTTTAACTTGGGCAGTTTATGTGGGCTATATGTCTGGTCCGTTTTTGTTCTATTTTTTTACATCTTTACTCATTCAGACATCAACTTCCTTGAAGTCGTTAGGATTTTACTTAAACAGAGAATAGTACTAGTCATATCTTTGTGAGGATGTTAACATCCGCATTGCCATTTCAGTTGCTTTTCTTTTTATCAGATTAATGGTGTATAAATTAAAGATACATAAGATGGAATTCCCATTTAGTCATATGATAAGCAAAAAACAAACAGCAGTAAGTCACTCCGAAAGGAGTAGTTAATAACTGAGTGTCTAAAAGAAAATACATTAATATATTATTAAAAATACATTATGTGGTAAAAACTCATTTGAAGCTATAGCAATTAATGTGCTTAACATTTTAACATTTTTATTTTTTTAATGTTTTTATTTATTTTTGAGAGAGAGACAGAGTACTAGTGAGGGAGGGGCAGAGAGAGAAGGAGACACAGAATCCAAAGCAGTCTCCAGGCCCCGAGCTGTTAGCACAGAGCCCGACGCGGGGCTCAAACTCACAAACCGCGAGATCATGACTTGAGCCGAAGTCGGCCGCTCAACCGAATGAGCCGCCCAGGCGCCCCAATGTGCTTAACATTTTAAATGACGATTCCTTGTCAAAGAAATTGTCTCAGTCTCCCAATGGTGCTTTTTCCATACATTTAACTGGTATAGATATAGGGAGACACAGATTCACAGATATACATAGAGAATGACTGGACAGTCAAGCCAGTATTAGAGCACAATGCTGAATCTTTAGAATATTGTTGCTTTGGGCAAAGATCATTGTTAATATTTACAGAATATAGGAGGGGTATATTGATAAGTCATCCTCTGTTACTGTGGAATGGAAACATGTTATAGGTCATCTCTGAAATCTGTTTTGGCTCAAATACGTAGAGCTGAGAAAGACAGTGTGGAAGGTGTGTGCAGCTTGGGAACTGAGGGCCTGGGAACACGTGGTGTCTGCTTTTGCTCATTGCTCAGACAAAGCTTCAGAAGCAGAGCAGTTGATCATGGCCGTTGAAGCTCAGAAGGCCTTGTCTTGGGACCACATGCAATTTATCTGCTAAATCACAGAATATCATCCTCCAGGGTGTTTCTCCATCTGGTAGCATCGCGGTATAATTCTTCGCCCGTTGTCTCGTTACTCGTAAATTGCACCCACTGTGTAACAATAATTAATCCATTTAAAATTTTTCCAAATTGGCTAATCGCCCTATGTTCTACATTTTAGATCATCTTTTTCTTCACTTACAAACACTGAATAATGTAAGATGGGAAAATTGTTCAATAAGACTTTTTTAACCGTGACCCAGATATTACAGAGGGTTTCTGGCCAGGCTACACAGATATGGATGGTGAGAATTAGACAAAGAGAAAGCTACCTAATTTCCTCATAAAAACATTCACACAGAGCTTCAGATGGCAATGTCACAGAGCACAGTGGTTTGCCGTATTTTATTTGGTGTATCTTTTTTTTTTTTTTTTGGTATAGCAGGTTAAATCAAGGTTTTTGTTGGATGTGACAAATCCTGACATGACACCTTCCCCAAATTAAAGGAGATAAATCACATATATGAAACAAACTAGTTCCAGAGTCCCCCCATGATTATGACCATCTGGATGTCCTGTCTGGGCCACTGTAATATTAATATTTATTTTATAATTGCTGTAGCCTGGTCCCCACTATACCTCATCAGTTTTTCATATTGAAATAATTCAGAATATCTCTCTTGAAACAAGAGGCCTAAATTAAGAGGCCAGACAATAGAAATATTTATAGCGACTCAACTGATGAGAGGCAAAATATATAACAACAAATGATATTCTGATTAAAATTATTATTTATTAATATGACTAATAATAATAAAAACAACTGTATCCGTTAGTAAATTCTTCAGATTTCAAGTGCAGAATTTGGTTGCCACATTTGTGTTAGACTTATATGAGCAAGGAATTACTGTCCTTCTCAGGTAAGCCCGACCCAACCTAACATTGGCTTAGCCATTGGCAATATTATATAATTTGCTGTAGTGAATTTAATTGCCCATTAAATCATGTGCTCAGGAGTCCACTGTGATTGGTGAGAACCTTCAGTGTGTTGGCTTGGTCGGTTTCCATTAGAGTTCTATGCCCCTGACTTAAACTGGAATGAAGAATTCCTAGCTTTACAATATGACAGTTGATCCACATTGCCGTTTTCATTGTGCCTATTTTTGTCTGAAAACAACTTCATCGGTTAATACCTCCACCGTTTTCATCAGAAAAGTCTAAGTGTTAGGAAACTCTCAAACTCATGGTGACAGGCAATAGTTTTCCAAATTCTCTTTTTTATCTGAAAGCTTGACTTTTATCACTGGCGACATATATTGTCAGTTGTTTTTCTTCAAGTGACAGACTCACTTCACACATTTTAGAGAAAATATCTGCCAAATATCCAAGTCAAAACAACCATAGTTTGTCATTCATTCTTTCAAATAAAAATGGTGTTCCATGAAGCGAAAAGTAAGTAGCTGAGCTCACAAGTCAGCTGTTCACACAGGCGCTCTTCCTGGAGACAGCCATCATACTGGGAGATCCATCCAAAGTATTTTCTACCTCATTGCCCAAAATGTTAAAAAGGCTTATAGCCAAAAGGTCAGTATTTCATAAAATAAGTAATTTTTAGGGCTTCATTAAGGACACTCTTAAAATGAATCTGGCTTGCTTTTTTTTTTTCTTTTTTGTGGGATTGCCTGGCAATCTAACGCCTTCTGCCTTACGAATTCCACGACCGCTTTTACAGTTCGGTAGCCTTGCCTTAATTCGTGCTAAGGTACCAGGAATTTTACCTAACCCTGTTTTACATTAATAGTGGATATGTCAACACAATGAGAGAGGCATCTTAGAATTATTATGAAAATAGCTTTGACCCTGTGGATCTCCTCAAAGTGTCCTGAGGACCAATAGGGATTCACAGAACACGCTTTGAAGAACTACTAGCCCGATGTAACGCCAAGGTCGATAACCCTATGTTGGCATAGCTAAGAATTGTGGTATTTAAATATTTTATTTACAACCAGATGTTTCAAAATATCAATATTTCTCCTACAGAAATAATCGAAATAATCTATGTTATCTGTGTCAATATATTTCACTAGTCAGGATTATTCATATACATATATCCTGTTCCTCCTATTCAACAGTATGAGAGACTATTGAGAATCAACTGAATTACAGTGTTTAAATATTGAAGTACAAAAACACATTTAATTATTTTACAACATTACTACTATCTGTAAATTTAAAATAATAACAATTTGTGTATTAATATGCAGTGACCAACCACATGGTCTTAGAGACATGTCAGTAACATCTTGTGTTATATGTAAATGCACTAAAAATTTGAAAAATAAGTGGAAATGCACTAAATAAATCCAATATCGTATGCATGCAGAATAAATGGAGGTGAACCCCCAGGGCTGATAGAGGAACTCAGAGACAGACAGACTCGGGTATATCATGACACCTCCCGATCCAGAAATACCTGAGGTTTTGATATTTTTAATTCATACCTACTAGATGCTTGATGTATGTAGAAAACGATTTTATCATGACTTATTAAGCAACGAAGTCAGCAGGGCTTCCGTTTGGACAAAAGTTCTGACTTTGCGTTGTTTTTCTCTTCCCTCCCCAGGTCTGATAGCGGTTGTGATCTTTATCTTGCTGTGCATTGCTGCCATTGCTGTTCGCATTTATCAGCAGAAAAGGTTATACAAAAGAAATGAGGCAAAGAGGTCAGAGAATGTAGACAGTGCCGAGGCTGTTTTGAAAAGTGAGCTTAATATACAAAGTGCAGTCAATGAAAATCAGAAAGAGTACTTCTTCTGATTGGCAGCTGTGTTTTAACTTACAGTCCCGACAGTCTGTTTTAATAGCCGGGGGCTCTCAACGGACAAGAACATGTTCTTCCACTGAATGTACACGCAATTGATTTGCAGCACTGCCGTCTTGCCATATCCAGACTCGAGATGGCTCCAGGAGGCCTCATCCAGTGATGTATTTCCCATAGCAGTCGTTCTACAGAACAAGGGATGAGACACCGCTCTTAATTTCCGACCGTTCTGATAGGATCTAAAACGGAAGTTTAACTCGCTTGATGACTACGGTTTTTAAATGTGAAGACCATATCCCTGGTCTCTCCACCGTGTCGTACGTAAGTTTTGTTAGAGGTAAAAATCAAAATTGGACAATACGGACCTTGCTTTACTGGAGAACATGCTCGTGTTTGCTTTAGTGTCCCCATGGTGTTATTAATAGACCTGGAAATGCTTCTAAGATCCTGTTTGGCTGGTGTTTGCATCTTCAGTGGCCAAAAGTATATAAAACCCCTTTGCCTTTCTCTGTGTTACATTCAATACAGTTTATCAATAGTCTTGAAAGATGTTGTGTTGTCATTGGTTTGTTTTGATTGTTCTTTTTCTATTTGACTTCTCTTAATGATTTGGGATACCTTAGGTTTTGAGTGTCAGACTTCAGCTCTGAATGTAAAATTCATATGCAACCAGACTCGGAAAGTGCTTTGGTTGTCAGCGTGCAATGTCTTGCCTTTTAAAATTTTCATAATCTGCTATCATTGTTCAGTAGTGGCGGGAGGTAAGACCCTGGATAATGCCAATTTCCCAAAGAATGTGAAATGTTTGCAACTCTTCAACTTGTCAACATAAAAACCACAACTCTTAACAATGCACACATTTTATTTACAACTGTAATATCTCATATGAAACACACCTTTGGGAATATTTTCCCCAAACCTTATGCCAGTTTTCTTTATAGGTTTGTTCTTCTGTTTTTCTAAAGTTTATCACCAAATTTTCTTTGATCTCCCTTGACTGTATTCCGTGGGGAATGTTTCTTATGTATTAGAAAAAAAAAAAAAAAAAGACAGCTGGAAGTGGAGAGCTCCATTGCCCATCCTAAAACGTATACTCCTTCAGGCATACATTTTTCTGTGCCCTGACCTCCAGGACAGACTTTGTAAAATATAAGCTGCAGCCACGCCCCCCTCCCCTACTTTCTCCAAAAGCAGTTGAGTGGTTACAGAGTGCTCACTCTATGGGGTGATGGCGTATTGCATGATTTATGCTTCATCTGCCGTTCTGTCATCTCTCATTTATGGTGTCGGGGTAATTTCTCGAAAAGTACCAAAAATCAATATAACCTGCTAACTAGTGCATTCTGATTAGGGTGTATATACATACCAAGAGATCATAGAATTATCAGTGACCTTATGAAACTTGTTGCAATATTTGATTTTGAGGCAAAGCAAACAAGGTGCATGCATGTAGTTCTCTTTAAATTTCATAAGCCAGTTATATAATAAAGGCACTTTGCTGTTTATGATCACGCTGCCCGGGTGCCTGGCAAGGAACAGTTGGATCCCTTAGTTCATCCACACCAGAACAATTTGGGAATACATAAATTAATCATCTTATTTTCCTTCTCAACCTCCTTACAAAAGCTGCCTGTCTTTTCCATAGCTCTGTATCCATTTTGCTGTTTCTGTAAATGCCTGACTAAATCTTAGGATATGAATTAACATAGTAGTTTATGAAGGACCGATGTTGATGAGTGGCATACTTTCTTCTTTTTAACTGAAAGACTTGAAGAATCGAACACAGAAGTGCTAGTTTTTATTTGATGCAAAGCTGAATACAAGCATCCTAACGGCCCTGAATCTGTTAGAAGTGTTCATGTGATTTAGTAGCCACATTAACCTGGTTGGGAGTGTAGACAGGTTTATAGATGGTGAAGCCTCATGGTACTGTGTGGTCCGCACCACCAGAAGCTGCAACATGATGGCCTCACAACGCATTGATCTGTCATTTGTCATGATTTTCAGTTCCGGGTTTGTAATCTATTCTTTCTTTTTTCTTAATAAAATGCATTTTTGAAGTTAAAATGCAGGATATATTTTAAGAGACGTTGTATAAAGGTTTAAACTGAGGGAATGATACTGGATTTTCATTTTCTTAAAACAGTAAAAAGATGTGTAGATGTCCACCTCCTTTACTGGCGGTCTGTGTTTTTTAAGCCTTTTGGTACATCCCGTGATTATTATGAATTATTAACGAAACTGCATTTATCATGTATTTTCCTTTGAAATGGACACAAAAATGGCAGGAGAAAACAGAAAAAGGTTTACTGATTATAACAGGTGAGGGCAGTTGAACGACATTTAAAGTTTTGCCGGAGGCGAGCCTTTGTCAGCAACTGTTTGTTGAAACATTCTGTGTGTTTAAACGGGGCTCTATCCTTTTACTTCTCCAGAGAGCTTGGCCAGTGAGGCTGCACTGACAAACCCGATTATGTCGAAGAATACTGTGCACCCTTCTATAATATAAAAGTTTTTAAAAAGTCCCTCATCTGTGATTTCACAGGAACACAATATATAATTAACATTCTCTTTTTAAGAAGACGAACTTTCTAAATCTCATTAAATTCCAATGTGCTAATATGCAAAATAGAGTGGAGTTAATGTGGCATTGAATACTCGCCTCTATGAAATAGGGGTCATCTGTGGGAAATGACATCTTAATTTTGTGGAAGCCGTGCCACTTAAGTGGCCCTTGACCACTCTAGCAAATAGCTTCGTTTTTAAAAAATTCCATTCCCAAGGGGGCTCCTGGGTGGCTCAGTTGGTTAAGCGTCCCAGTCCTCATTTTGGCCCAGGTCCTGATCGCATGGTTCCTCTGCTGACAGCACAGAACCTGCTTGGGATTCTCTCTCTCCCTCTCTGTCTCTCTCTCCTTCTCTCTCTGTGCCCCCCCACCCCTTGTGCTTGATTTCTCTCTCTCTCAAAATAAATATTTAAAAAAAAATTATTTCTCAAGTGTCACTCTTTGAAACACATTTAATAAATTCTTTAGATGGCAAGGTAAACACCTGACAACCAAACAGACGCCAGTTATTTAAAATTGTTTATGTTGGGGCGCCTAGATGGCTCAGTCAGTTAAGCATCCAACTTTGGCTCAAGTCATGATCTCACGATTCATGGGTTCGATCCCTGTGTTGGGCTCTGTGCTGACAGCTCAGAGCCCAGAGCCTGCTTTGGATTCTCGCTCTGTCTCTCTGCCCCTCCCCAGCTCATGCTCTCTCTCTCTCTCTCTCTCTCTCTCTCTCTCTCTCAAAAATAAATAAACATTGAAAAAAACTTTTTTAATTAAAAAAAACTGTTAATGTTAAAAAATAAAACTGCCAGTTATTCTACCAGCAAAAGTGGGTGTATTCGGGAACAGCAGAGATGCAATTCGGGATAAGCAAGCTATGGCAAAATGATAGGCAAGTTGCCTGGACAAAGGAGAGGAATGCTGTTTGTAGAGGAAAGGGGGCAGGGAGGTTGGAGAGGCTGTTACCAACAAGTCCATTGGAATAAACCGGGAGTTCCAAGTGTAGGGGCTTCTCATTGGCTGAGCTGTGACTGTCTGTCATTGGCTGTGTTGCAGGAGGTATGTAGGGGGAGGTGGGGTCAGGGAAGAGGAAATCGTTTATTCCTCCTGCTGGGAATAGTGAAGTAGTTTCCCACGCAAGGTGGTCTTTTCCTCTTGGGTCTGTAATTGAGGAGGGGTAGGGCATGAGCGTGCCCTGCTGGCCTCCTGCCTCCATTCTAAATGAGGTTCCCTTTTATAAATTTTCACAAAATCCACTTTCATTAATTGGTACTATCTTTCATGTATAACGGAATCTGGGAATGGGGTCCATCAGGCAACTGGAGAGCACAGATGTGTTACTATATGATACATATTAGTGTGAACAGCTGAGTTTTACAGATGAAATATCCAGGACACAGGTATATGAGGTGGTGTCTCCAAAAGGACACGTCAGCAATGTGGAAGTGATGAAACCGTGATGGGAATTTCCTTTTGTTCCCACATGTTTCTGATCTTAGTACTTCGAAGACCTGGAGTTTTGGCAATTATTTAGTGGCATGGAAAAATTGAAGGATCTTGGTGTCCTCTTTGTCCAGAATGACCTATGCTTCTAGATCTCTCCCATATCCCTTAAAAAGAACATAGATCTTTATCTGGTAGGTCATTGCCATTGATAGATTTGGTTTTCTTTGAAAAATATTTAGTAAGCTTATGGCCCTCGACACCAGGAGAGACGATTATAACTGGAGCACTTTGTAGAGTCATGAAATACACCATACGAGCTCAACCCGATGGATCAAGGCATCAAATGTCTTCGTTATAACAGAAGAAAAGATGAAATAGACCCAACTCACGTCAACAACGTTCAGTCGATTGATTGGCTTTCTGGTCCTTGTGTTGACTATGAGATGGATCTACTAGATACGTTCAGGATGTCCTGGTGGTCGTTTATTTTTCCCAAGTTTGAGTGATGGAGAGTGGTAACGGACGAAAAAGAACAGAAGGAACGGAAGCCGACTGTCTGTGTGTTGGGGACATGTGTGAGTGAGCGTATGCATGTGTACAAGAAGGAATACCGAATGAGGAGAAAGCAAATATGAACTGTGAAACAGTCTGCACATACTTTCGCTAAGAGAGTTGGACTTTTGGTGTGGCAAGAGCTTCCCTGGGGACTGGTTTTGAAGATTTGCAAATGAAAATAAATGGGATGGAAAACAGTCTGACCCAGATTATCATGGCTTCTCCAGTGCAATAGCCTTTTAGTCTTTTCCCTATTTGTAACATTAAATTTTTTGTTAAAAAATACGTGAATATATTGAAAAAAAATGAAATAGCGTAAGAAATCTTACAAGGAAACGTAGCTCTCTGTTACCATATCGCCTCCCATCCCTCTCAGCTCTTTTAGATGCCTCTTGTGAGCTGCCCCCATCTCTTCATCACATGATGTAGCAGGCCAGCTTCCTTGGGAAGCAAACTCCAAGACCGTGGTTATCACAAAGGACATTTATTGGGGAGAATTGTTGGGATCGACATCTGCGGGGGAGGGGAGGAGGAAGGATGGGGCCCATCACCCAACCTGTGCTGCTGTCACAAGGGCTCAGCCAACCCTGATGTCCTGAGTGGGAGTGAGGGGGCTGGGCATTTACCCTCTCCTTTCAGCCAGGCACTGGCTGTTGACTGCCTGGGGAAGTGGGTAATGAACTTGGACAAACAGCTCTCTTCAGCCTCAGCAGTTCCTAAGGAAGGAGAACAAATGCTGCTCAGCATCTGGGGAAAAGAAATCGTTCAGTGCTGCCCCAGGGATCTGGGTGGCACAGCTCATCATCCCTGAGGGTTTGCCCCTGTGCTGCTCAGATCCATCATCATCTGTGTTCTGGGATCAGCTCCTTCAGGACTCTGGCGAGCCTCATTTCCTGGGAAACTTACATGAGGAAGGAGGACAGAACGAACCATATATCCTGCCCCTGCAAGTGATCTCTTGGCTGCCACTGGTACTCATTCTCTCCCTCCACTGCTGCCCGTGCAGGACTCCTTTACTAGCTAACAGCTCTGCAGAGAGTTTGAACCATTGCCTCCTATGACCTCCCCAGCTGTAGCTGCTGTTCTTTTGCACTTGCCATTAAAATTGGTCAAAGGAGTATCTAGAGGCCAAACACATTCCTCCTTGTCCCCAAAGTGTAAAAGTAGCTCTCTCTTATCACTTATCAGGGACAATTACTCCTGACATAGCCTCTCACATAACACTGCCTCAGCCAAAGATCCACGTTACAGCAGAGATGCACGGGAATGAGCACGTTTCCGTGAGACTGCTGGTCCTTTCATATCATACCTTCAGAAGGTCTCCGTAGATCCTCAACAGGTGGTGTTGGCTGATACCTTACAGGCAATAAAGACAACTCATCTCTGAAATAAGTAATGATTCCAATCAAAAGTAATCTCTGATCCTTTCAGGGTAGAAAAGATCTGATGTAGTCAACTTGCCACAAAATTGGTGTTTTTGTAGAGGGGAACCATTCTGGGGAATGGACACTGGTGTCTGTCGCTGACCACTCGACCATTCGGGAGTGGCAGTAGTTATATCAATCCTGACGAGTGGGAGCTCATGTTGCTTGATGATGCATAGCTTCCATTCGTGCCTCCACGGCTACTCTGTTCATACATCCATTGTACTGGCAGTTCCTTCAGTGGCCAGTGATTGAGGTTGGTTGATACTTAGTCATTCTGTCTGATTTGGTTGTTTAGTGATTATTTCAAGGCAGCATATGCTTTCTGGTGGGCAAAGATCTTTACATTTCATGCCCATCCCATAGTTCCGTCCATCTGCTTCTCTTTCAGACCTTCTTGTCTCTGATCTTCCCAATCTCCTTCTAGGTCCTTGACAAATTGGCCAAATTACTGCCCATAAGCCCATATATATTATATCCTTGAGCCATTTCTTTCACACAAAGTGGATAACTATGGCACCATCCAAAAGTTCTGCTCATGTGGAGGTTTCTCCTCACCACCATCTTTCTGTGGTCCTCTGACCGGAATGGTAGTGGTGTTACCTTCCATTTTCAGCCTGCACTCATATTCTAAGCTTACCCATCCATTCACCCAGTTCACACTTTTCACTTCTCTAGCAGTTGGTAATAAGGAACCATTCATGCAACTCTAAGCATATGCTGAGCAAACAGCGCTGGGGAAGAGTAGTGGATAACTTAAGGATCTGGGCAGGTGGCTTGTGCAGCTTTTTAGTGCCTACTCATGCTTGATCCCACGTACACTGCTTCCAATTTATGTTGGCTTTCTGCTGAGCCCACATAACTTGTGACTTGGTGAGTCTGAGAGAAGCCAGCGATTTTGCCCACATTTACCATCCCAATGTGAGGAACTTCCTCTCTAGCAGAGCTCAGTAGAACATCAGGAGATTTTTTAGAGAGTTGTGTATTTCTCTGCTGCAGATGACGTGGCATGGCTCTCAAACCTTGCATTTCTTCAATGTGATGTTCCCATTGGTGATGGCCAAGGAAACCTGCATAGCGTCTTTTTCCACCAATGATGCCACGTAGGGTCTGCAGGATTGTGTGGTCCAAGGGGCTGGACCTCATGTCTGTTGTTTAGACCCCACTGTAGAACCTGTTCTTATTCTGGGCCCCACTGAAAGCTGGCTGAAGCCTTACATGCTACCCAATATTTGGTCACAGCCCTATTCCCAAGTGTGGAAAATACCTCTTCTAGAACCCAGAGAAGCCTACTAGGCACTGTGCTATCTTTTTCATAGTGGGAAATGAGAGATGAAATACTTTGTTACTGACTGTGGAGAGAGGTCCCAGCATGCCTTTTTTCTGTAAAATGCAAGATAGTAAATGGGTTAAGCTTATGCCACAGACCCCTAACTCTGTCATTGTCATGTGAGAGCATCCATAGACAATGTGAAAAGAAAAAAAAAAAAAAAGTATAGCTGCATCCCAACAAAGCTATGTAAAACGTAAGAAGTAGGCTAGATTTGATGCATAGGCCATAGTTTTCTGACTTCTGCCTTAAAACACTAGATTCTTAATCATTGTGTGATTGGGTGGCCAATATAATAGACTAGTATGTTCCACAGGATGTCCAAATGACACAGGTCTCTTTGGACTATACCATGGCAGGGAGAGGAAGTGTTCATATGGCTTTTGGGGCAAGGCTGTTGTCCATTCCAGATGACTACAGAGTGCTTCTAAATCTCCATTCTGATAGGTTGGAAAAGAACACATTTTTCACATCAACATCCACATACTCTATACCTGAGACGATGTTACTCTAGCAGAAATGCCAACATCTGGTACAACAGCTGCAACTGGGGCTCCTGCAATCTACTTCCCCTCTGCCAGGGAAGGTAACATATTCACAGGTTGCAGAGGCCAGAATGTGGACAGCTTTGAGGGGCCATTAGTGTGCCTGCAACACCCCCATTTTCTGTGGTTTTCTCCATCCAAGTGGCCTGATGTCATTTATTCTAGATCCTTTTTGTTTGAACTTTTCTAGAAAGATATCTATAGTCAGGTGTCTCTTTATGGCTTTATGTGTGAAATTCCTATGAAGTAACTACCTGTCCCCATAGTTCATGAGTCGGGTACGTAATGTCTCCGCCATTCCTTTACATAATTTGTTCTTACTTTCCTTGTGTGGAAGAAATGCCAACAGCCAGTGAATCTAGCCAGAGTGGAACTCCTCCCGTGGCCCCAGCTTCCTTGCTTACCCTTCCCTCCTCCTGAGTAAAGTTTAACAGTGCTCATCACTTGATTTGCTCCTGGCTTCATATTGCCTTTGACAGTTAGGGACTCTAACAATTGTTGTTTGAAAAGTCAAGAAACCAATAATATCTGTTTTATCAAGCCATAAACTAGAAAGACCAGTCCTGATTATAATTCATTATGTCATGCCACACTAAATTGGGTTTGCTCTTGATAAAATAATGTCTTTATTCCATCTGCTGATGCTAGGTATGGTTTTAGACCCATTGAACTAACACATCTGCTTCCAACCTGTTCACGGAAGAAACTTTCTGATAAATTATGTTGTTGTGAAGGAATTCATATTTTCATTGAAAACGAGCTGTTACAAATGATTCATGTTTCTCTGCATTTTCAACAGGAACAAATTAATTTTTTAATTGAGCAGTGAAATGACCTGTTCTTCCAAAATACATATTAAAAGAAGATGGTTACAAATGGTCATGGTGATTTAGACTCTTTGCAATAAGTTTTTTCATTTGCTTGCAATATTTGACAAACTTTTCTTAGTAGAAATCTATAGCACCAAGTAAATTATCATAGAATGGCATCTTCTAGAGTAGGATTGTAGTTATATGAAAGAACATAAGCTAGGGGCGTCTGGGTGGCTCAGTCAGTGGGCGTCTGACTTCGGCTCAGGTCATGATCTCACAGTTCATGAGTCTGAGCCCCACATCGGGCTCTGCGCTGACAGCTCAGAGACTGGAGCCTGTTTCAGATTCATTGTCTGCCTCTCTCTCTGCTCCTCCCCGACACACATTCTGTCTCTCTCTCAAAAATAAATAAACATTAAGAAAAAAAATTAAAAAAAAACATAAGCTAAACATAATGAAAGCACCACATTTTATCATACAAACAATATTCAGAAATTAAAACAAATACTAACCAAACTCATTTCAACTTAGGTTGAATCTTTATATTATGAATTATAGTAGTGATAATGTTAATAATAGTTGCTGAATGGTATCACATTTTCTGAATACACATTTATTTCCTACCTGTAATTTGTATAAGAGATAGAAAATCTCTTATCTTTCCTGATGACTTTCTTAGTGGAAATTTAGTACACTTCGGCCTTACCATAGTTGAAATTACACGATGTATGAAATTGATATGGTGCTAAAGTGCCTCTAAAAACTTCTTTAAGCAATTTCTACTTTTCTATTGGCTTCTATCATGAAATTGAAGCTTAGCTACAGAATTTAAACTGTAAAACATAATATAAACATAAAGTCAGTCTTATCCTTGAAATCTTTAATTTGAAGGGAAATATTTTCTGAGATATTAATATTGAACAAGAAAAATTGCTACTAAATTGCCAAAACAAATCATACTTACCCATATACATATGCAACTGTTTTTTTTTTTCCACGCGAATATTTTTCTACTGAAGAAGTAGGTCTGGGGAAAGGTATAGAATCTCCAACTGGCTTCCAGACAGCTCAGGGAAACCAAGACAGACTTCAACCTAATTCCTTCAGCCTTCAGATACCATCCTTTCCCTTCATATCCAAATAAAAATAGTTTGAGCCCCTATCTTGAGACTGTAGGAAGTTGGATCTTTTAAGTGGATATGTCATCCCCCCCCCCTCCCCAAGATTTTCTGGAGGCCCTGAAAGAATGATGTCATGTTCTACAAACCCATCATGATCATTAAAAGTTACTTCAGCCAGATGCCCACATTGGATCATCAGTCTAGTGACCAAAAAATAATTTAAACTCAGTAGATGATCTCTGTTGTTCCTGACCAGCTTCTGTCTGGCTATAGTTTGGGTTTCCTTTAATTCACCAAATACAGGGAAGACCAGACTATAGCATTTCAGAAAAAAAAAATATGGACATAATGGAAATAATGTAAAGTGATTGTAATGCAGAACAAGTGAATTCAATTAGGTATCAATTATCATGGTTCCTAGAGTCCCCCGATCATGCCATTCCAGTGACTTGTTCTACTTAGTCTTCTGCCCAGCTGTTCTCTCACCCAGGATGGTATGATCTCCTTCCCACTCACCAAATATAATGACTACAGCCAAGTGAAGGGCAGTTCCTTGCCAACACCTGATTTCTTCCTGCCCCAGGGTGAACACAATGTATATTACTTAGTGGAAACTTTTACCCAGACAGCATAGGGCCAGGCTTCCAAGTCGTTTCTGGGACAAAGTGCTTGACAGTTGATTTCCTGAAGTTGGGAACATCCATCCTTGTAGAAGACCAGGTGGAAGATTTTGACATACTCTCTCTGGTATATTCTATGGACTCACCATTGAGTTACCATGAAAATTCACCTCATTGTCCATGCTCTAAGCCTAAACTTCGTCCCGACACAGTGTCCACCTGTAGCTCCCTGCTGCTGGCCTCCTCCGCTGCTTCCTGCCTTGTGGAATTGCATCATCATCCACCTTGTTGTCAGAAGCTGAAATCAAACCAGAAGGCCCCTTTCATTGTAATCCCCATCCGATTGATCACCAAGCTATGTCTGCTCATCCCTTAAATGTATCAGAAACCCATCTTCTTCTCTCTTTTTCAACCCCTGCCGTCATTTGGATAGTCTGCTGAAGTGACTTCCTAACTCATCTATCACACCAGGACTGTGCCCTCCCAGCCTCCTGGCAATTCTCTGTTCTGCAGACCTCTCTGCTTCTGTCATCTTGTACGCTCACTCTTTGCTCTGAGGATAGAGGACATGATGACTGTCCAACCCATACGGGTTATGCTGATTGTCCCAGATTAATTACAAATGTAGCAGAGTTCACTAGCGAGCGTATATTCCATTTTTGATAAATCACATGGCTAACCTGAACCAAATCGCTCCTGTTTTTTCCTCACTAATATTCTTTCAGTTCAGTTTTATTTATTTTCCATTCATCCCCTGTCCCCATCACATAAAATTTGAATTTGCTATTCCTTTGTAGTAAATCCCTTTCTCTTTGAACTAATTAGTTGATTCATTTCCATCATTTTGAGCATCATTTTATTTTCCAGCAAAACTTTCCCTGGTCTCCATTTCAAGGTCAAATTCCCGTACTGAAAGCACAGCACTTGTGTGCCTTCTCCATGAGACAGAGCCTCATGAGATCAAGAGATGGGCTCTCTGTGTTTCCAGTTCAGTCCCGTTACCAAGTGCAAGGCCAGCTGTTTAACAGCCACCCAACAGAGTTAACTGAATATACATCCATTAAATACATAATGACTTAGAACTGGTTGTTTTCTGTATACATGTGATTGAAGGGTCAGTTTCTGGTGACCCACCCCCCTGACAAAGGAAGACAGATGCCAGACACGAATAACTATGCTTACCTCCCAAGCTGGATCCGTCATCACATTGAAACGCAAGTTCTGTTATTACAAAATAGATTTACCCATCCCCACGCCACTGTACTTATCAAGAAAGCTTTTTTAATCAGCGTCTCAGGTAATACTCCGCCATTACTAAAATCAATCTTCTTTTACTATCTTGCAAGCTAACACAGAGCAAAACAAAAGGCAAATGTGTGGGCATGGAAAACTTTGTTCTCTAGTCACAGTTCTTACATCGTCTAGCTCTGTATCTCTCATTTGCTCTTAATAAAATACATTAGCCTTCACCCCACTTTCCTGTATTTCATAAGCAGAGGGCTGCCAAAGATATTTCCTTCCGTCCGTTCTATATTCTCCAGGCCATTATGTAGAATCGAAAGCTCCTCGCTCAACAGTTATCCGATGCAATGCTCTCTCTCCTTGCGTCGATGTAAAGAGGGATACAATATGTGGTCACAATTGCAAACACTGTCATGAGCATTTGGATTCATTTAAAAGAAAAAGGGTACAGTTTGAGCATAATAGATTAGACCGTGTGTTTGAAGTGGAAAAAAAAAGTTGGGAGGTCTTGTATTGCCATGACCTTCCACAATTTGCAATTATGCAACTTACGTTTTCTAGTATAAAATTTGGGTGTTTTGAAATTGGAATATTTTTGTTTGGTTTGGAAATTATTTCACTTGAAATCCACATGGATTGGGGGAGGGCAGAGGCAGAGAGAGAGAGAGAGAGAGAGAGAGAAGGAGGGAGGGAGCGAGAAAGCTCTTATTGGGCAGGATGCTTCCTGTTGCTTGGATGTTTGGCTCTGGGGAGAAGCTGGAATCCAGCAGCCCTGCTGTGGCTCACCCAGGAGTCAGCAGGGCCCCATTTGTGAGTGACTGGCGGGCAGGATGATGGAGGGTGATTGCTTTCATTTACTTGATTAAAACTGGGAGAAAGGCAGACAGTCCTCCTGTCATTTCTTACGCAGCTTGCTGACTATTGTTCTTTTTAAATGGACGTTTACTCCCCATTTAGAACAATAAAATACCTCAACGCAAACATTAAGCAACACGTAGCTTATCTATCACACGCCCAAGTTCTCTTGATAGTAATAACCATGAATACAGCGTCTATTACATGGCAAATTCTACATTTTTACAAGTTGCTTTATAGATTCATTTTGTGATCACTAATAAACCTATTTAGAAAGTATCCAATTAAGAAAAGCTTAATGAAAGCCAATTACTCAATGCCCTAAATTTTGTACATTTTATTTTTGAGGTACTGAAATGTGGTTTAAATGGGTCACATTATATACATTAGTGCTAAAAATGTAGCCCTCGTTCAATGCCAATTTACCCACAATAACACTTATGGGCAATTAACATTTCATTTTGCGTGCTATATTCATCAGTAATTTTCTTTAACTTATTATAATGTTTGAAGAGTGTAACTACATTTATAATAAACACATTTTATTAGTAATCAAGCTGGACTTTTCACTCATCCACAGACCTGGCAGTTTACATGGGAGGATGTGTCCATTCATATACCAGCAGAACTTTCAGAAGCATAAACTCAAATGCATTTTCCAGGAGGGAAATTAATGTCCCCATTGTGTGCTAGGTTTAGTCTGCAAATGGCACAAGAAAGGACAGCGCCACATGAAAATACTATGTCTCTTTTTAAAAATGTTTTTATTTAAAGAGGCGCATGGGTGGCCCATTGGTTAAGCGTCTGACTTCAGCTCAGGTCATGATCTCATGGTTCTGATATGCCCCGATTCAAGAGACCCCCCAAAAACAAACCACCAGAGTCCAGAGTCAAAGCCAAGCGGCAAGGGTCGTTTATTGCAGGTTCGAACCCGGTCCTCTGCGCACTCGTTGCCGGTGACGCTAAGAGGCCCTGAGCGAGGATCTTACAGCTTCTTTTATAGACAGGCACAAAGAAGTTAGGGATTTTTTGCGGTTACAGAGCTGTTATTGGTTGACATTTAAATTTGAACACTTAGCAGAACTTGATTGGTTCCCGCCTTTTTTTCAAACCACTCAGCAGAACTTGATTGGTTCCCACCTTTAGGTCAGACCACAACCAGGCATGCCCTGGCTGGTTCCGGGAACGGGGGGGGGGGGGGGGGGGGGTCTTTTCTTTGCAGTTGTTGAGTACACCTGGTAATTTTTCTCTTAGTCTCTCATTCCCCCCTCTCTTTGGTGCCTTAAGAGCCAATCTTGGATCTTATGTGTCTGACTCAAATGTTTCGGTAATGACGGGTTGGTATTGGGTCCTAAGCACCATCAGTTGGATCGTGTTAACTCGGTCTTTGATAAAGGCAACTAGTTTATTAATAATATAAGGCCCGAAGGTGAGGAGGAGAAGGAGGAGTGTAAGGGGCCCAGCTAGAGCAGAAAGCAGGGTAGCTAGCCATGGGGACTGATTGAACCAAGACTCAAACCAGCCTTGTTGTTCTCGTTCACACCTCCGTTTGGCCAGGCCTTCTCTAACTTTAGCCATGGACTCTCGGACTACTCCAGTGTGGTCAGCATAAAAACAACATTCTTCTCTTAAGGCTGCACATAAACCTCCCTGTTGGAGGAAGACTAGATCTAGCCCCCTTCGGTTCTGTAGGACTACTTCAGAAAGGGAGGTCAGAGATTTTTCGAGGTGCGAGATTGAGCCCTCAAGTCTGGCTATATCCTCATCAATGGCTGCCCTTAGGCTATTGAACCCCCGGTGCTGGATGACTAGTGATGAGATCCCTTTTCCTGCCCCTATGGTACCGAGGCCAAATAAGGTGGCCAAGGTTATGGACATAAAGGGTTCCCGTTTTGTTCTTATTGACTCTCTTGCTTCTGTCCCTTCTGTCCACAGATCATATACAACATTTTCTCGGTGGTAAATAACCTTTGGAAATACTAATATCATGATACAATATTCGGGTGACGAATTAAAAACATCTCTGCTAACACATGGGGTGAGCCCTGTCTTAGAACAAATCCACCAACTGTCAGGAGCTGGAATTATCCATTTAGATTCAACTATAGAGTAATTAGTTGGGGCACAGAGCTGGATATGGCTAGAGGGGACCTTTCCTATACAAGTCCCATTGCCAGTGACCACTTGCAGTGTGAGGCCGGGGCCCTTTCGATTCCACTTGCAAGCTGCTGGCGACTCTTCTGACTGTGAAAAAGGGGCAGCTAGACCTATGGCTTCTTAGAAGGGGGGTTTTATATCATAACATAGCCAGCAGGCCCTTGTTGCCTCAGGGTCCGATCGGTTTAAGGCCTCATACGCTGCTGTTAGCAATTTCCATAGGGAGTCTATGCCTTCTGGGTTCTGATTTTCTTGGACAGCTTGTGCTTTTACTCCTGGGGTAACGACGGGGGTAGTAGTGGGAGGGAGTAGTGGGGATCTGCCTGGGGATAGGCTCGTCTCTTTTTTTATTTTTATTTTTTCCTAATATCTGATTTGGCCCCAACGGTTGTACAAGAGGGGAGACTTTTAATTTTATTTGAATGGCAGTCCCAAAGAGGGGACGTTGATATAAGTAGAGTCCCCAAGTGAGTCCTAAGACTCATCGCCTGTCTTTTTTCCCTTCCTCTGTAAATCTTACACAAATAAGGTTACAGTTTTCATCATACCTGGTGCGGGTACATGGTCGGACATAGGACATTTCAATAAATTGGGGTTTTACTTCCCACTTCCATTCCCCATCATTGGAGGTGATGCAACTCCAGGCTGCGCAATAGTGTTTCAAACCCTCCACATGTGCGCCTCATCGCCCCCGTCCTAAATCCCGGACGTGCATAAAATCCATTTCTACTTATTGATACCCTCCTTTGCAGTTGCCTCCATTTACCTCCTTCCATTTCTTCTAATGGACTAACTTTTTCTAAATTAAAATATAAATCTGGCCACCAGGTATTTAATGGGGCAGTTCCTAGGGTTTTGTTGTAGATTTCATGAGTCTCTAAGTTAGTAATTTCCCATGTCAAATTATAGGGGGTGTGGGGGTTTGGATTTACAGACAGCTTTCTTGCTTGAACAGGATGCGGAGGAGCTGCTGGCAGTCGTCCCAGGTGGGCTGGTGGGTGAACATGACACTGTCTAAAAGAGCTATTAGGTCTTTAGGGTTATCAGAGAATCGAGCGTTCTGTGTTTTCCAGTTGTAAAGGTCACTGGTGGAAAAGGGCCAATACTGGAGTCGGGGGTTGCCTGTTTCAAAGGGGGGTCCTATTTCCCACAGGGGGAGGGCCACAGTGGAGTCGGGGAGGCAAGGGTTTGGCTCACGCTGGGTGCGCCCGCGGGTTCGGCCAGCTGGCCCCTCACGGTTGGTTTCGTTTTCAATGGGGCCCAGCGCGGCTGCTGCCTCCCGTCCTCCTGGTTCCGGCGCAGCTGCCGCTTCCCGTCCTCCCGGTTCCCCTAGGGGGGCAACTAGCGGGGCGACTGGTGGGGCGGCTGCTGCGGACAGGGCCTGGGGTACGAGGGGAGGGGGATGATAGGGTGGAGGGTCTAGGGATAATAGGTCCTGACTATCGGGCAATATGGGATACAAGGGCGCGGCTGGCGTCCTTCATTTTGGGGGATCTGCAGGCCGCATGGCAAGGACCTTACACGTTCCCGAGGATAGGAAGGGGGCCAACCAAGGGGGTGGATTCTCCACTACATTCCGCCATACAAGAATGTAGGGAATCTGATCCGGGTGTCCCTCACGACCCGGTAGAAAAATCTTTGATTTCACCTTAGCAATTATAGGGAGGCGGAAAGTTCCTTCAGTTGGCCATCCAACGCCAAAGGTTGGCCATTCAGAGCAGCAGAGAGTTATTAATTTTCCCCGCCGGATGTCTAAACTCAAATTCTGTCCTCTGGTTCTAACATCCCTGAAGTTAGCAACGAGGAGAGAAAAGAGGAGTGCTTTGAGATTGGCCCATCTGTATCCTGGAGGTGGAGGAAAGGATTAAAAGGAGAAACAGTAAAGTTATGAGGATTTCTGGCTGGGCCAAGCCAGGTCACCTGTGAAAGAGAAGGAGTTTAACACTTAAAGGTTATAGAATAGAGAACACAACACTTAGATCGCTAGCGCGTTTTGGGTGTCTGCCACCCAAACAGAAAAATTCCGATGGGCCCAAAAAGGTGCCCCAGACGAGTGCCAGTGGACATTTCCTACTGGACCCGACCGACTGCCCTATAGCGCGTCTGCCAAGGCTGTGTCAGTCACCGATACAGATCCCGCGCGGGAGAGCCAGAAACGAACAAACAGAAACAGAGCCGGCTCACTTACCGATCGGTCTCAGGGACGACCTGTTGACTTGGGGTCTGGTGGGTTTGGGGGGATCCCGGACGAGCCCCCAAATGATATGCCCCGATTCGAGAGACCCCCCAAAAACAAACCACCAGAGTCCAGAGTCAAAGCCAAGCAGCAAGGGTCATTTATTGCAGGTTCGAACCCGGTCCTCCGCGCACTCGTTGCTGGTGACGCTAAGAGGCCCTGAGCGAGGATCTTACAGCTTCTTTTATAGACAGGCACAAACAAGTTAGGGATTTTTTGCAGTTACAGAGCTGTTATTGGTTGACATTTAAATTTGAACACTCAGCAGAACTTGATTGGTTCCTGCCTTTAGGTCAGACCACAACCGGGCACACCCTGGCTGGTTCCGGGAACGGTGGGGGGGTGGGGGGGGAGGTCTTTTCTTTGCAGTTGTGAGTACACCTGGTAATTTTTCTCTTAGTCTCTCAGTTCATGAGTTTGTGAGTTGGAGCTCCGTGTCGGGCTGTGCGGACAGCTCAGAGCCTGGAGCCTGTTTCAGATTCTGTGTCTCCCCCTCTCTCTGCCCTTCCCCCACTGGCACTCGCTCGCTTTCTCTCTTTCTGTCTCTCAAGAATAAACATTAAAAAATTGTAAAAAAAATTTTTATTTGAAATAATTTTAGGCTTACAGAAAAGTTGCAAAATTGGTACAGAATCCACATTTACCCTTCACTCAGATTCCCTAATGTTAACAACCATTGGGAGAACCAGGAAATTATGGTTGGATACTAACCCACAGATTTTATAGAAATTTCTCCAGTGTGCCCCCTAATATCCTATTTTTGTTCCAGCACGTGGCCCAGGATCCCTGATTGCATATAGCAACTGAGGTCTTTAATGACCTTCCATCTATGATAGCTCCTTAGTCTACCCTTGTCTTTCAGGACCTTGACTCGTTTGATTTTTTTTTTTAAATAACTGATCATTCTGTAGACTGTCACTCAATCTTGGCTTGCCACATATTTTCTCATTATTAAATCGAGCTTATGCATTTTTTGGCCAGAATACCACAGAAGAGATGTTATGTCCTCAGTTCATAACAGCCTGGAGTACATGATGTCAATATGTCTTGTTACTTGCAATATGGGCCTCAAATTCTTGGTTAACGTGGTGTCTGTCACCACTGGGTTTCTCCTTGATGAGGTTACTTTTAGCCTAGGTTGATGTCCTGTTTCTCCTTAAATTTTCACCCACTGATTTTAGCATCCCTTAGGGGATCCTGCCCACTACTGTTATTACTGAGGTATATTCCTTATGATGATCATACATTTCCCTCATTGCTTCCACATTTATTAATTTGAATTTTTCTTTAAAGAAGAACTATCTTTCAGGGCCACCTGGGTGGCTCAGTCAGTTGAGGGTCGGAACATCGACTCAGGTCATGATCTCCCAGTTCGTGAGTTCAAACCCCACATCAGGATCACTGCTGTCAGCCCAGAGCCCGCATGGAATCCTCTGTCCTCCTCTCTCTGCCCGTCCCCAACTTGTGCTCTCTCTTTCTCTCAAAAATTAACATTTAAAGAAGGACCACCTTTCTCTACCTTTTAACCATTTAATGAATGTGAGTATGGACACATGCGTATTTATTTTACTGGATGAGTTCTAATCCAGTACCCTATTTACGTTATTACTCAGATTGTTCCAGAATCAGCCTCCTTGGCGATGGCCCCCAGGCAAAGCTTGTGGTTGGGCACTGAGTTTCATATGCTCAAATCCGCTGGGGTTTTGTTAAAGAAATTATTGATACTGATACTTAATCACAAATACTTAACCTCTGTGCATTTCTGGGACAAAAACACCTAATGGAGAGAGAATAAATATGGTATTTTTCCACGTGCAACATCTTTCTCTGTATACCTCTGCGGTCCTAAGCACACCTCAGTTTAAGTCTGTTTCTCCTTCCCTTCTCTTCTATTTTTTTTTTTTTTTTAATTTGAGAGAGAGAGAGAGAGTGCATTCATAGGAGGGGCAGCAGGAGAGAGAGAGAGAGAGAGAGAGAGAATCCCAGGAAGGCTCCACATTCTGCTTGGAGCCCAACTCAGGGCTCGATCCCATGACCCTGGGATCATGACTTGAGCTGAAATCAAGAGTTGGATACTCAGCAACTGAGCCCCCCAGGTACCGTTTCCCCCACCTCTTCTATTTTAAGGGGAAACCTGGGACTTCTCCTTCAACTTGGCTGTCCATACTGCTATTGTCAAAGACAAAGCCACGCCCTAGTTAAAGTGGGAAGGATGGATTTTAATCAGAAATAACTACTGCCGTGGGGGAACGGGTCCAGTGTGAACCGAACCTGATTTGGGTTTGCACCGAGGTGCCAGGGTGTTGAAAGGGAGACGAGGGAGTATGGGGGCAGGGGCTCCATAGCCAGAGACGGGACACCTCACAAAGGGCTAGTCCGTGCAAATGCAGTTGGGGCAGGTGTGTCCGTTTCCTGGCAACGATCGAAGTTAACCTGCTCCCCTGCCATCCTCAGGTGTTGGCTGTAACAAGCAGTACGTCATACGGGCAGCCCTAAGTTTTTTCAGGCATGCACTTGATGGGGTGGGGGCTAGGCCATCTTAGGAATGTTAGAAACCCTGTTAGTTCAGTTCAGCTGTTTATGGGACAAGGTGAGGCCTCATCAAGAAAAGGGAGCGTGGCTAGAATTTGGTCTAGAGGACAATGTTTGTTACCTTATCCTTCTTTGTGTCCTTTTATGGGTGCTAATTGTTTTGCTCTGACACAAGACCATTATGATTTTATTCTGCAGACGCAAGATCTCTGAAGTTTCTGAGTCTGTTTTAAGAACATCTTTTTTTTTTGGCACAAGGGTTTTTATCTCATCTGCCCACAGTCGGGCTCTGACCTGTGAGCGTGTGTCCACCGCAAAGAGAGGACTCCAGTCATGCCCTCCGCTTACTTTCCCCGACAGCAGCTGCGGTTAACCAGAGATGATTTACATTTTCACAGTGTTTCAGAGGATATGATATCTTTTGTGAACCTGATTTTTAAAAAAATTTTTTAACATTTATTCATTTTTGAGAGTGAGAGAGACAGAGCATGAGCAGGGGAGGGGCAGAGAGAGGGAGACACAGAATCTGAAGCAGGCTCCAGGCTCCAAGCCGTCAGCACAGAGAGGGGCTCGAACTCACGGACTGTGAGACCATGACCCGAGCTGAAGTTAGACACTTAACCGACTGTCACCCAGGCGCCCCTGTGAACCTGAATTTTGAAGGAACCCAAATGGTCCTCTGGATATTTTAAAACATATTTGTATGAGACACCAAATATATGCATCATATAGCATAATATATATATTCAGCGTTATATATACATATATAGATCCATCTCTATATATACATATATATTTATGTCTATGTATATAGTTATTTAAATGTGTATATATATATGCCTGTGTAGTTATGTACTAAGCATCTTGTATGATTTCTTTTATAGTCAGCTGTCTGAATTACAAAAGACGTTTCTCAAAGCTGCTTTGCTAGAGGTTCATAAAGGCAGTTAGATTATTTTCCAAGAGAGATGAGTTAGAGGCTACCCTGGAAAAATCTGGGTACATGTGTAGACTCATTTGGCCTGCGAAGTTTTGAAAGGGGCTTTCTCTCCCGAGGTAGCTTTCTTTAACAGCACATATTCCAAAGCCTTCTCGTTACAGCCTCCTGGAAGAAATATCTTATAAACCCTAACGCTGCAACTAACTTTCGCTCTTACCTGTACGAAGGCACTCAGGCTTGGCCCATCCACATCAGGGGAGTCCCTGTGTGAGCTTGGCATGTAGTAAGTGCTATGTAACTTTCCTACTGATTGACTAGGTAGTCAGCGAGACAGGAGCTGGAGGCAAAGGCGGTGATAAATAGATGACACATTAGAAGCCCGAGGGTACAACATCCTGGCTTTGTGGCTCTTAACGTCCTGGCCTTGCCGCTTCCAACACCCCGAGGCTGGCAGACCAGGAGCCACAGGTGTAGAGAGTAGGTGCTTTCCTCTTCAACCTGTGCCCCAGGGTAACCTGTAGGTTCATCAGATATATTTGCATTGAGGTTTTGACCCCCGAGCCCCATGGGGGAAGATGGCCAGCCGTAGCAGCTCCCGTAGAAGCCCTGTAGGGTCAAAAACTCTTGCTCCCGGACCTGTGGGAGGGGTCCCCCACATAATTGGAAGCAGCTTTATTTAGAGACCACCCTGTCCATGACCCACAACCCCTTCTTGACTGTCCTTTCTTGAGAGTGTACGATCCTGAATAAACTGCTTTGTGCCGGCTACTTTCCTCCTGGCTGTCTTGACTTGAGCGCGGATCCTCACGTAAATCTTTCACGAGGAATCCGGGAACGGAGACCTTCATTCACACAACGCAGACTCTCCTACTGGGAACAATACCTGTTGTGCATTTCATCTCAATCCAAACAACTGACTCATGGGTAATGTATAGGTAATAATAATTTCCGCACATTATTTAATATAAATAGGAGAACATTGGTTGTTTCACTATAATCAAAGCATGAACTCCACGAATCTTTTCCAAAGCAAGACAGGACAGGAATGTGGGCAAATGCTAGAGATGTCTGTGACTTTGATCCATATTATTTATGTGTTCGATGCAGTGGTTCTCAAAACTTAGTGAAAATAAGTCATCTCAGCTGTGCATGCCCAGACCCCAAATCAAGGGATTCTGGTTCACTGTGAGCAATGGGAATTTCCATGTTTTCTGACGGTGGGCAGGGGCAGAGAGAGAGAGAGAGAGAATCCCAAGCAGGATCCATGCCGTCAGCACAGAGCCCCACAGGGGGGTCCATCTCATGAACCGCGAGATCAAACCCCGAGCTGAAATCAAGAGTCAGATGCTTAGCAGATGAGCCACCAGGCACCCCAGGAATTTCCATTTTTAATCAACCTCTCCAAGCCGGGAGAAGGCTGAGGCAGAGCTGTGGCTTGGGCGCTATCCCTGGGGTTTGCTCCTGGCCTGGAGGGGCGTGGTGGGGAGGGCTGCCGGAAGGGGATTTGGGCTTATTAGCAGCAGCCCCGGCGAGGGACGGCTTCTAGGAGGTGAAACCGCAAAATCAAGCAGTACGCTCCTGCGTTCTCAGTAAGACAGAAACACTCAACCTCTGCATTTGACCTTCTCTGATTCAGGGTTGCATTTATTGGCAGGTAAGTCATCTCAGCATTGATTTCAGGAAAAGGAATAAACTGTAAATGTGCTTTTTCAAAATGAGTCCCCACCCTGCAACAGTCACCCCTCACCTAAGAAAAAGCGAAGACATGAACGTCTAATTTTTTTTTTAATCAGTGGCAATATTCAACTTAATGTTCTAGTTCTAAGAGACTTGTTTATTCCTGGCTTGTGATGTGGCCAGAGATCATGGGTTTACATGATTTGTGTATGATCTAAATAACTTTTTTGCAAACCGTTTTTGGTTTTGTTTTTTTTCACTCTCTGGTTCCTATTTATTTTCAAAGTGGCATAAAAGAGTTAATATTGCATTCAGCTTTCCCTATAAGCATAGTGTAACTCCTTTGGCATGTGAGCTAACCTGGTGTGCGGACTAGGCTGATGTTCAATCCAGGTGAGTATCATCTGAGCTGTAAAATGTATCAGGATTCTCTAGTCCCTGGGAATTAAATACAAGTAGCAATAATGTGAATATAAATAAAGATTTTCACCAGGGCATATGAACATGCTCTTGAAGTGGTATAGTAGGAAAATATTTTCTTGTCGTAATTAAGAGGTTAAGGTGCAATTCCAGCCATGCTTTCCAAAGTTTGGGGGAAAATTCGTATCTTCCGTAACCTAAATTAAAATTTATAAGGCTTCTGACTTTGAATTCAGTGGTAAGCCTATATATTTGTTAGGCTGCTAATGTAAGGTTCCCAACCTTATCACCACCACCCCCCACCCCCACTGCCAGAAAAACCTCCCCCAAATTCAGTATTGAAAACATCATTGCAAAGAACTATATTAAGATGTGTAAATACACATTGAGGCTAGTGATAGCTAATTTGACAAAGTTGGGTGCCTATGTGAAAAGGAGGGAAGCAATCGTGAATATACTCTTAGACTTTATCGAAGTGGTCTGGTCATTAGAATCACGTGCAAATCTCTTGTTAGAATTTTATCACTTGTAATGGTAAAAGCGAAGCCTCTAAAGGCAGAAGATAGATTTTAGACCAATCGGGTTTTAATTGCTATAGGTCTATCACGAAGAAACTATCCAATAAGCATGTCTTAAATGTGAAACTGGATACTGAGAGTGGTGAGCAGAGACTAAGAAGACAGATAATTTGCACCAGCATTATGGTGAAGGACACAGGAGAGTGTGAGATAACCAGAATAAAACAGAAATAGAACAGCTGGGAAATCGTTTGTTTGCCTTGCCTATTGTGAATTTTTTCCTCAAATCATGGGTTTTGAAGTAGGATAGAGAAATGAACACAAAAACTTTAAATACATGAGATGCAAACACTAAGTATCCAGAGAGATCTGAAGGGCAAGCTATCTAGAGCTGTGATGGTCTATTTTAACCTGCACAGAAATCACCAGGGATCTCGTTAAAGCTGTTTCTGATTCAGATGGTCTGGAGTTGACCCGGGGAGTCTGCATCTCTAACAAGTTTCCAGGGATGCCCACGTTGCTGATCCACGGACCACATTTTGAATAGTGAGGTGTTAAACTGAGTGCGTACACGCCCATGAGTGGCTGCATTTTGCATGACCGGCAGGGAGGGAACGCAAATATCAGAATTCTATTAACCCTCCTTGGATACAGAGAATTGTATTGAAACAAGTCCTTTGTAAGACTCCACATCCTTTGTCCTGTAAGGAGAGCAGAGCCCCAATTAACATCCAGCTCTTGAAATCACGCAGTCCTGAAATCCAGCTGGTGCTGCCCAGTGGAGAAGCAGGTGTGTGACTTAGAGTCGATTGGGTAGAATCTGGGGGGGAAAGAAGATGAGATGTGTTGAAATCTATGAAGGACTAAAATCCTTGGGATTTTTAGATTTTGGAGATTTCCGGGTGGAATGAGTTTGGGGGTGGGCACGTATCATTTCACCTGATGGGATATTTCTGCTGGAGCCTTATTTATTTGCTCGTGACATCTATTTTCTCAGCTTTGGAGGCAGAATGCAGTGAGTTTCCTCAGCAAATAGCGTGCTATGGTATAAGCAGTGTCAAAGTCTTGACATTTTCAGACACTCGAACGCTCATTAAAAAAAAAATGTTTAAAAGTGTTTTTTTTTTCCAAAACTAAACCCGGGTCTTGATTATAGAGCTGCACCCCGCCCCCTCCCGATTGTGGTCACAACGTCATGTGGATCGTTACTGGACATCTTTATAAATGTTCCTTTTCTTAGGTGACAGGTTTGAAACCTAAAAATTCCTAGGTAAAAATACAGATTTTAAAGAAGCCTTTTTCTAGAGTGAAACAACCAGCACTGTGTCTTAACATGAAGTGACTTTTGTCCCTGTGGTCTGCACTGTGGCAGAAATCCCTGCCATTTGTATAATTTTTCTCGTCTGGGTGTGACTGGTGTAAGAGTCCTCGAATGGATTTTGTTTTGTGACCTTCCAGAAGTTGGCTGCATGGAAGACTCTAGTATATTTGGCTTAACATATCTAAAAGAATTATTTAAGACTTTATAAGTGAACAGGTCGTTAGCTAAGACTACTGACGTTAGTAATTGATGATGGGTGATAGGTGGATATATTTGCTGATGAGCCTCGGTAATCATGTTTATACTCGTCAAGTCTGATGAAAAGGTGACCCTGTGTTCCTGCCAGTGAGGAAGGAGTTCTGTTCTACCAGCACCTTTCACTGTGGTCCTTTTTTACATCTTTGCTCATTCCTGGGCAAGTCCCATCCTGGTCCTTGGCCACAGGTCCTCTGTACTTTCTCCAAGCTTGACCATCGCTCTGTGTGGCATTATTCCCTTGTTTTGAAAGTCCTCTGACTCCTGTACAGCTGATTCTTTACCAACTGTATATTCTTGTGCCTCAGTTTTCCACGTAAATTTGGTGTCCTGGGGTGCCTGAAGTGTGCTGTGTTTTGTGTCTGTTTTCAGGATCTTTTTTGGCCAACTGCCCCTACTACTGTCTTGAATTCTTTTATCGTCTATGGCAGTGATTCTCAAATTTTGAGGGGTTTTAAAAAATTCCAAAGATGAGACTGGACTCCAGACATCAGAATCCTTAGGGTTGGACCTACGCATTTTTTTTTAACTCCCTATGAGATTCCTGTATACAGCCAAGTATGAGATCCCGTGTTCTAAGGGGCTCTTCCCCATTATATGCACATGGCACCGGTGTTGTCACCAGCCACATACGCTGTCCCCTGTGGAGGCCTCTGGATGACAGACTAGGCTGACCACACTGGCTTTATTGCATGGAATCAGTCTGAGCACTGAGACTACAAGCCAGTTGGACTTCACAGCGGCCATCACAATTCCTGACAGCTCTTGACCTCTCCTGACTGATCTGCCTCCTGTCATATTCTTCTTCAAAGTCATTAACCTAACCCCAGAGAGAAGCTCCAGGTTTTCAGTTGAAATAATTGTGCTTCAGGGACATCCGGAAAGCTGTTCTCCTAAGACAATAAAAGAAAAGAAAAGAAAAGAAAATCTATCTGGTCTCTCTAGTCTTCCCCTTTTCCTTCCAAATTTTTTTCTTTTGCCAAAAACAATCTGCCAAGTTTCTAGCTATATTTCGCAACCAAAGGTGGCAGGAACATCCCAGAGAGAAATAAACTAACTCATTCTCTTCCCGTCAGAGTAAATTAAAACAGGACCATTTTGTGAGGCTTTTATTTAAATTTACTTTTTTTTTTCTATTTGTGTTTGTAGGAGAGGGAAAAATGGCCAATTCATTTTTTCCATATGTAGATCTTAGTTCAAATCACTTCTTTGGAAGTTTTGCTACCCTTTCTTTTATTGCTTGATGGAAATACACCTGCTGCACTGAAAGGGGACTGACTCTGTTGTAATCTCCTGTGTCTGACTTGTCTTCCATCTTCAGTGGTTAGCCTCATCGGAAAATCTCAATAAATGGTCCTCACAAGGATTTCTGCTAATCCTAAATTTGGTGAGAGATTTGCCTCTCCATCCCAATTTATTGCAATAATTACTTAGTGAATTTCATGAGCTGGACACTTGGCGGCTTAGCGAGGCCGACTTCTGCATTCCTGGCTATGTTGCTGGGCACCGTCTATTAGGCATCCAGCAATAACGACGCAAAAGGTAGGAGCGATACCGCGATGCCACCTGTGGCTGCAATTTCCGCTAGATCCTGAAGGGCGGATGGGATTTTGACAGAAAGAATGTGATGGAAAGGAAGAGAGAGCATCACCGGCGAATGTGGAGGGGCCGTGGGCCGGGGTGGGGTGTTGAGTCAATCCCCCTTTCGTTCCGTGCAGATGTGGAGAAATTGGATAAATGGAAAGGGAGATTAGAATTGTACAATCTCAGTCAGTTTCTCAGCAGGCATCTCTCTGAAGGTTGGTTCTGTAGCTGCTGGCAGGTGGCCAACTTGCTAAGTCCTCTTAAATTGACAGCGAAGCCAGATAAATATCCACTCCTGGCAGCCCTTCCCTGACAGATGGTCTGGCATTGATGGTGTAATCCCAGACAACAATGGCGGGGCTAAAAGCTCTGTAGCCTGGCGTCTCCTAGTTACCACATGTGGTATGTAACTAGGATTTCAATGTGTTCGCAGGCACCATGCTGGAAGCAGGGAAGATGAAGCCATATATAATAAACCAAGAAATTGCATCCACATCTGAGAGGGTGGGGGTTTTGAAGGAAGGGGCGGCATAAAAAGCTGCCTTTTGGGCTTAAAGTGCAAAAATAGAAGAAAGTGAGCATCATCGTTGCTTTTCTCAAAATGCACACCAGCAACACACTTAGGACCCCCAAAGGAAATGGAAAATAAATGAGCTTCTAAGACCTTTGATTCAGTGGCTTTTCAAGTCTTTTGGTCCGCAAGTTGCATTTTAGTACCAAGAAAAATGTCCAACAACTTGTAAGTGTCCTTGATGGCTGTAATTATTTGTACCACTATTTCCTGACACTGGTCATGCTGTGCCCAAGGATAAAGGATGGTGTGGTCATGGCCGCATGATCCAAGGAAGTAGAAGGCTGCGGAAGACGGAAGATCATCACTTAAACTGGGTCCTTGGGCCGGTCACTACCTCTCTGGTTTAGTTGCTGTTTCTCTTGACAAAATGTCTCCTTTGCCAATCTAACTTTTATTTTGGATAAATTACTGTGTTTTACCAAAAGCCACATATTTCTTTTTCCTATAGAATGACTTAGCTACTTGGGACAGAGACCATCTTAGGAGAACGTCAGCTCGAATTACATGGATATGGATAGGATGTAGATAAATGCCTATAACAACGAAGATATTAAGGAAGGTCTCTGAAGCAGTGAGATTGATGCCTCAATTAAGATCTTGAAGTGGAAAGTATGGGCCTCGATGAGAGATACTGAGGAAAAAGAATGATGGGTGCTTCCAACCTGTTTCAAGTCTTGAAGCCATCTATTAGCACAGTGGCTAATCTTGAAAGTAGAAAAAAAATTGCAGCTGTAGAATAGTGACAGTCTTGAAGCTCTTGTTTGCAAGAAGGCCATGCTCAGTGGTGGGATCCCATGACTTTATTTGACTTGGGGCTGGAAGTTGATTATACCTGATTTTCCCCCCAGATCTAATTAGCTTCTAAAAAAATGGTGCTTTAAATTGATATCTTTGTCTCTCTTTCATCTATTAACGAGAGGTTAGGCTAAAGAAAGAAATTTCGGTTCATCCTTTGGTAGATTCATACTTAAGAAGAAAGTCCATCCTTGGTTTCAAGTTAAATAATGTGAAGTCACTTAGGAAGGGACCTTATCCAAAAGAGACAAAGTGTCCTCCAGGGAGGCCCTCCAGACTCTCTTTGCTCCTGATTGTGTTAGCGGGGGAGGAATACTTCATTCATTGGCTGAACAAAAAGGTATTGATCTCTGAACCCATGCCAGTCCTGTTTGAGGAAGCAGAGATGTGGTAGTGAACACATACAGCAGAAAGTCCTTTCCCTCCCAGCTTCTCTGCTTCGAGGTTGCTCATAAGGCTGCCGTCAAGATGCCGACCAGAGGTGAGGTCTCACTTGATGGCTCAACTGGGGAAGGATCTCCTTCCTAGCTCATTTTCCCAACTCTTGACAGAATTCCTCTCCTTAAAGACTGTTGGGCAGAGGGCTTCACTTCCTCAGTGTTGGCTGCAGATCACTGGCCATTACTTGCCCTGTGGCTTTTCTTTCATTGAGCATCAAGGCTTGCAAGAGGCAGAGTTTGCTAGAAAAACCTAAGTCTTTGTACCCAGTCACAGAAGTGGCACACTGTCAAAGTTGAGTTATTCTATTCGTTAGAAGCAAGGGGGTCGTGTCGGGGGATTCCAAGAGGTTTTGAGGAGCAGAAGATGGGATTTTGGGGGATCATTTTAGAAGCTCCTATCAGAGTTTGTGTGTGTGTGTGTGTCTGTCTGTCTTAGTGTGTGCATCTAGTATTTCCAGAAGGCCAAAATATAGTTGCTTGAGTGACAGAAGAGAGAGAAGTGTATGTCTGTTCATTCAAGTTTCTTTTTTGTTCCCTTTGGATATGCAAAGCCAGGGTTGGAGATGCCAGTTGGACCTCCAGTTTGGAAATATCAATGAGCGAGTTTAAGGATCTCTGAATCTGGAGTTGAGAGAGAATCTGGAGCTACATAGAAGATTGGTTGTCCTGAATTAGGGGATGATACTTGAAGTCATGATCCTGGATGACCCAGGAATTAGGGTCAATAGGAAAGAGAAGAGGTCTGAGGTTTGAGTCTGGGGTGTTTTCTTCTGTTCGTTTTAAGGACACAGCTGCCTGATAAGAGTTTCTTATAAATGTTTAAAAACATAAAATTAAAAATGGAAAAATCTTTTTTGACTCTAAAATTGCATTGTATTGAGGGCAATTGTGCTGTGATTGCTCGGAGTTTGGCTTGCCACCTACAGGATCAAATATTATCCAGACTAACAATTTAGGGTGAGAAGTCAAGATTCAAGAGTTCAAAAAAAAATAGGGAAGGCAGAGAAATGCAAGGAATTAGAGTCAAAAGAGCTGATATGCTTGATTTAATTCTCAACCTTGAAAACCCCACGGAGCCCTATTTATCCACAGCCCATGGCTATGTCTCCCATGCAGCATGACCCTATCAGAGCTTAGGTTTATTCAGCTCCTGTTTCTTCCACTTGTTCCCAGGGCAGGTTATGTTCCAGTTTTTTCTCTGGGATACAGTTATTTTTATTCCCACGAAGGCACACTTGTCAGTGGTTCCTGACCAAGACCATGCAGTTAGAACATAAGTATCGACTGTGTCTGGGGAACAAAGTAAAACCTCCCTGAACTTGATCTATTCGACTGCCCATCTGAGGAGCAGAAGTCAATTACCTTCACAGTCACCCTCACCTTGAGGATTCCATGGTTTTAATTTTTTTTTTAATGTTTATTTTGAGAGAGAGAGGGAGGGAGAGAGGGAGGGGCAGAGAGAAGGAGACACAGAACTCGAGCAGGCTCCAGGCTCTGAGCTATCTGCCCACAACAGACAGCAGAACACACAAACTGGGAGATCATGTCCTGAGCCTACGTGGACGCTTAACCAAGTTGAGCCAACCAGGCACCTCTAGGATTTCATCGTTTTAAACAGAGGAAGGGCTATTAGTGCTGGTGCTAAAACAAGGGACATGAATTAAGGGTGAGGGGCCACGTGAGCCCCAGATGAGCCTCTGAAGCTGTTGAAGCTCTTAAGAACTCCCCCTGCTTCCCAGTCTCTCCCCTGACAGCCGCCTCTGCATTTATGCCTGGAATCCGTCTCCACGGGAATTGACTAATTGCTGCTGAGGATAGGCGAGCCCTGAATCCCAGCACCCACCTGTACCCGCATCCAAACAAAGCATGTCCCTGTTCAGGACTCCCACCTTCCCCGTGTCCGTACTCCTTACAGTCTCCCCACACCTTATGTTCCCAGTCCGCTTACACGTGTCCCTCCTGAGTCCCCAAATCTTCACCCACATTCCTCACAGGTCCCTCTTGGAACACCCTTCCCACGTGCCTCCGTGTCCCCTACAAGTGCCTCCCCGTGCTCACAGAAACACATCTACTCACACGTGTATTCATTAGTTGACCAACATCTGCACTCAGTTAAACCCCAGCCTGCACATCTAGACTCCGTGTGGGCGCTCCCGTGCACACACACACGAGCACACGTCTGAGTACGTGCACCGCACACACGTGCACATGATCTTTAAGATTTAACAGGCTGCTTATGAAAGCTTGTTTTACTCAAAACTGTGTATTTCATGGAATTAAAAGAATTATGAATAATTATGAGCTTCCAGAACATCTAGAACTCTCTCTTTGCTTTTACTTGTGTCTGATGTTGGGCTGAAGGGGATGTGCTGTGTGTCCCACGCGTTCAATAAAACTAAGCTTCTCCGGTATGCATTTAAATCAGATTTTCAGTTTCCCATTAAAAAAATCTGTGAAACTACCTTGTCAGCGATGGTTTTATAGGATCCCCTGTCCACGCGGAAGTTAAAGTTAATGCTCCCTGAGTTGACATACGGAGCCAATTTGATGAATGTGTGTTCAAACGAGATACAGCTCAATGATTCAAAGCTGGGTAACACTGATGAACTCGCTTGCACTGCCTGGTTATTTTTTTTGATTAAATTATTTTTATGATATATGTACTTAGGGAAAACTAGAAAATTGGGACTGTAAAGATAATGTTGATTTTAAAAGACAACTAACACTGTCCATTCGACTTGCACTAAAACTTACATGATAATAGGTACACCTGTAATTGAGTGGTTACACCTACATTAATATGGAAGGATATATTGATTTTTGTGGTCAAAGCATTGCATTTCTGAAAATGCTCCACGAATGGTATTTATCCCGTCCTCTCGGTGCCGTGTGGACTAGAGTCTGCGTAAACAGAAGGCATTTTATCATACACATTCTTCCTCAGGACTTCGCCACTTGAGATCGGGACTTTTTGAACATGCACACGCGAACATAGGGGAGATGGAAGGTCTTTTATTCTTTAGAAAATGCGGTGGAAAGGCCCTTCGTTTCAGGGGACTGTTGACGGAGCTCTTGCAGTGTATGGATGGATATGATGAAGAAAACTGGATCGGAACTGACTTCGTGGAAATCACATAGCCTTTCCATTAGTTCGGGTTGTTGACAACTAACTATAGCAGTGTTAATAGTACCTGTGATTCGTGCCAATCGAAATCAGATATTTTCATGTCACATTATGGTGTCATACAGCTCTCAAAATAGTTTACATTCATGACTAGAAATTACAGTAGTTATTAGACTGCCATAAAACTTGTTATTTAATGCAGTAAACATGCATGTAGATCAAATACTGGGATACCTCTCTATCAGTATTCTGAAACGAAGCCCGCAGACTTCCCCAGACTGCCAAAATTTAAACTAAATGTGGTTAAAAACCCACACTCTGGATGAATTTGCTGGGAGGCTTTGTCATTCAGTTGTTTTCAGTGACAACAAGCTTGATTAAAATATAGAAATAAAAGTTTTTAAACCATTGTGGGAGGGTCATCAGGATTGGAAAATCTCATCGCAGAGAACAGAAAATGGAAGGGGCTGAAAATATCCTGCATGTATAAGCCACCAATGAAGATTTATACTAATTAAATATAAGTAAGGCTTAAAAACATACCTCTGAGAGAAGACCCAGATATTTCCATTAACTAAATTGTCCCAAATTAGTCCTTAAGTCATTATCATACAAGGGTGGCAAAAGTGAGACCAAGAGCTATTTGAAAATCAGTTGAGGCAAAAAAGAGCTTAGATAACAGAGTGGCACCTTAATACCACGTGTCGTGGGCATTACTTGTTTTAGCTTCATTGGCATGTAGTTGCCATGTAGAAAACACAAATGTAATCTTTGGGGACATATTTAACTCCCATAGTGTTAGTTTGGTATGTGATGTTTCTCTATTGACATTAGTTGGTTTTGTAAAAAGGGAATTACCTCTTAATTAACCCCGAGAAAGCATGTCCCTTGATGAGTTACCCTTATTAAGCACAGTCAAGATCCCTGATTTACATTTATAGGGGAAAGGGTGTGTGTGTGTGTGTGTGTGTGTGTGTGTGTGTGTGTAGAGTCATTCTGTAAAACTGAAGCCTACAACGTTTAGTATTCAAAATGATTTTAGGGGCACCTGGGTGGCTCAGTCAGTTAAGCATCCAACTCTTGATCTCAGCTCAGGTCATGATCCGGGGGGTCATGAGTTCAAGCCCCACCTCCACAGCACAGAGTCTATTCTAAAAAAAAAAAAAAAAAAGATTTTAAAGTGTTACAGTTGTTTTCATAATATATACATGTCTTTCATTAGCATTTGCTTTTCATCTTGGTCTGGTTGGTTGTCGTTTTCAAATATTGTACATTCAAAACGTTAATAAAGCCCATTTTGTTGAGAAGATTTTAAAGAAGTAGCATGAGAAAGAAACTTTGCCTCATTCGTTATGCAGCTGCTTTTCGAAAGCAATTGTCTTTGTGTGCTTGATCCATTTGGAAAGCAATTTGTCTATTAATAGTATTATGACACTTTAATATAAATTCAAATCGATAAATGGCGTTCCATGCCAATTGCTCCTGGATTAAAAGTGGGAATTAAATATTCCAGTTCCATAACTGGTGAGGATAATGCCTTTCCTGGCATGAGCATTTCCGTCAATTGCCTATCTATTTTTCTTCAAGTTTTTATTCTTAAAAATTCTCTACAAATAACTGCACTCGTTGATACCTATGACTGTCCTTAAGACTGTTAAAACAGTTGGGGCACCTGGGTGGCTCAGTCGGTTAAGCGGCCAATTTTGGCTCAGGTCATGATCTCACAGTTCGTGGGTTCAAGCCCCACATCGGGCTCTGTGCTGACAGCTCAGAGCCTGGAGCCTGCTTCAGATGCTGTGTCTCCCTCTCTCTCTGCCCCTTCCCCACTCACGCTCTGTGTCTCTTGAAAATAAATAAATGTTTAAACAAAAAAAGACTGTGGAAACAGTTCATGGTAGCTAAATTATTGAGATGATCAAAAACAAGTGAGTTAGATCTATCCAGCTATGTTAACCTTCAAGTAACTTGAAGATGCGTCAATCACGTGTCTTCTGGATTCTGCTGAGTTCACTAGCTGGCTGTAATTGGTCACATCCATGCAATGTGACAGAGCATTGGGCCATATACATAGTATGAGGGATCGAGGGATCAGACCTACAAGAGACAGAAGCTGTGATTCTAAGTTTGACTTTAAAAGAAATGTAGACCAAACATATCCAATCTTTCAGAGAATTTTCTTTAGCAAAGCAACTCCAACTTCCCTATACCCCTTTATTCTACACCTACACTCTTATATTCCACCTAAAGCCACAAGCCTTCTTAATTCTGGTATCCTCTTCCTCTTCAACTGAACTGTAAGGTCCTATGGGCATGAATGGTGTCTCTGTGTTGAACCTATTTTTTTTCATGGATGAAGTGGATGCCCCACATTGCTTGCTGGGACTTTTAACGAGGGGGGCTGGTGCCTGAGTGGACTGAAATGAGTGGAATCTGTGGACCCTTGGGAAACAAAACCTTCATTGACTTTCTCAGACTCCCACAAATGCTTTCTGTTCTCCCTCTTTCTTGGTTGTCATTTCACCTGCCAGACTTCTGAAATTGGGGGCAAGGGGAAGTATCCCTCCTTAGGGTATGAGGTTTGGGTTTTTGTTTGGGTCTGACGGGCATTATCTCTTAAAAAGGGAAAACTTAACAGGAAATGGGAGACAGAAAGGAACCAAGTAGATAAATTTCCCCTCTATTCTCTTCCCCAATATGAGATTCGTCCTTGAAACCCTTCTGGAGAATTCCCAAGTGCTGAATGAGCATCCTATGGCCTGTGTCATCCGTGGATCCATGTGAAGCAGTCCCCATCCTATTGGAGAACATGTTCTTTGGCCTCACTTTCTTTTTCCTTCCCCTCCTCTTCTCTGGGCTTTTACCACCCAAGTAACGTTTTAGCAACCTGAGTCCTTTCCTCAGGCTCTGTTTTCCCGGGTTGTGACAATTTATATTAGAAGTATTTTTAAGATACAAATCTTCAAAATGCACTTGAGGATTTGGATTGCCCTCCTGAATGAAAGTAACAGTGATCACATCACTGGTCCTTAACTGAGGTGGTACCAGTCCCTAGCACTCAGGGTTGAGTTTACTTAGAAGGAGACACTAGCTCACGTATCTACCCTAAGAAATTCTTGCTATACATCAGAATAATGAAGTAGAATGGCTTTTGACAGAATTATAGAAAGATGTGACAATCTCAAGGCAGTTGACGGCCAATTTAAGACAGAAATTGTTGTGAAATCCAGAGGACCTCAACTGGGGCTTTGAGGCCTTTGAGGCTCTTTAAGGCTTCCCGCAGCCTCAAAGAACCACATACTGGAAATAAGGCTTAGGCTCTGGTTATAAGAGCGCAGACCCGCAAACAAAACTAAAGGTATGGGAAAACATTAGTTCCTCTGACTCACCGGGGGATACATGGGTGGATAAATACAAGGCCTTTTTATCTTCAGAGTTCCCTGCTTTCCACAGGACATTAGCTTTCCCTGGTCTGGAGGCCAAGTGAAGGCCTTACTGAAAGCAGGTACCTTGTGGGATAAAACTTTCTCCCTCACTGCCTCCAAGTCAATAAGCAGAGTCAGTTCTCAATGATGAAGTACAAGCCCTGTGCCCTGGGCGGGGAAGGAAACAGCACAGCAAAGCAGATTCAGGACATTGCGATTATGTCAAGCACAACTGGGAGTATGTGTGGACAGCCGTGAACTTGTAAGTGCTAGAGACTGTGTGCGTGGTGCATGCACGTGCAATATGAAACTGAATAGGACCGAATTCATTGACGGGCATGCTTTCTCCCATAATTGATTCTCGTAAAAATGTTGGGAGCTGATCTTAATATTTTTCTTCGATGGAACCGTGGAGCCTTGATCAAATGATAGGCTTCCAAATAAGTGGAGTGCAAACACCTCTCCACAGTGCAGAACAAAGTGGTGGGCATGTTAGAATGACTTAGGATGCAGTGTTGAGTTTTCACAATCTGATATAATCGACCTGCTCACCCTGAGTTCTCTTTCTTTGAATGATGTGAGAAAAGGAAACAAGATATAGAAGGTCAGTTAATTTCTTCCAAAACGGAGACAGTAGTGGGATAGTGGACACATCAAATACTTTGATTGGTTTCTCTTTTTTAAAGATCCATCTTGCATGCTCAAAGTTGCTGCTCAATTCTGAATTCCACAGTGACATCATCTGAAGGTGTGCCGTGGAAAACAGAAGATTAAGATTAACAAGATTGATTTATAAATCAATTAGCAGTTATTGGCAGGTATATTGAAAGTTGAAAAGATTATAAACTTAAAGTATGTAATTAGTTTTCTTGAGGTGAGTTCATCACTACGAGTCATTATGTCTCAATTCCAGGACTCTTGTCATTAAGAGACCAGGTGAGTTTAGGAGCACCTGGCTGGCTCAGTTGTAAGGGCACGCAGCTCTTGATCTCGGGGTTGTGAGTTTGAGCCCCACACGGGGTGTTGAGATGACTGAAAACAATGGAATCTTAAAAATTGGTGATTTGGAGCAAATTGCTTCATTCAACTTCTTTGTAAAATAAGCCAGGTCTAAATTTTTTCAAAACTTTTTGGATAGATGTGATGTAGCATCACATTAATGAACTGATTCATGGGGAGGTTATTTGTGTGGGTTGGAAACATTGCTGACAGTCGCCAGTAAATCAAGTTTTGAGGAGCACGTCACAGAACCCAATGGCTTCCGAGATCCCTGAGGAGAGTGCTAAGATTGTGAAGTTCTCGAAGTAAATTTACAAAATCAACTTTTAAAATGTGTTTGAAATATCAGATCGATGGATTGAGCGATTGAGTGCTTTTTCTGAACAAATCTGAGTTATTCCACTGAAACAGAAAAGACCACATGTGTTATTAAGTAACCTGTCAATAAAATAATTGGCATTGAATTTAAACAATTGTCACATAAATTATGCAATACACTGGAGTACTGGTACTTTCTGATAGTTTGAGATAGCCCAGCAGTATTGGCCAAGTATGTAGGCCTACTTTATGCGGCAACAGGTTGGAATAGTTAAGAATATTGCTGTCCTCGGCTAAAATGAAGGATATAGTTAAGATTGTTTCTAAGAATAGGAATACAGATATTATGTATCTCTGCATGAAGTGATCACTTCATTCCTGAAACTTGCATCTATATTTATAAATAAAATCATAATAATTATACCAGTGTTGACAGAATTTGTCAAGAAAAATATTTTCTAGAGCTTCTTTCATTAATGCAATTTATTTCATTGATTGATATTCCGTACAGTGATGTAAAATTATTTCACTTTTTCCTTTTTGATTATAACTTATTTTTCACTAAGACCTTTTCTGTGTGGTTATACAACAAATTTGTTTCATGATGGAGAATTTGTACATATATCAATTTTACTGGTTACCATTACCAGCCTTGTGAATTTCTTTATGATGCCTATGTAATCCAACTCAAATTGTGCAGGGCCAAATTTTGCAACATGCTTTGTGTGGACCACTCTACTCCTTACTCGCATGCACCATTGAGTCAACGATCCATAGCAGGATTTTAACATACTAATTAGAGTAAAACCTTAGATCGCGAGTAACTTGTTCCACAAGATGAGCAAACATTTTTAATAAATTTGAACTTGATAAGCGAGTGATGTCTTGCAACACGAGTAGTATATGATGCTGAACGTCACATGATCACAAGTGAGACAATGAAATTGTCTTGAAATTCACAAGTGCTTTTAGATTACAAGCATTTTGCTGGAACAAATTATGCTCACCATTCAAGGTTTTACTGATTCTTTGTTTATGTGTTTTATCTGTATAATCAAAAAGATATCACTGCCAGTAATTACCTATATACCTTAATAATTGTGCTGCCTTCCTCCGGAAGTAACCCTGCAGCATTTATGTGAGCCAACAATACTGCTGAAGTGTCTCTTACTGGAGGCCAGACAGCTAAGATGGGGTCAAATTGGGGGTCAAAAAGAATTGAATGGAATTAGGGAAATTTCACTTTCTAAAGCCACTAATTCATTTATAACATTTGATCTGTTTTTAATCTGGTTGAAATTAAAATCTGGTCCTGAGGATCTATCAATAATCTATACCATGATTTGTCAAAAAGTACATTATGGTTATAAATGGCCAGGATAAAATGAACTTAGTTTTGGAACAATGTATGTGTTGTTTAAACTTTCCTTAAAAATTTTGTGATTAGTAAGTGGTATTGAAATTAGAAGTATAAAGAGGTCTAGGTGATCGCCCACAGTGGGTTTTGCCACAGAATGACAGGACTTTTGTGGCCACCACAATCCTCATTCATTCATCCATTCATTCAAAACTGGTTCACTGGGGCACTGTACTAAGTACCACAGATAAAATGATCTGCAAGACTGATAACACTCTTGACTTTGTGGGTGTTAAAATTTAAGGGAGACGGGCAACAGTGTGCTGAGTACTAGGACTCCAGAATTTCATGTAATATTTAACTCCAGTTCAACGAGGTGCCCCATGGAGAATGTGATCCCAATTCCAGACAGAGAATGTAGACTGGCTCAGAGCTTTCCCATCCCAGGCAATTCTAACAGCTCTTTGGGTACCTCTCTTCTCTGGGGATCACCAGTAATCACTGAACCACAGATGTCTGTGGTTTATTTCACACAGTTAAATAAAATTCCAAATAAATGATCTAATATGGGGATCCAGATTTCTAAGTAGACCATTGGCTGTTCATTCTTTGGGGCAGCTTTTTCTTGCCACTGAGCTCAAGGCTCAACCTGTTTTTTGTTTGTTTGTTTGTTTGTTTGTTTTTGTTTTTGTCTTTTTATTCTCAAGTTAGATAATAGTGTAGTCTTGGCTTCAGAAACAGAATCCAATGATTCATCACTTACATATAACACCCAGGGCTCATCCCAACAAGTGTCCTCCTTAATGCCCACCACCCATCTTCCCCACCTTCATCAACCCTCAGTTTCTTCTCTGTCTTTAAGTGTCTCTTATGGTTTGCCTCCCTCTGTTTCTGTCTTATTTTTCCTTCCCTTCCCCTATGATCATTTAAGTTTCTCAAATTCCACCTATGAGTGAAATCATAGGATATCTTTCTCCGACTGACTTATTTCACTTAGCATAATACCCTCCAGTTCCATCCATGTTGTTGCAGATGGCAAGATTTCATTCTTTTTCATTGCCAAGTAGTATTCCATTGTGTGTGTATACATATATATATATATACACACACACACGACCTCTTCTTAATCCATTCATCAGTTGATGGACATTTGGGCTCTTGTCATAATTTGGCTATTGTTGATAATGGTGTTATAACTACTGGGGTGCATGTGCCCCCTTCGAATCAGCACTCTTGTATCCTTTGGATAAATTCCTAGTAGTACAAATGCTTGGTTATATGGTAATTCTATTTTTAATTTTGGGGGGAAGCTCCATACTGTGGAAACCCATGTTTTTAAGTTTATTTTGAGGGAGAGCATGACCAGGGGAGGAACAGAGAGAGAGAGAGAGAGAGAGAGGGAATGAGAATGCAAGTCCTGACAAGGTGCTCAATCCCACGAACCATGAGATCATGACCTGAACAGAAACCAAGAGTCAGACACTTAACCACCTGAGCCACTCAGGCATTCCTAAACCCAATTTTTAATCAGATATTTTAATCGTTTTTGTCAGTAAGTTCAAGAGAGCCATGATGAATTCTGAAGTCTGAACTCTGATCCAGGACTCTGATTAGAAAGTCCATCTTTTTACATAAATGCCTGCACCTCTGTAATGTTTTTTCTCTCGTCTGATTAATTGAGGATCTATTTTGTCATTCTTCAATATGAACTGCACCTTCTTTTTTCTTTTTACACACCCTTCCTTCTTGCATATTAGAGTGCTCGAAGTTGCCCTTCAACCATACCCAATCCAGGCATTAACACATCTCCCCAATCAGATCACGAGAGATCATGAATGCTGGGGGATGAAGAAATAAAAACTGAGTTCAAATCTTTGTTCTGCCGCATAGTCATTGTGTGACCTCATCAAAAAGTATAACCCCTCTTAAATGGGAGACAATTACAACCATACCTGGTGCTTAACAGGATTGATTTTAAAAAGTAAATGAAAAGTTTTAAGATCAGCCCTTGGCACAGTGTAGAGAAAGCAGCGTGTGCTACTTACTTTTTTTTTTTTTAATGTTTTTAATGTTTGTTTGTTTTAGAGAGAGAGATTGAGACGGAGCACAAGTAAGGGCGGGGCAGAGAAAGAGGGAGACGCAGAATCCGAAGCAGGCTCAAGGCTCTGAGCTATCAGCACAGAGCCTGACGAGGAGCTCGAACTCACCATGAGATCATAACCTGATGCTTAGCCAACCGAGCCACCCAGGTGCCCCACGCGGTACTTACTTCTAAGGTTGCTGTTATCCCCAGTCCTCTGCTCTTTCTGCTACCAGCACCGCTAATTTTCTCATTCACGATGTGCTGGAATTTGAAGACTGAGGCTCTCAACAAAAAGCTCGCTTTCTGAAATCTAGGGGAACTGGCATCTGAGGTACATAGTGATCATGGGTGGTTATTGACAAAGCTAAGAAGTGAATATCAGTAAAAGTAAATGGCAGGTTTTGGAGAAGAATGATAAAAGTATAAAACAGGGAGGCAACAGGAAATTTATTAGGGGGGTGTTGGAGAAAATATTACTTGTAGGAGCCATAGTTGGTAGGTAGTAAGATAATGAATAAAGTCAGAAAGAGGAAGCGTTGAGAAGCAGTGGTTTATTCAGGTAATTGTTGCGTTTATCTGGTCAATTTTTATCCCCAAATATCTTTCTGGCAGTAGCTCTGTTTTAACTACATTTCAAATTTGCTTTTTAAAGTAGGAGTGTGTTGGTAGATTCTCAGAGAGAAGAAAACAAAAGGGAACCCCCATCCCGATTGATAGCTTTTGCCAATTTCCGGGGTGTAAATACTCCCGGATGGTTCTAGGATTGAAAAGAAATTCACAGACGTGGCTTTCTTGTGAGCTGGTACAAGCTGGTTCCAGCACGCCTCTGCTTTTAAACCTTGTTTAAAAGTGAATGCTTACAGCATTGTATTTTTAACAGTGACCACAAAATGAGCTTTAATCCTCATACTAGAAGTCTAAGTGGACTCTATACATATTATGTTCCTGTCTCTTTATGGGCTTTAAGGCTGCCTTTTAGGGACTGCTCTTTTCTCCCTGAGCTGCATGGCTTCAATTACAGTTAATTGTGACCATAAAAACGATTAATCATTTTGCGAAGGCTACTTCTGTGTGTGGGGAAATCAAGAGAATAGATGAACACATTAGGCAGGTAATAATGGCCTTTCCACTATAAAAATTTTATTAGAAAAAGCAAAACATAGCATCTAACTATCAACACTTATTATTTATATTAACATTAAGCACATTTGAAAAGAATGCAAGCACAGAGACTCAATTCAGCTCCTACACAGCATCCATCTGATTAACCTACAAACGTTATGTCTCCTCCATCAAATAGTTTTTCCCTTAATATCTTTTAAAGAGATTTCTTTGGTGCTTCAGATGTCAGAAGAAGCAAGGTCTTGACACTTATATGTATTTGCCCGAGTTAGCCACTTACGGCTGTCCCTTGTCATAAAAGTCCTCAGTGCCTGGTCTAAACGCGACTTTGGGAAGGGCCCAAGCGTCTGTAGGAAGGGGGTACCCAGCCCAAGGGAAGAGACGTAAGTTCCTGCAGGAAGATGCTGAGTGTCTACGCACACAGCTCTGTCCAGGCAAATAAAAATTTCCTTTCTATCTGTCATCAAGGCAGTGGGGAAATGGACAGCCTGATCGGTGCGCCTGGGTGCTACCACGAGGCCCAGAAGAACAGGAACCGGGGACACCGGGTGTTTTAACTTGAGCTGTGTGTCAACCTAAAGAGGCTTCGGGCAGCATCGACCAGATTCGCTAAGCAGCATTTTTTGAAGGGCACCTGGGTGGCTCAGTTGGTCCAGCGCCTGACTTCTGTCCGGGTCATGAGCTCACAATGGGTGAATTTGAGCCCCACCTCCGGCTTGCTGCTGTCGGTGCAGAACCCACTTGGGATCCTCTGTCCCTCCCCCACTTGTGTTTTCTCTCTCAAAAATAAATGTAAAAAATTTTTTTAAAAAAGAAGTCGTTTTTGAAGAAATTCTAGCGTACAGGTGTGCTCTCCCTCCTGGAGATCCTACTTCACTGCTCTTCACTGCTCTCAGAGAGGGGGGATGGACAGGTCCATAGACAGCTACCCATTCTGAAAGCCCAGTACTTTTTGGGTAAACAGGAGACACGGGGTCCTCCAGGAAATTTGTGCCACTAGAGGCACTGCCGGAGGGGCCAGTTTGAGGTGACTGCAGGAATCCGGAACCGAGGATGGGGACCACCGCAAGCTGCGTTGGACGGCACGGGCAATCCTCGGGAGGGGCTTTGCTGTGGCCCGGACATCCTGGAAGGTGATCTTGGCTTTGCTGTCTTCCCTGTAGAGGGCAACAGCTCCCATCATCTTCAGGATCCAAAGGGAATGGGGGACATAGTGACTTTTGCCTTTTCATCATGCTCTTCCTTAAGCTTCGATAAAAACTACTTAAGCTTAGGAATCCTGGGAATATGTGTGTGTGTGTGTGTGTGTGTGTGTGTGTATTTATGTTTGAGAGAGAGAACAAGCGTGAGCAGGGGAAGAACATAGAGAAAGAGAGGGGGACACAGAATCTGAAGCAGACTCCAGGCTCTGAGTGGTTAGCACAGAGCTCACTGTGGGGTTTGAACTCACGAACTGTAAGATCATGACCTGAGCCAAAGTCAGATGCTTAACTGACTGAGCCACTCAGGCGCTCCAGAATCCTGGGAGTTTCGTTGCTAAAAACTTCCTGCAGAGGCTCCAATTGAATCTGTCAATCAGACGGGATGACTAAGGTGCTTGGACCCTGGGATGTGGGAATTAGCACTTAAACATTCTAATAAGCTTTCAGCCTTCTCTAGGGGGTAGAGTTGAGACTTAAGGAGCCAAAGGGCTCCTTCCACAAAGGTGGAAGAATGCTTGTATGTAACGTAATTGGAATGAATCCTTCTCACCCAGCATGCTTATTTCCTGGGGTTCTGCTGAGAAATCCATACGCATCATTCTATTCAGTCCCCACAATCACAACGAAACTGGCACCTTTTATTATCTTGTATTATGATGGTGTCCAAGTGGGATGTGGGGAAAACTCAATTTTAGTGGGAATACGTGCTGTGCCCAAGGATTTAGTTAGGAAGTGATTTGAACTCACTTATTTGAGACACCTAAGAGGCTAGGGCTTGTCAACTTCTGGCACCAAATCTCTGTGTCTGTGTTGGACACTGATGGAAACTACCACGCGAATTACTGACAGCATTTAAAATTTGTCTTCTTGGGGCACCTGGGTGGCTGAGTTGGTTAAGTGTGCATGACTCTTGAGATCATGACCTGAGCCAAAATCGCTTGTTCACGAGATCAAGCGCCACATTGGGCTCTGTGCTGACGGCAGGGAGGCTGCGAGGGATTCTGTCTCCCTCTCTCTGCCCCTCCCCTGCTCGCACGTGCCCACGCTCTCCAAACAAACTGTAAAAAAAAATGGAAAATTGTATCGTCTCGATTTTACTTTTGTTTTCGTCTCTCTGTGGCTACCAGACAATTCTAGGCTAGGATCCATACGTCGATGATGAAGAGAGAAAGGAAGGCACGATTGCCTGGGTAAATCAGACCCCTGGTGCAGTTTTCCTTTGAATGGTTGAAACCATTTTTAAAAAAAATGTTTCCTTTTCATTCGTTTTCACCTTGGCTGACGCCTCTCTGTTTGGTCGACTGTGTTTGCTCTGTGGTGTGCGGGGTGGGCAGGTGCTTACGAAGTCTACCAGTCCTCGAGGAGAGAAATGGAGAAAAGGCAGAGAAGCATTAGTGAATAGGCTCAGAATGGAAGCTCATCTACAAGCAAGTGGATATTTATGGTCTAATATCGCGGCCAACCAGTTGTGAGGCCCCGATTTAGCATTCCATCATACAGAGAACCGATCCACTTGTCCTTGCCTGGAGTCAGATGTAGTTAGATGAAATGAAGCTGATCTTTGCTGTCTGCAGACGCACACGAGCCCAATGTTAACCAGCTATTAAAAACTAAAATAATGTTATCTCTTTCCTGTTTCTGAAATGACAGCCAGAGCAGAGCCACTCAGCATCACCCCAACATTGTCTGCCTCTGGAGTGTTTAGCTAATTGTCTTGATTCTTGAAAATGTGTTTTCTACCGTAAGCACCTATAAAAAGGATTGCCGTAATGGTTTTTGCCTGTGGCAAAGTATGAAGAGTGCCCAAGCTTATGTGGTCCAGTTGTGTTTTTTTTTAGACAGGCAAAAACAGAAGTTCCTTTTACATTTGACTACCCAGCAATTTCCATAATATTTTCACAATTATATATTACATAAACGCTCTCACTACATAATGAATATTTTTATTCCTTGATTCAATTTTATGGTAGGGAGACCATAATGGCATTAAAAATGTGGAAAATTCCTCTTCTTTTTAATGCCATCTGGGTTTCTACAATAGATGCCAAGTGGATATATGAATTCTAAAAATTATATAAAGTTGCTTACATAACTTCAATCTTAGGATCTTTAGAAGGATTTGATATGTAGAGCAGACCCATCCAATCTGACCTTTTGTTGGTTTTTGGATATTTTCACAAAGACTGGGGGAGGGGACTAAAAAGAATCCACAAATTTCCATTTAGAGACTATTGCCTGTCATTATTTTTAATGACAAATGCCTCCAATTCAGCAATGACAACAAAAGTATACAAATAAAAACTAAAACATTTCCCTAAGTCTAACCATCCAAAAAAAATTATTTCCTTTTGGTGAAACTCATTTTGGGTGCTTTTAAGAGCACATACACAAATAGATGATAGGTTTATGGAAAAAAGTATATTTTAACAGTTTCAAAGATTATTCATTTTGAGAGAGAGTGAGAGCAGGGGCAAAGAGAGAGGGAGAGAGAGAGAGAGAGAGAGAGAATCCCAAGCAGACTTCATGCGGGGCTTGAGCTCACAAACAGTGAGACCATGACTTGAGCCAAAATCAAAAGTCAGATGCCTAATCAACTGAGCCACCCAGGCTCCCTGGAAACCATGTATTTTAAAAATAAATCACATTCTGTATTTTTAATGAAAACCAAGACAAATGATAGAAAATAAGAACTGCCAACAATGGTCTATCATCTGGTTGTCAAAAAAGTTTTTTTTGTCTCGAATGCAGAACTTTTTTTTTTTTCATACCCAGGAGCAAGGAAGCAAATCCTGCTTTTTATGCTCAGTGTATTTTTAAATTAAATGTTTATACATATGTTTAATACAAATCTCGATAATTATTTTTACTTTCAGTGAAAAATAAGCAGGTGAAACTAAGGAAATTTCACTTAAACACCAATGTTTAAATAAAAGTTTAAAAATAAACTGCCTAGTGTTAAGAAAAAAATAACCTTAGTCCCTTAGAAACCATATGATGTTATAGCTAAAGACCTCAATGTAAAGAACCTTGAGGGTAATGATAGAAAGAATAAAATTCAGGTATCCCAACTTGGATGTGTGTTGCTTTTCCTCTCTGGAAATTTACTGAATATTTTTATTCTTGAATACCAGGAACACTCTATCATTTTATACATAAAATGGTTACTCAATTATTTAAAAATACTTAGTGATTAGTACAAATTGAATGCTTACTAAATGGTTCACGTAATGAATAATTTATCATTTACAATATCATTGAGAATAGGAAGAAGGTTGGAAAAAGAGGACTTCACCCTATTTTGATTTTTTTAACATAAAAATTTAAATGTCAAGAGCTTAGCTGGCTTAATTTTTAGTTTTAATTTATATTCTGCTCCTATCTGTGTATACTGCCCTGTGATTTAAAAATACTTAATAACTGGCACGAGTTGAATATTTACCAAATGCCAACTACTATTCTAAGCATTTTAATTTGTTCCTCAAAACAGATACTGAGTCAGATACTGATGAATTGGATTTAGAAAGTGGTTCCAAGTTACCCTTGCTTGGGGGGGGGGGGGGTGGGTGGATGGCAACTCACTCAGTTTGGCGACTGATTCCACATTCGCAAATGCTACCGTGTATTTGCTCTAAGTTTTGGTCTACGTCACAGCAGATACACAAAAGCAGAATATAGACCCCACGGTTCACGATCTCACAGAGACAGAGAGGTAAAGCAGAAAACTGGATCCAGTGTGATCCATGAAAGTACAGCGCAGAAGCGGTAAGAAGGGAAACAGGAAATACTTCAAAAAGAGTTTTCAAGATAAACGATGTGTGTGTGCGCGTGTGCGCCCGCACACGTGTGTGTAAGTGGAGGTGCAGGTGGCAGTGTTTCCATGCCACCAGAACATCATGTATGATAGGAAGGCACAAGGTACCATGAAATAATTGGGTAAATTCCAGGTTAGTGGTAGACATGTGGTGTAAGATACAAGCAACTTAACAAAAAGAAAGAAACTTGGTGAGAAATATGATAAGAGGGGGCTTTGGGTGCCTTGGGAAGACGTCTCATTCTGTAGGTGACGTTGGGCAATGAAGATTTTAATCAATGAAGGAAACATTTCTGTTGTAGAGGGATGATTGGCCATTTGCAGATTGGAAGATGAATGGTGGAGACACAAATGAAGTTACAAGGCGGTCGTAATTCTCTTAGTGACAGATGATGTGTTACTTTGTCTTATCAGCATCCTTAGTCCTGCTTAGAAAACACACAGTAAAAACCATTCAGGGAAAAATAGTTCACTGTACCATGAAAACAAAATCCTGACTAACGTGGGGAGAAATGTGGTTCTGTTGGAGGAAGTTTGTACAGGAAGGATGGGTTTTTGTTGTTGTTGTTGCTGCTGTGTGTTTTGTTTTTTAGTTTTCTTTTTCTTTTTTTTTTTTTAGCATAAAGAGTAGATAATTGGATATCATGTTTCTGTATCAGGGAAAATTTCAGATGAGATGTGCAACCTTTCCAAGATGGGTTTTCACCAATGAAGTAGATGAAGCATATTGCCAAGGTGACTTCATTGTCCAAACTGTGGAAACAGAATTTATCCACAACAGAAATCAGTTGAGGGCCACAGGAACAAGGGAAACTTCAGTGGGGTAAAAACTCTGGTATTCAGTGATATACCAAGATCTCCCAGTTTGTTTAGTGTAACCTAATATTTAACCTAGTATGAGAATCTGTATCTTTCTACCATCATCATTGTTATTGACATCATCTTCATTAAGTAAGTCCTAGGCACTTACATTCACTTGACCCTACAACACCTTTAAGAATTGGGTGACATCACGTTGTCCCTCTCTGTTGGTCTGGTTTTTTTTTCTAATTTGTGTTATTTATTTTATTTTTTTTAATGTTTATTTATTTCTGAGAGAGAGAAAGCATGAGCAGGGAAGGGATGGCAGAAAGCGGAGGAGGCACAGAATCCGAAGCAGGCTCCAGGGTCTGAGCTGACAGTCCAGAGCCCGATGCAGGGCTTGAACTCGGGAACCATGAGATCATAACCTGAGCTGAAGTCAGAAGTTTAACCGACTGAGCCACCCAGGTGTCCCTATGTTATTTATTTTAGAAAGAGAGTGAGGGAGCAGTGGAGGGGCAGAGAGAGAAAGAGAATCTTAAGCAGGCTCCACACGTGGCACAGAGCCTGATGCGGGGCTTGATCCCACAACCCTGGGATCATGACTCAGGCTGTAATCAAGAGTCTGATGCTCAACCAACAGAGCAACCCAGGAGCCCCTCTCTGTGTTCTGGTTTGTTTGGTTTTCTTTCTTAAGTCATGAGGCAATATTGGAGGATTTAGGTTACTAGACCACATAGATTCCCGATTCCCTACCCATTCTGTCTGAATTTGGAGCCCATGCTGAATTCCCTTATTTGAAGACAATTCAGGGAAAGTCAGGATTCAGCTTTTGCCGTGTGAATCTAAGGGACAGGATCAGGAGAACAAGAAGAAGCAAAGAAGCTCTAAGGAGATGCATTGGGACCCAACAGAAGCACATCTCCTTGACATCTCTGCTGATCGCCAAATAACCGGCTCCCTGGAGGTCCCCCCACTAACACCAGATACTCCCTGTGGCGGATGAGGAAAGGCGGGTGGGTAGCGACACTGCCCTAAGTGTCCTAACTCATCTAGTCCTTGTGATGATGCCACGGAGCAGTTCTGTGACTATCACTGCCATCTCACACGCCAGGAAAATGGGGCACGAACGGGTTAGGTATCTGGCCTGATGCCAAAAGCTAGTGAAGGGAGAAGCCAGCATCAAAACCCAAGCAGCCCAGCTCTGGAGTCGGCCACCCTGTGGAGATGCTTCAGGCATCGGAACATATGGCTGAACTAAGTGAGTTTTGCCTTCCCTTCTAACCTTGAAACTTGCTGACCATATGCACTCTGCTGACTGACACATTCCTATAGAAACACACTGCATCTCCTTGATGTTACACTGCCTGTCACATTCGGAAATTCTGGGGGAAAAAAAAACCTCTCTGAAGGTCATGCATGGGCAGGTGCTATAATGTGAAAGGAATTGAAGTCCTAATTTGAAGGAATGCTTCATTTGCATCTACATGCTGCTGTATGATTTATGACAGGGAGACTTTGCACTGAGATAGAAAGTTTTACTGTGTGAGTGATTTTTCATTTTCCAATCTCAACAGGGGCTTGGAAATCAAAATAAAAAATTAATCACCTTACTTCGATTTATATTAGAAAGTAATTTAAGAAGACGTCTCCAAAGTTTTCTTATTTGACACACTAGTTGTCTTTGATTGTAATCACATTATCACAAGTAGGTGAAGTCTCTAAAAATGACCAGGCAGAAAACAGATATATTAAAAGCCCGCACAGTTGGGGGCCCGTGGATGTGTGAAGTGAAGGCCATCGTGAGAATAGCCTTACGTGCTAGTAGACGACTTAGTGACTTAAGCTCCTTGGTACGGAAGGTGGTTATTGAGACATTTCATAAACCTTCATGGCACTGGATCCTTGCTAAATAATTTTCGAAATTCTTTTTCTTGTTCCCCAATTACTGTGTATGGAAATATCTGTAACAAAAAAGAACAGAGCCCATCAAGTGTTATTTCCTCCTCTGTAGATTGCGACAAAATACAAATAATTCAAGACTACACTCATTATATGCATTTTGAAATTACTCTTCCTGCAGATTCTTATCTGACTATAATAAATAGGAGATACTTGGTCATTCTCATGGAATAGCACGTTTATCTCCTTTCTCCCACAGTAGGCAGAGAACACAGCGGTAGTTACGGGAAGGAAGGCCGTGAGATATCAGTGTGAAAGATAACGCGCACCTGGTTCAGCTAAATAGGTTAGGAAATTTCATTTCCACCATATAATAACGGCTAGAGAGTCAACTTTCTATGTGAGATGAAAACTCTCCCCATCCTCAATCATGACGCCGCATGTAGATGTAGGTAGAACATGCCTTCAAACGAGCGTTTCCATTCCTTTCCTCTGAAAAAGAAGTTCTGGGCTTTAATTTCCATAGGTCAGCATGACTTGTCAGAGTTCATTATCATCAGTGCTAATAACGTATCCACTTACATTACGTTCTTCCAAATGATGGAGTTTTACATGAATAAGATAGAAGTTTAACGAACAACGGACTGATACCTGACTTCCATGGTGTCCCTGCAATACAAAGATGATTAAGTAATGAGCTGTGAAGAAGTCGAAACGTGAAATTATGTCATTATACACACAAGAGTTTGTATTTTTTTCATTGGAAATTTCAAAATTGTGATCACTTTCTTTTTTTTTCTGTAAAGACTTCGCCATACTGCGCTTCTTTTATTTTTCGTACCATTGACCAACAAGGTTAGCGTGCAATGGGATTTTCGGAGCCGGATACCTTTACAGGCCAAGTAGCTTCAGAGCTAAGTGGTCGTTCTAAAGAGGTCCATCAGGTGTGTTAAGACACAAGTTGCTGTGTGAGGGCTGTTGGCCTTCCATATGCTAGTGTAGTTTCTAGGGCGTTTGAAAATCAGTCAGGCTATCTCACAAGATTTACCCCTCTCAAAATCTCGGCTGGCGTGGAATTTGCCATGTTTGCAAATCTTTAGAAAGGGAGCTATGTTCCCTTCTTGGAAACTTCAGGTTAAATGGAGGGACAAGAAATTGCACATTGGCTCAACTCTTAGAGAAAAATGTATGTTAAATACTCGAAATGTGTGAGTAACTAGGGGCAGCCGGTAAATTGCTAAACAGTTCACATTTTTTGGCACACAGACAGGAGTATGACTTAGGGATTCGCCTACCTCAGTCTAACCCCCAATCCCATTTTCAAAAGCATGTCTCCTATTTTTCTAAATAGCGTTAATACTCATAAATAACGTCATGAAAATGACCAGCAATTATTCATTATAATTGCAAACCGGAGAGTACTCATTGTGGGCTTTCAATTTATTTTACAATGTATTTTAGACACCTAGAACATTCGTATATGCATGTGTGTATGCACGTAGATACGTGTTGGTATGTTATACTCGTACATATAACACAACTACACAAAGAAGACTTCACCACTTAAAGAATAGTGTGAGCAAACAAAAACACTTGATTTGCACTGAGAATGGGATCCTAACTTGACTGTAGCCAATTCAGCAAGAAAAGGTGATTAACAGCCATGTATCAATAGCTGTATTAATCCAAAGTCCCTACTGCCAGCAGTTTTATATTTGTCTCTCTGAGCTTCCAGATGGATGGTGGCTGAGAGGACATTGTGTTTCACTGGAGCAATTAGTTTTTTCTTAGGATAATTTTTCAACAGTCAGAAGTATTAGCAAGCTTAGCAAGAGATTCATTTTATTTTTCTGTATGATAGGAATGGCGGTTCTTTGGTGGTTGGCCATTTAGTCCAAAGCACCAGCTGGCAATCAAATCAAGATAATTTTTGTTTCGTTTCTTGGCTTGTTTCCTATATATTGCATGCGGAAGAGATACTTTTTAAATTAAGTTACTGAACAGAAATGTTGGGTCCTAGCCTGGAAATGGATTAATGGTTATTGAGATATCAGATCACAGCACGGTGTGTGGTTCAAGTTCCAAACAACAGGTGTCTGTTTTCTCTTTCTTACGGTGGTGATCATTGTTTTCAAATCTACCTAAAAGTGATGTCTTAGTGCTGCAAAAAGCAGATCTGAAAGTCAGAGGAGTTGTTGTTGTTTTAATGTTTATTTATTTTTGACAGGGACAGAATGCAAGCAGGGGAGGGGCAGAGAGAGAGGGAGACACAGAATCCGAAGCAGGCTCCAGACTCTGAGCTGCCAGCCCAGAGCCCAACGCAGGGCTTGAACCCCCCGAACCGTGAGATCATGACCGGAGCTGGTCAGACGCTTAATCGACGAAGCCACCCAGGTGCCCGGTGTTTTAGTTTTTTGTTTTAAATTTCACGATACTTTTTACCCAAAATTGTATAGTATCAGAGTAGAAATTTTAATGCCTTGTTAAAATGTCTTCCAGTGTTTCAGGAACATGGGCATTTTAAGAATGAGGTTAATTTTAGAGCCCAGGCCACTGAAACAAACACATAAGCAGTGCTTGAAAGAAGACTTTTTGCGTGACTTAAATTGAAACTACTTTTCCGGATGCACGGTGGTGCTGTACAAATGAGCAGTCCCCATCAGCCGCTGTGGAACCAGCCTCTTTGCCCCTCTAAGGCTTGTGCCCTCACCTGTAACCAGCAGATCCTTTGTACCGACCTCTCACGGTAGATAGGAGTTGGATGCTTAGGCCCAAGAAGCAGTGGTCCACTTCCTGGCACCTGGTGGTGTGGGCCATTGCGCTCACACGCGTGCACAGACCATTTCTTTGAAACTGCAGAATAACCTCTTCAGGGGCATGCACCAGGCATTGTGGCAAACACTTACAAACATCCGTTCATTTAGTCCACATACCCATCCCGTAAATAGGTAGGTATTTTTTAAAGTCTGCAAGATGTGAAACAACATGTCTAAGGTCCTACCACCATTGGGCAGCGGATCTGAGATTCAAATGTTCCTCGCATTCCAACTCCAACGCTCTCAATCAGTGTTCTTTAGCTAATTGTTATGAACATCATCGATAGGGGCATATGTACATATATAAATATACATATATAGAAGAAATATAAAGTAATTGCTTACGTGTGTAAATTCATTTATTTCCACTTATAATTTTCTTAGTATATCTAGATACATTACCAAGATAACATATTTTAGATAGGATATATTTCAAATATATCTAAGATATATATTTAGATAGGAAAGAAATGAAGCCTGGTTCTTTTCACTGCCACAGTAAAGAATATAGGATAGCAAAAGGAAAGGAAATCAGAGCGAAGTTTTATTAAAGCACTCATTGGAGGAAAGAGAGTCAAGGGAGACAATAGCCAGGGGATAGACCTGGGTGTGGGCTTGTGTCATTTTTTTCTTGTGGGTGGGTCTAGGGTCACAACATTTGAGTGACCGGCCTGGGTTACATAACAATTAGCCTAAGAGGGGTGTCCTTTCCCATGATACATTTGACATGCCTGCAGGGGGGTAGGGAAACCTCAACATTGTTTCTATTCTAGAGACAAAGGTCACATCAGGACAAGTGGCTGCTTTCTGGGCATCGTGTAATATGTACAACAAATTTAACTCTTCCTCTGCCAGGAAATCATAACCGCAAACCAATTGCTGGGCCGGTGGAGTGGGGTGGTCCCTGGGCTGTCCTCAGGTCCTCCTCTGGGGCTCTCATCAGGACATCTAAGGTCCATCCTCCTGTCACCCAAGCCTAGCCTCCTGCCTAGCAGACAAAAATGTGGGTATCCTATATAAAGGCATAATATAGCCATAGCATGTGTGTGTGCCTGTGTGCGTGCGTCCTTTCCCTGTATGTGAATGTAAATTGCTTTCTTTCCCCTTGATTGTCTTTATAACAGAGTTCGTGATAATTCACAGTGTTGCCCAGACTTTGGCGCTCACTTTCCTGGAGGCCCTACTGGCCTCTTGGAAAGGTCCCTGGGCTGGGAGTTAGAGAGGGCTGTTTCAGGTTGGAGCTTTACTTTCTGCATATACAAAATGAGGGTCTTGGGTGGAAGGGCCATTGAATTTCCAAGATGGCCCGATCATAGGGAGGTGCTAAAGATTTTCTAGCACTGCGCTCTGGTGGGAGAGGAAAGGAAACGGGTATCAACAGACATTTCAAGAAACATTACCATCTGCCATGACTTTTACAACAATTCAAAAAGAACAATAACAACCGCAAAATTCCTGATCAAAGCCGTGGCTGAATTTATGAATTTGATTTTCATGCAAATTCAGCTCTGAACACGAAGTGAGTCGTGAAATGGAATTTGAAGGGGTCGTGCTCCGTGCTCGTGACTGACTGCAACATCCATCTGCCCCACTCCCCGCCCCCACCCCCATCCTCACAGGGAAGAGATCATTCAGGCTGACGTGTGTCAGATGCTGTAAAATGGAGTTAATCATTTGAGAATGGACAAATGAAGTTGTTTTCACACCGATAATGAAACTCCTATTTGTTGTAGAGATTCCCGCCCCCGCTGGGAACCTTAAAATACTGCAAAACCTTACCTATTAAAAACTATATAAAAATAGATCTTAGGAATATGTTGGAATGCCTGTAGAAAAGTCTGCAGCGAGAATCGGTAAAAATTTTGATTTTCTGCTAAAAATATCATAGAAGTTTATGAAAAATAATCAAAGGACAGGAGGGAAGCTACGTTAATAGAGAAATTGAACAGCTTTTATTCCAGTAATAAAGATGAGAAAAGTAAGGAAACATCTATAGTAAATATAGCTGTAATGTTATCGCCAACCTTAATATACGGAACTCTCAATGATTTAGGATAATGGTGCTTTCGAGGGTAGTGAATGATTTATAAATTTTAAATGAACTGCTTACTCAGGTTAATAATTCTTATAATTAATTGCCTACTTAATAATTTTTATCCTCTATCCAAATGATTAGTCTTCAATGCTTTCGTATTGTCTAGGTAAATATGACTCTCGCACTGAAAGAACTTAATGAATGCTATAATTTACATGACTTGCTAAATTGTTACTTTATCTTTTCCCCTATACTTGGTGATTGAGAAGTTTCAAGCATTATTTGTCCTGAAAGTTTATTACCATTTTGTCTCGCAAATTCAAAATCAATTTATTATTGTGTGTTATTACAGGCTATGTCCTATTTACTGGGGTAGAGTTTTCACCCGGGAATGCCTGCTGTTATACTTCTCGAACAAACAAACAAACAAACATAAAAAAGAAATATGTCCAAGTAACTCCAAAGTTCTAAAACTGAAATCGGTGTTCAAGCTCTATTTATATCTAGATACCTGAGATAATAAATATCAGCCCTCAGCTCTTGCAAAGTAATCTGACAAGTACAAGGGGGAGCATTCATGTTTTAAATATGGTTTGCAAAGCGTGCCTTCTTTTATTTTCCTCTGTTATTTTCTCCATTCAAACAGTAGAGTGTTTCTGTTTCTGTCAACCTAGCGACCAGAAGAGAACTTGTAATGTATTTCTAGACTTTGTTGATGTTTTTTAATTTCTTTCCTTTACCATAGTTGTATTAACATTATTTAATCATAGGCCTGGATGTTTACTTTTCTAACAACAGGATATTATTCATTCAGAACACACACTTTTCGTATTAGCCAAGGCTTTCTGAAATCACTCTGGTGTGTCAGTTGAAGGTACAATTAGGCGTTTTTCTAAATACCCAATAATTACCCAGCAGAAAATTCTACCATTTTTATTTCTTAGTTTTAACATACCCAGAGTGGTAACTCAAAAAAAATAAGAAAGACCCAAACACGTTTTATGTGGATTTTAAAGTAAGCTTTATATTGAGGCATAATGTAGATAAAGAAAAATGCACCGATCCTGACCATGCAGTTCGGTGAATTTTCACAAAGTAAAGACGTGAAGGTGGCTGTCATAGAAGATTTCCCGAGCAATTCCTTATGGTGGTTACTAACCCACGTGCGAACTCGACACTGACTTCCACCACCATCGCGCCCCTTTCATTAGCCTCCCATGAATGAAATCATGAAAGCCTTTTGTTGTGGGCTGGTTTTCCCCAACATTATGTTTGACGTCTATCCACATCATTATGTAAGACGTGAACCGATTTTTCTCACTGCTCTATAGTACTGCATCATGGAAATACATACATGAGAGATAGAGCCATTCCAGCATCGCTGGGGCTTAAGCAGCTGACTGATCCACCTGTTCCACATAGTAAATTTGGATCTATGGATATGTGGGCAATGGACTGAAATGAGGCACAGCACAGCTGGCCAGAGCAGTTGTAAGAGATGGGGACAGCTTGAATTAAGAATGCCGTATTAGGGAGGAGAGAATTGAGTGATTTTTTTTTTTACATCAATTACAAGGTGTTTCTGATTAGCTGGGTGTAGGAGTTGAGAGTAAGAGAACTGTGAAGGCTTTTTTTCTTTGGTTTTTAAATGACTTATTGAGGAATGACTGACATACAAAAAGCTGTATGTGTTTAATGTATACAGCTCGATGAGTTTGGAGATAGCTATATGTTTGTGAAAACATCACCACAGTTGCTTGAAGCAAAAAAGCAAATCAAAGTCTGCTTATTTTTTATTTTTAAAATTGTTTTAGAGAGAGAACACGAGCAGAGGAGAGGAGCAGAGGAAGAGAGAGAGAGAGAGGGAGGGAGGGAGATAATCTGAAGCAGGCTCCACACTCAGAACAGAGCCCAACACAGGGCTTGATCCCATGACCCTGGGATCATGACCTGAGCCAAAATCAAGAGTTGGCCATTCAATGGACTGAGCTACTCAGTACCCCTGGTTTTTTTGTGGTTGTTTATTGTTTTTTGGTTTTTGGGGGTTTTTTGTTTTTTTAAACAAAATATCTAGGTGAAATTGTTTTTTCTGAGACCAGTTTCCAAACATCAGGAATGTCAAGGTGTCCGTCAGGGGTATGTCACATCCGAGCTGTCTGTGCGATATCCGTATCCAAGTGTTGATCAGGCATTTGGGTAAATGAGCTTGAAGCTCATCGGGCTGAAAATGTAAACTGGGAACTGCTGATATACGGATTGTATTTAAAACCATGGGAATGGTCGCGATCATCTAGGAATTGAATAGAGAAGGAGGAGAGATGTTACCTGAGTCTTGAAAGAAATTCATTATCTAAGGGATCATATGAAAAGGTAAGCTCGAAAACGAGACCGATGTATTTCAGAGTTACAGGAGGAACCATGGCCAGGGTGATACACAGAAAGCCAAGAGAGGCGGAGACTGGGAGCAACCAGATTCAATATCGGTGAGCTGTCTGGTAGGATCAGGGCTAAATAATGCTTGCGCGTTTTGCAGAGTGGGTGTCTGAATCTGGCAGTTTGATTGGCGGGGGATAGGAACACTAAGGAAATGGAGATTATTGGATGTAGACTACTCTTTTGAGAAACTGCCAACGAAGGCAAGGAGAGGACAGAGTGGTAACTGGTGGGTGTGGGGTTCAAGGGTTTCTTTTTAAGTTAGAAATGATTAAGTGAACTGGATGCTGACAGGACTGATTAAGTTGAAAGAGATCCAAGATCCTCAACAGACAGAGAGGTGACCCAGCACTCCAGAGAAATTCCCCTCCAGCCTCTATCGTGGCATGGATGGAGCTCCAGAAGCAACTTCAAGTGGCTGGGCAGAACCACGAGGCCGAATTTCCCCAAGGTATGACTGAAAGGCTCCCCAAGGAAGCTCTTAATCACCTGTGCTAAGACAGCAGTCGGCCCACACCCAAAGCATCTGCAATCACAGCACCAGGACAGGGACTGATGACCCCCCCACCTTCTACCCCTCTTGCTTCACCTCTCCTATTAACTCTGGGGAGTAAATGTCCAAAGTGTCCCATCACCCGCATAAACCAGGCCAGTAATGAACTTTTTTTCAGTACTGATTTTTCAGGTTTCCTACTAGAGACCGTTTACTTCAGCAATTTTTCTTTGACTGCCTAAACTGGGCACTGGGTTCCTCCTCCATGTGGTTAACAGACTGGTTCTTATCTGTATTCTCCTCTGTACTAGAAGAGGGACCAGAGACAAAGTATTATGTTTTGTTCTTCCATTTATCCAATATGGATTTAACGGGTTTTTAATTTTTTTTAATTGTTGATTTATTTTGAGAGAGCACATGAGCATGAGCAGGGGAGGTAAAGAGAGAAAGGGAGAGACAGAATCCCAAGCAGGCTCCACCCTGACAGTATAGAGCCCAAAGCAGGGCTCGATCTCACAAACCATGAGATCATGACCTGAGCCGAAATCAAGAGTCCAACACATAACTGACTGAACTACCCAGGCGCCCCAGTTTAACAAGTGTTTATTAGACATATTTTTAAGTTCTTAGGGCACTTGGTAATGGCTGACCCACCAAGGGCACTACCAGTAAATTTGTTGAATGAATGAATGAATGCATGTACACACGAATGAATGAAGTCTAGTAGAAGGAGTAATCAGAGTTGTTTGGTAGTAATTCTTTGTCTAGAGTACATTGTTTTTTTTAATGTTTCTATTTGAGAGAGAGAGAGAGAGAGAGAGAGTGGGGGAGGGGCAGAGAGAGAGAGAATCTCAAGCAGACTCAGTGCTGTCAGCTCAGAGCCTAACATGGGGCTCGATCCCAATGAATTGTGAAATCATGACCTGAGCAGAAATCACGAGTCGGAGGCTTAACTGCCTGAGCCACCCAGGTGATTACCTTGAACTTTGATATTGACTTAATGTGAACAACGTTTTATCGTATATTTGCTTAAAACAGTTCCACCCTTTACAAAACTTTGACTCTATAAAGGGATGACACGGATATTTAAAACACCATATTTATTTCAGAATCTTGCAAACACTTAATTACATTGTTTTATGAAACAAGCTAATGTTCCCCAAACTCACATAATACGCCAATATAAACAGCATGTAAGAATAATTCTAAGAGATTTTTAATTTTCTAAAATCCATTAAAAAGAAAATTTCAGTGACCAACTACGGTTTCCATCAGTGTGCCAGAATGGAGGAATGGTCATCTGCCCTAACCAAAGGTCCAACTAGAATTGCTCAAGAACTTATTTGCTGTTGGGAATCTAGACACCACTCAAGATGGTCACAAAATACTTCAGCACCTTAGAAAGCACATTTTCATTCTCTGGCATTAAGGTGTCCATTTTCTCTGGCGTGTGGCTAAGAACTCCACAGGTAGAGGCCTGGGGTCTCACGTTTACTTTATAAACAGCATGCAAATATATTGGAGCGGTACTGTATTTATTGCTATCGTCTTCTGAAAACTAAAACACGAGCCCTTCACCCCTCCCCCCATGTCCAATCTCAGAAGAAGGTCCAAGCAGGTGTGGGGTCGGTTACACTGGGAAACCTTTTCCCTTAACTTCACCTCAAATCGTGGGCGGTTTGAGAACAGAAGCCATGTGCAATTCATGCTTTCTACCCAGAGTTTAGAGTAGCATCCGGCTTTTAGGAAGAGCACAATATTTTCATTAACTCAATGAAGACCTGTGTGAAGTTCTTCCAGCATCGATCCACGAGCAATAGATTGGCGAAGTAATGACCCAGGGCCCAAAACTGTCACCAAAGCCTGTTGCCACGTGTGCTTTATCACTGGCATTCAGGGGGAAGAGCTAGCAGGGAACGTAAACATGTTTCCCTGGCTAAGGGGACTTCTGCTTTCTGGGTGAGCGCATAAGGTGCTTGGAAGTCTCCACTGGGTCCTAACAGCAAGCATGAAAATCAACAGCTCTTCGTGGATTCGTAAGAGAGGGGAGGACGCAGGCAAACACAGGGAGGCACAGCTTCCCAGAGCGGAAGCTGGGTGGAAACCAGGCAGGAACCAGGGCTGCGGTAGGAGGCCTGGGTTGTAACTGACCAATTGCCAGACAAATCAGAGTTACAAACTCTGGGGGTTGGGGGTGGGGTGCCTTTCATAACGGCTTTCCCACAACACTGTGAGATTTTACCTTCAGGAGCCAAACCAGGTGCCCACAGTAAATACCAGGAAAAAGAAAGTCTCTGCCCTACAGCACAGAGGCTGACATGGGGCTGATCTCCCTAGCGGTGAGATGATGGCCTAAGCTGAAACCAAGAGTCAGAGGCTTCTTAAATGGTTGAGCGACCGAGGTACCCTGATGTTTCTTTAAAACATGTATCTCCTATCCGTTTTGTGCATTTATTTCGTTTCCCAAAATTGATGTCTATTTATTAAAACTTAAACCTTTCTTGCGACATCTAAGAGACGTGTGTTTATACCTGCTCTGACTCAGGTATGAGTGTGCCTTGTATCTCCTTATATACATGTGCCAGTGAGGAGAAGAGGGAGAGGAAGCAGAGTACGGATGCAGCCATAGACGGAGGGACTGACGGGATCTGCCCCAGGAGTACTCCGTACTATAGAGTTTAGACTAAAACTGAGCTCTTCACTTTTCACAGACAATTCAAAATCTACGTGTTTTATGGGCATATTGGTGGCTCAGTCGGTTGAGAATCAGACTCTTGATTTCAACTCAGGTCATGATCCCAGGGTCATGGGATTGACACCCACATCGAGCCCAGTATTGGGCTCCCCACTGAGTGTGGAGCCTGCTTAAGATTCTCTCTCTCTCTCTCTCTCTCTCTCTCTCTCTCTGTCTCTCTCGCTGCCCCTCTCCCTCCCTCTCTAAAAGGAATTAAAAAAATTTTTAAATGCCCATATTTTACACACATATAACCAAGTAAATGCAAAGCTCCAAGAGCCATCTACACAAATATCCTCTTTAACAGAAAGCCTTTTGCCAATGCAAGAGAATAGACTGGTTAGCGAAATGCCATTAGGTTTCTCTCCAGTCATCAATCTGTTAATCCCCCTGGTCTGCATGGTCTCTGGAGCTTTGGCCACAGATAATACGTTTACAGACACTGCCCGCAGGCCTGAGCCCAGATGTCCCTTTAGCCATTTCCACAGAGTGAATGATTAAATTCGACCATAGAATTTTTTACCCAAACATTTCCATTCAGACTCTACCCCATTTCTTCACCACTCTGAACGATACCCAAAGAATAAAAGGAAATGAACAAAAGTGATTGGTTCATACAAGGAACATAAGGATTTCTGGGCAATGTAAAAAAGGGGCTGCTTTGTAGGCTGTGGCTGGAACAGAGGCCAAGTGTTGATGGAGTCATGAACTCATCTCCCCCAGAGCTGCAGGTGTTCATTTAAAGCAACAGGCTCTATACAACGTTTTCTGCGCTGGTGGTTTCGGGAGCCTTGAAAATCCACTGAGTGATTTTTTTCCTTTAGCCAAATATCTGTTTCTTAAGGCATGAAAATTACGAGTATCTGAAAGAAAGTAGGGTTGTTATTTCCCTTTAGTGGCTCTCTGTCTGCTGTCTCACATGGTGGCCTGTGGCTGCATGTTGCTCTGAAGGATAGGAAATGTGGCTGATCCAAATTAAGATGTGCTATAAATGGAAAATACACACTGAATTTTAAACATTTAAAAACATTGTAGGTTGAAATACCATTTTGGATATCTTGGGTTATTTAAAAAAATTTTTTTAATGTTTATTCATTTTTGAGAGACACAGAGCACAAGTGGGGGAGGAACAGAGAGAGAGGGATACAGAATCGGAAGCAGGCTCCAGACTCTGAGATGTCAACACGGAGCCCGACGTGGGGCTTGAATTCATGAGCCACGAAATCATGACCTGAGCCGAAGTCGGACCCCCAACCGACTGAGCCACCCAGGCACCTCTTGGATATCTTGGATTAAATAGGATATGTTATTGAAGTCAATCTCACTTATTTCTTTCTACTTTAAATGTGATCACTGGAAATGTTTAAATGACCAAAGTAGCTCGCTTTATATTACTACTGGTCAGGGCCACTCTGTAGAGTTCTCTTCTTCAACAGTAAAAAGGGAGAAATGAGCTAAGTCATTCTTGACCTTTATGATTTTCTCGAGCAGAGAACCCATCTCGTCTGCACTCTCTAAACCCTCGTACACCATGCCTGAGGCCGTGGAGTGGATGGAGAGCCTTCAAATGCTTCCTAGTTCCTTTAAAATTAAGTAGTGGTGTCCTTTTAAACCCAAACGTTAGCCCTTTTCCTCTCAGACCCCTATTACCCTGCAAAATACAAGTTAGAGCAATGTTGTTAAGGCCCATTTCCTGATCATCGCCCTGCACGCACGTTAAGTCCAGTGTGCTTTAGAGTCTCGTCACTGTGTCATTTGACCGCTGAGGCCTGTTGGTTGCATGCAACGGAAAACAACTCTGATAACCGAAGCAGGAAAATAAATGCACTGGAAGGACATCTAACACCTACAAAAGCACCCAGAAGGTTGGAGAACAGGCTTACTGAGTTGGCGGGAACTCAAAGAGGGGACACACCATCCCCTCCATTAAATAATAATGTCCATAAATAATGACCATAAATAATGTCCATAAATAATGACCCGGTAACTGTCTCTCCTCCTCAAATCCTACATGGGAGCCTGTGATTGGCATGGTGACCCATACCCATGCCCTAACCACCACAAGAGGCATAAGCTGACCCACAGGGAGGCAGATCCCCACCCACCATCAGGACTCACACGATGGAGCCTATCCCAAATGTGAGAAAGGCATTCAGACTCCGGGTATTAATTTTTATTAACAAGCATCCCTCCAGATCCCTCCAGAAATAGCGCCTCTGTGGTACAGAAGAGCAGACAGGAAGGTTGGCAGTAGGGCTGACACAGAAATTTGAAATTCATATTTTTAGTGGAAAAGATGCTGGTGTCTTAAACACAGCATGGTTTTAAAAGCATCAGCTTATGAAAATAAACTGTGATTTAGACTGAACAAAAATTTCCCGTGCTTCCCAAAATGAAACCGGCCTTCTCAATGTGTTTCTAATGAGGACTGAATCTGAGTTTCAGAACCTTTCGATTTTTTCAATCTACAGACATTTATTGACCTATTAGTCTTAGTTCAGCCTCTAAGAATGGAAGATCAAGGAACAGCAGATAATTGCATATAGACATTTCCATTAAAGGGGACCATGTAGGGCTTTCTGCGGTTGTTAATGGTCTGTTGACACTCAGTAGGAGAGAAACTCGTTATATTCCTGACTTTATAGAGAGCTATGCCTATAATTAGCTAGACATTGCTTAGGGTACTCATTTAATTGCAATTATCAAATTTTAAAAATCCCCCTTTTCTTTACTTAAAAATATATACCATCAAAGCCATCCATGCATATCCAAAGGAAGAATAGCGCTCAAGGGCTGGCCTATCATGAAAAACCAAACCGGTCCTTGCCCTCATCTACTTGAACCATTTTTAAAATTTTTATTATTGCAGAGGTTACACACACAACTTTAAATAAAGCATTCATACTGCAATTTAAAAAAGTCTATTATCTAGACCCAAGGCACCAAATGACAACGTTCCCACTTTGTATTTCACAGTCTGTTGATTCCAGATCATCACAAACAACTGTAATTGGTGGGTACAAAGTAAAGATCACAACGGAAGAATTAAAGGGACTGAAACAGAGGTTTTTCCAGTGACCGTTTTCTGGTCTGACTTGGCCTCCCTCTGTCTCTTCCTGCAAGGGGACAACTTGGGATAAATTGTCAAGGTGACTGCGCATGTCTTGAGTCTTTCTATGAGAACGGAGGAAACCACACCTTTGGTCCTGAGCTGCTGTGTGGCCCAGGGGCTGTTACAACTGTCCTTCTGGAACGGCCCGGGCAAGAGCTACTCTCTCCCCAAACTTGGTCTGGTTTGTCTTCGGTCTGTTGACGGCTCAGCGGCCAGAACGCAGCTGCTGTTTGCAGCTCTGTTCTTTTCCCTTAGAAAACTCAAGCCAAGAGAAAATGTGAAGGAAGCAGAATATTTATTTTTGGCACTTGTTCATCTACTCAGGCTTTAATGTCATAAATAGAATAATCTGAACAGCAGGATGTACCAAGCCCCGTGGTGTGGATGTCAAAAATCAAATCAGGGGACTAGTCCTCTATTATTTGAAGGGAAAGCTAGTATTTCTCTTTTTGTTGCTGTGTGAGTGTGCATGTGTGTTTTATTGTACACACACGCACAAATATTGATAGAGATAATGCTCTAATTAAATAGGCTTTGCAACGATACTTTGGAAAACACGTACGTGAATAGGACTTCAGTTTAAACTATAATTATCCAGGTGATAAAAGCTCAGGTATTGGTAAAAATTCTGCCCTCTTGACACAAAATCTGATTTCTTGCACTAGTTCCCATTTTAATAAATGGCAATTGCTGTCCTTTTGATGGCTCTGGTCAAAACACGTGGAATTATCCTAGTTCTTCTGTGTATTGTCACCAGTTACAACTAATCCATCAATAAAACTGCTCAGCTGTACAATCCAAATATGTTCACAACCCAACCACTTTTCAGCACCCTCCATGATTAGCTTCTCGGCCCAACACCATCTGTTAATGGAGTTTTGCACGAACTATTCTCCCTCTTCATCTGCAGTTGTGTTAGATTCCCGGTCTGATCATAGTAATGTCCCTGCCATGTCTCTGTCTCATGCTGGCTTTCCGTCTTCAAATTGTGGGTTGTTTTTTTTTTTGTCTTTTAGTGTGTCTTGTAATTTTTAAATAGCCAGACCTGATGTACCAGGTAAAAGGAACTGTAAAGAGGTAACGTAGCCGGGAGGTGTGGGTGGAGGAGAATGTTCTATAGCCCATGCCTCCTGCCTGTGAACTTCACACGCCTTCCGCTGTTTTGTCTCCCCACAGAGGCGGGACAGGATGGCCAGAGCAGGCTGAACTTGAAGTCTTCCCTTCTCCCATGTGGAAGCCAAAGTTGGCTATCTCCCTGCCCAGGATCTGTTAGGCTTGGTCCAGCAGTTTCTCCTGAAGGCAGGTCTCCTTAAGAACAGAGCACTCTGGTGTGTATTTATTTTTATTTAGTTTTTTTATAAGTTTTTATTTCAATTATAGGTAGTTAGCATGCAGCGTAATGTTAGTTTCAGGTGTACGACACAGTGATTCAACAATCCTGCGCCACATCCCGTGTCCATCACAAGTGCCCTTCTTCATCCCCACTTCCTACTTCACGCGTTCCCCGTCGGTAACTATCGGCTTGTTCACTATAGTTGCGAGTCCGTTTCTTGGTTTGCCTCTTTTTCCCTTTGCTCATTGGTTTTTCTTAAATTCTACGTAAGACTGAAGTCGTATGGCATTTTTCTTTCTCTGACGGACTTGTTTCACTTGGCATTATAACCTCTAGCTCCACCCATGTCGTTGCAAATGGCAAGACTTCGTTCTTCATGGCTGAGTAATATTCCATTATACATATATACCACATCGTCCTTATCCATTCATCATTCAGTGGACACCTAGACTGTTTTTGTAATTTGACCATCGTAGATAGTGCTGCTTGGTGTGTTTTTAAGCATTCCTCACCCCTCTTCCCAACTTCTGCTTCCAGAAGCAGAAGTTTGGGATTCTCTCTCTCTCCCTCTCTCTCTGCCCCTCCCTTGCTCCCTCTTTCTCTCTCTCTCAAAATAAATAAACTTAAAAAAATAAAGAAACACATTTTATTTTTAAAAGAAGTTTTAATCCTTGAAAAAAATGTTGTCTTATTGAGGTATACTTAATATACAAAAACCTGGACATATTTGATATGTACATTTTGACAAGTCTGGACAGATGCATGTACCCATGATACCATCAGCACAATCAAGGTAGTAAACATACCCATCACCTCCAAAAGATTTCTTGTGTCACTTTCCTTTTTTATTTTTTGTGGTAAGAACACTTCACATAAGATCTAACCTCTTTCTAATATATTATCTTTTGCTGCATGCATTCCTTCCACAATTACTAACTGCCAAATTTTTTTCAGGCTTGAATTAAACATGCAGTATGCTAAAAATAAGATATACACAATCCCTACCTTTCAGAAAGCAAAATATGATTTATTAGCTAGGCATCTGAAATACATCAAATCTGAGGCATAATATGACTCATATTGAGGAGTTTAGCCTTTGTTTAAAGGCTTTGGGAAGGATTTAAAGAACCTAGTTGGCATAATTACGTGTGTGTATAGGAAATATTAGGCTACAGGTGAAAATGAGAAAGAAGAACAGAGTGAGTCATGTGACAAGACCAGAAGGAAGTGGATATGTTCACAAGGTGGGACGTGGTGGTGCCTGAACCAGGGCTTGGGAATATGAATGAAAAGAACCAGCAAGGTTTCAGAAATACTTGGCATGTGAACTGGCTTGACTTGGTGATTGGATCTATAGCTGAGGTGAGAAAGAAGAAAGAGATGAAATCTCTCCACAGCGAATTTAACAACATGTGTACTGAAATTGAATATATAACTACTCAGATACAGTCTCAAAACCTCCTAGAGAGGCAAGCTTCCACCTGTCAGTCAGGATTCCACATATGTAGCATCAGAATGAGTCAACAGATGTCATTGTGTTATGATTCAGTATTTAATGAAGTGACAGGAGACAAGGAGTTCTAGAAAGAAACTTTTCTCAGCTTGCACAGGTAAAAAGTTGGTTTTGAAACCTGGTATATTGGCTAGCTATTTCTTAAAACAACCTATATTTATCATCTCACGTTTTGTGCATCACGATTCCAGGAATGACCTAGTTGGATCCCCCTGTCAGTGGCTAACGAAGGTACCATCAATCTGCCAGCCAAGGTATCAGTTTTTTGTTTTTTTTAAATTTTTTTTTCAACGTTTATTTATTTTTGGGACAGAGAGAGACAGAGCATGAACGGGGGAGGGGCAGAGAGAGAGGGAGACACAGAATCGGAAGCAGGCTCCAGGCTCCGAGCCATCAGCCCAGAGCCTGACGCGGGGCTCGAACTCATGGACCGCGAGATCGTGACCTGGCTGAAGTCGGACGCTTAACCGACTGCGCCACCCAGGTGCCCCTCAAGGTATCAGTTTTATCTGAGGCTCAACTGGGGAAGGATCCCATTTTAAGCTCCCGGGGTTGTTGGCAGAATTCAGTCCCTTTGCAGACTATTGGGCTTTACAGAAATTTTTCTTTTCTTTGTTTGTTTTCTTTCTTTTCCTTTTTCTTTCTTTCTTTCTTTCTTGCTTGCTTACTTGCTTTCTTGCTTTCTTTCTTTCTTTTCTTTCTTTCTTTTCCTTTCTCTCTCTCTCTCTCTCCCCTTCCCTCCCTCCCTTTCTTTCTGCTGTGTTGTGGACAGAGGGTGCCCTCAGGTGTTTATCATATGGTTCCCTTCATAGTCCAGTCCACAACATGGCAGCTGGCTCCTTCAGAGGCAGCAAAGGAGAAAATGTCTCCTAGCAAGACAACTGTTGCAATCTTACATGATGTGATCACGTGTAACCTGTCATCATTGCTGTGTTCTACAGGTTAGAAGTCACAGGTCTGGCCCACACTCAAGGGGAGGAGGTTATAAAGGAGTATGGGGAGGTGGGGGGTCACGGGGGTAACACAGATGAATACAATTCCCGTAAGCCCCTAGGTTGTTATTCCTATCTAATTCTCAGGCATTTAGGGATAAAGTAATACCTAATGTGAAACAGTGGTATCGTATAAACATATCTTTCTTGTTCTTTGCCTGTCTTATCTGTTTCTGTTCAGTATATAAAAAGTTTTGTTTATAAACTTTAAGTAATTATCCAAAACTAGTTGACTCAAAGAAAATACAACATTATCTTCTAAAGCGGTGAAAATTATGTCGCCGAAGCTCTGGGGATATCATTGTGAGCAAAGAAAATAGAAGCTTACGAAAAAAAAATGTCTTAGTAACAGGGTTTCCAGTAATTCAATTCAACTTCTTGAAGCCTCTTTCTATTCTAATATCCTTTGGTGTAATCCCTGATGAGTATTCTGTATGTGCAGTAACACAAACAGGCATCCATTTGGCACAATTTGAGTACTGACTGGCAGGAAATGTATAGAGGAGATCACAGAGCTGTTCTTGCCGTTGGCTGTTCATCTTTTCTACCAAGCCTTACTGAGCAGGATGAGAGGGAAATAATAATGCCTAATATTTCTAATACCACACTTGTATCAGCAGTGATGGTAGATATGTTTGTTCCACACATTTGGTCATTTATGAAGTTCACCTGTAACAACTATGTCAAAACCCAGCGAGCAAATGGCAGGGCACATGTAGTCTTGTGTATGGCATCTGTTCACCATTTCTCAGCCACTATGGGCCACGTCCTCGCCTAAGACTTGGTCACAACAGATAAGTTGACTTCCGTTTTAATGCCGCCTTTTTCCTCAGCTTGGCTTTAGTAAGGTAGGTGTTCTGATAATTATTCAGCTCAGAATCCAAAGAGTTTAAAATCCATACTGAGGTGAGCAAAGACACGAAGGTGGAACTCTAATGGGAGAAGATGCCTGTATTCATCAAATTTTAGTGATCACCATTTCTTTATACCTCTAGACTGCAGAATACTTTCAACCGAAGGCACAGATCCATGCATGGGTATATAAATACTACTCACTGTATTTTTACCTATGTTTCCCAAAGTCTATTCTATTGCCCTTGCCATGCTATGTGCATGCAGTGACCTTCCCATAGATCTGGGAATATCAGGTTTACATACAGCAGACATTGCCTTAACTTCCACCCACTGGTGTCCTGGAACAAACTGGATCCTCCGTTGTTTCTGTGCCACTAGTTGACTTGTGTCCACGGCACTCTTGCTTTTGCCTGCTTGGCTGAACTACATGTTTGCCAAGAATCAGTCATGTTCCTTTCAGAACTGCTTTTGCCACTTCAGTTGTTACTCTCATTACATGTTGTAATTAAAGACCAAAAAAATTTGCTGAAATCAAAGTTGAAGGTAGAAGTCAGTGGTTCAACTGAAACTAAATTAAAGGCTTTAGAAAGCTTCGGTAAAGAAAAGGAGTTTGAAAATAGGTGTCAAATTAGGTGTTGATGAGGTAACTGTAAAAGACGGGGAAAATATTTAGACAGATTCTGCCCTCAGAATGGTCCAAAAAAAGTCTTTCTGACTCAATTTGAAATAACCTAAAACTAGGATTTTAAAAAAATGTTTATTTGCTTTTGAGAGAAAGAGTGAGCAAGAGGAGGGGAGGGGCAGAGAGAGAGAGGGAGACAGAGGATCTGAAGTGGGCTTTGTGCTGACAGCAGAGAGCCCTACATGGGGCTCGAACACACAGACTGTGAGATCATGACCTCAGTCAAAGTCAGATGCTTAATTGACTGAGTCACCTAGGCGCCCCTTACACTAGGATTTTTAAAAGCTACATTCTGGATGTAGATTATGAGAAAATTACACAAGACAGTCATCGGACAGCATTCATGGAAAGGACTCCTTTCTGGCCAAACACTAGGAAAAATACACACCTATTTAGGAGTTTAAGTTCAAAATGTTGTTATCATTGTCATGATCCACCTTTTAGTTACCTTTATTTTTTATTAACCTCTATAATTCACACATCATAAAAGTCACCTTTATTTTTTTTTTAGTTTATTTACTTATTTGGGGGAGGAGGGGCAGAGAGAGAGAGAGAGAGAGAGAGAGAGAGAGAGAGAGAGAATCCCAAGCAGGCCTCGCACTGTCACCAGAGAGCTTGATGCAGGGCTTGAACTCACGAACCGTGAGATCATGAAGGGAGCTAAAATCAAGAGACACTTAACTGACTGAGCCACCCAGGTGCCTCTAAAAGTCACCTTTAAAGTATTGAATGCAGTGGTTTCCAGTATATTTATAAATCCATCAACCATTACTACTAATCCTAGAACATTTCCATCATTTATATATTTTGGGCTTTTCATATAGATGGAATCATACATATGTAGCCTTTTGTGGTTGGCTTCTTTCACTTGGCATAGTATTTTCAAGGTTCATCCATGTTGTCATATGAATCCTTTTTATGAGTGAATGGTGATTCATTTTATGGATATGCCAAATTTTGTTTGTCTAGTTATCAGTAAGTGGGCATTTGAGATTTTCCACTTTTTTGGCTGTTACAGACAATGCTGCTATGAACTTTTGTGTACCATTTTTTGCATGGCCATATATTTTCAATTCTCTTGGGTGTATACCTACAAATAGAATTGCTGAGTCCTATGGCAACGGTATTTCACTTTCTAAAGAAATACCAAACTCTTTTCCAAAGAAGAACTACACCATCTTATATTCTCACCAGCAATGTATCAAAATTCTAATTTTTCCACATTTTGCCAACCTTTGTTTTTTCTTTTTATTATTACAGCCATTTTAAACTAGTATGTTATTGTGGTTTTAATTTGCATTTCACTAATGACTAATGGATTTTAAGGATCTTTCCATGTGTTAATTGGCCATAAATATGTCTTCTTTGGTGGAATTTCTATTGAAATCCTTCACCTGTTTTTTTTTCCATTTTTTAGGTTGTCTTTCCTTTTTTGATAGTGTCCTTTAAGTGACAAAAAATATTAATGTTGAATTCCAATTCATTGGTTGTTTGTGCTTTTGCTGTCATATCTAAGGAAATCACTGCTGAATCTGAGGTTACCAGTGTTTACAACTGTGTGTTCTTGTAATTGTTTACAGTTTTTGTACTTAGATTCAGGTTTTTGTATGTGTGATTTTTGAGTTCTGTGTATGGTGTGAGGTAGAGACCAAAACTCATTTTTTGAACATGATATCCACTTGTGCCGGTAACCGCCTGTTGAAAGACTCTTCTTTCCCAATTTAAGCACCTTGACATTCTTGTTGAAATGTATGAGTTTACTCAGGACTCTCAATTCTACTCCATTGACCATATGTCTTTCCATATGCCAGATTGCCAGAGTCTTCATTACTGGAGCTTCACAGTAAGTATTGAAATTGGCAAGTGTGAGCCCTCCAGCTTTGTTCTTAGTTTTAAGATTATTTTGGCGATGGTGGGTCCTTTGCATTTCCATTTAAATTTTAGGATTACCTTAGTTCACACAAACGGCAATTGCGTTTTTTGGTAGCGATGGTGCCACGTAGATTATATGGGAAATGTTGCCATCATCACACTATTAAGTCTTCAATCCATGGGATGTCTTGACATTTATTTACATATTCTTCAATTTCTTTCAACGGTGTTTTGTACTTTTCAGTGTATACGTCTTGCACTTTTTAGTTAAATGCATTTGTAAGTATGTTATTCTTTGCTCTTGAAAATGGAATTGATTTCTTAAATTCATGTTCAGATTATTTATTGCCAGCCTATAGAAATACAAGTGATTTTTTATATATGGACCTTGTAACCTTCAAACATACTGAACTCATTCGTTATCTCTGTTGTTAACATGGATTTCTTAGAAATTTCTATACATAACATCCTATCATCTGCAAATAGTTTCATTCTTCCTTTCCAATGTGATGGCCTTTTTTTCTTTTTCTTGTCTAATCATCCTAGCTAATCCTGTAATACAATGTTGAATACAAGTAGTGAGAGCAGACATTCTTGTCTTTCTCCTAATTGTAGGGGAAAAACTTTCAGCATTCATTATTAAGAATGATTTTAGCTTTGAGCTTTTTAATAGATGTCCTTTATCAGGTCCCTTTCTGTTGCAAGTTTGTGATTTTTTTTTCTTAATCATGAAAAGGTTGGAGTTTGTACCTTAAACCATTTCCTTACTCTTTATTTCTTCATTTGGATTCAAGTTACTCTCTAGCCTAGTTTTCACTTCAGCCTGAAGGAACCCTTTTCGTATTTCTGGTTAAGAAGATCGGCTCATGACTTACATAGTTATCCCTGCCTATTTAAAATAAATTCATCTGTTGAAGAACTCAGGACAACTGTAAGAATTTCTATAGAATGGACCTTATTTTTTACTCTACTCCTGGTTCCACATGTTCTGTCATTTGTAGTTCTTTGAATATTTGGTGCAGGATCAGGCTTCATCAGACCCAAGTTCCATTCCTCTAGAAAGACTCTCGAGGTGGTGTTGTGTTCTTTATCCGGGAGATACATGACATTTATGCATTTCAATCTTGGTTATTTTAGCCGTTGTTGATGCTCAATGATTAAATTCTTTAATTAGGCAGTGCATCTGGGTGGCTCAGTTGGTTAAGCATCTGGCTCTTGATTTCAACTAATGTCATGATCTCATGACTCACTGGTTCAAGCCCTGTGTCTGGCTCTGTGCTGATGGCCCAGAGCCTGCTTCAGATTCTCTCCCTCCCTCTCTGTGTCTCTCCCTCCCCTGCTCCCTCACTAGCATGCACTCTCTCTCTCGAAAATAAATAAAAGCATTTAAAAAATAATAAGCTAATTTTGCAAATGGTGGCATTTTAATTGTTGCTTCTTTTAAAAATTAATTTGTTGGGATATTGTTATAAAGAGACACTTCCCATGATTTACTCTTTGATTATCAGCAGTACAGTTCATACAGATAAAGTAGAATAAATGCTTGCTTCTTTCCCTTTACTTAGCACTTTTCAAGAAAATAACTTGTTTCCTTACCATCCTCCAAAGATGACCAGTTAGTTTTTGTTTGGTGTTTTATTTTTGTTTTTTTGATGATTTGTCGCTGTTATTTTTTTATTCCAGCACTCTTTCAGGGACTAGAGATGTAAAGCTGAACAAAGTATCTGCTTTAAAAACCCTCCCAGTTTACTTCCAGATTAATCCACATTAAAAAGCTACTTAGATAAAGCATATGCAAACAATGCAGTATTTTCTTTGTATGAAAATTTCTATCTTACTCCTCTCCGGGACCTAAAAGCACTGAACAATTCCAATAATCAACAGCATTTCTATGTACTAGAAATGAATGGGGTTTAGAACTAGAGGAAGAACAGAGAGTAAGCACACACAAAAAAATCTTATCTGTAAAGACATAAGATGCAAATGTTTTAAATGTTTTGAAAGAGTAGGGGCGCCTGGGTGGCTCAGTCGGTTGAGCGTCCGACTTCGCCTCAGGTCATGATTTCGCGGTCCGTGAGTTCGAGCCCCGCATCGGGCTCTGTGCTGACAGCTCAGAGCCTGGAGCCTGTTTCAGATTCTGTGTCTCCCTCTCTCTCTGACCCTCCCCCGTTCGTGGTCTGTCTCTCTCTGTCTCAAAAATAAATAAACGTTAAAAAAAAAATAAAAAAAAAAAGTAGAATGTGGCATAATGCTTAAACTTCATAAAGAATACCTCATCAAAACAGAATTGTGATTTGGAAGAAGCAATTTTTAAATTGGGGCTGGAAGAATGAGTAGAAGCCAGGCGAGCCGAGATGAGGGAACAAAATCCAGGCCCAGAAAGCAACATAAGTGGGAAGAACCGAGGCATGAAATAACTTGGCATAACTGGGGAAAAGACAGGAGGCTTTACCTCAGAATGCCAATTAATTTAACCTGGGAAACACCAGGTACAAGTTGAAATGCAATAGTAACATTCTTTCCTTCCAGTTTACAAAGCACGTTTTTCTGTGTACAAACATACAATGGATAATAAAAGAAAATATGACATTAACAAATTCTTTTTTTTTTAAGTTTATGTATTTAGAGAGAGCAAAAGCTTGCACCAGTGAGTGGGCATGAGTCAGGGAGGGGCAGAGAGAGAGAATCCCAAGCATTGGTAGCCCAGAGCTCATGTGGGGAACCTTGAGATCATGAACTGAGCTGAAATCAGATGCTTCACTGACTGAGCCGCCCAGGTGCCCCAACAAATTCTCAATATAATACATTTTGGTGAAACTGCTTCATCTGATGTTAGATTAATAGCAAATTTCCAATTCTCTAAGCACAAAGATATACTTGCTAGCCTATTAGAAAGTTGAAGCTTTCTCTCAGATTTTTCTCAAATATTACCAACAACTGATAGTTATGAACTAGTTCATGCATTAAAGACAGGGCATCTTCTTGGTCTTCCCAGGATGGAAAGAGGTGTTATTTTTTGTATCCAATCTCTCTGATATATCGTCTATTCTTTCCAACCATGTATTTTTTTTTTTACAGTCAATGAGTTTTGACAAATATATACACACATATAATAATCAGGGTAAAAATACAGGGCATTTTTATAAAAATACAGAACATTTTTATCACCCCAAAATGTTCTTTTATATTCTTTAAAAGTCATCCCCCTCAACTCCTAGCCCCATAAAGCACCGACCTTCCTGTTGTTACTATAAGTTAACTTATATTATTCTGCATTTTATCAACAGAATCATAAAATGTGAACTGTGTGTGTACCTTTTACCCAACATAATACTTTTGAGATTGATCTATGTTATTCTGTGGATCAGTAGCCCATTCCTTTTTATTACTAAATCTATTCTGCTGCATAGATATACCATAATTTGTTCATCCACATACCAGAGGAAGGATTTTGGGAGTATTTCCAGTTTTGGTCTAATATGAACAATTATGTAGGAGACTTTGTATGGACATATATCTTCATTTTTATTGGGTAACTCCCTAGATGTAAAACTGCTTAGGTACATAGTTAAGTGTATGTAGAAGGAACTGTCAAACTGTTTTCCAGATAAGTTATCTGATTTTATACACCCAGAAAAAAATATACAAGATTTCTAGGTTCCCCACACACTTGCAAGCACTATTGACATCTTTCTAAATGTCAGGTTTCTTAGAGAGCTTATATTAATGTGAATTTTCTTGACGACTAATGATATACTTTTTCATGTGTTCATCACTCATTTCTAACTCTTTGGTGAATGATTTGTTCAAATATTTTGTACATTTTAAATTGTTTGCTTTGTTATAGAGTTATTAGGGTTATTTATATATTTTTGATGCAAGCCTAATTATACAATATTTTTGTTGTCTTATTGAAGACTTAAAATTTTGATGAAATCTAAGTATTAGGATTCATTTGTCTGTTCCTCTTTCAAATATATTTTTAATGATGTGTACTTGCTGTTGTTCTATATAAAAATTCATTGAGCTCATGAATGCTGTGAAGACATATTCTATTTTCTTCTAGAAGTTTCATAATTTTACCTTGTAAATATTGAACTATATCCATTGTAACTTTGTGTCAAAGAACAAAGTTCTTTTTTTATGTGGATATCCAATTGTTCTAATGCTTGTTGAAAAAATTTTCTCCCCCCTTGACTTCTCTTGGCAACTTTGTGGAAAATCAATTCTTATTATACACATAAGTCTGTTTCTAGACACTCTATTTTCTTCCATTCATTTACTTTTCTATCTTTGTATCAGCACCATACCATCTTAATTAGTGTAGTCTTATGGTAAGTCTTGAAATTAGAGTTCTCCCTCTTTGTTCTTATTTTTTTAGAAGAGATTTTGCCTTTTGAGGTTTTTTGAATATCCATATAAATTTTAGCATTTGCTCAATTTCTACTAAAAAGCCTATTGGGTGTTTGCATGGGATTGCATTAAATGTGACGATCAGTTTACAGAGAACTGAGTTCTTAACAGTACTGAGCCTCTGACTCACAAGAACATTGTATTTCTCCATTTACTGTAACTTCTCTATGCAGAATTCCTTTTCTAGTTTTCAAAGTACAGATCTTTTATCAATTTTAATTTTTTTTATAATAATTTTGTGTTTTCGGATGCTATAATAAACTGTATTCTTCTAATTTAAATCTCAAATTCTTAGTTGCTTATATATAGAAACACATGAGTCTACCTTGCCTGCTATCTCATTAAATTCACCTAATAGTTCTAGTGCATTTTAAATGGCTTCCTTAGGATTTTCTCTACACACAATCATGTCTTTATTTCTATCTTAATTTCCAGTTATAAAAACCATAGCCACTTTTGCCATGAAATTTGTATTAGAATTTAAAAGTTTCTTGAGAAGCAGCAATTTGAATGTAGACAATAATCTGAGTTCCTTCTTTTTTTTTGCTCTGTGTTCTCTTTTTTCTTGCCTTATTGCATTGGCTAAGACCACTGGTACAATAGTAAAGAGAAGTTGTAAAAGAGAAATGTTTGCTTTATTCCTGACCCTAAGGAAAATGCATTTAGTCTTTCACTGCTGAGTATGATGTTATATGCAGATTTTATTGCAGCCCTTTAGCAGCTAGAGGAAATTGTCTTTTATGACTAGTTGGCTGAGATTTTTATCATTGGTATTAACAGAATATATGTTCCTAAGGAGGGGGGGGGGAAACTCTGTTGTTAAGACGTATTACAATTTTATATACTTCTAGATTCTTTTTTCTAAATATCTGTTGAGAAATTTCATTTCTATGTACACGAGGGATGTTGGTCTTCAGCCTGATAGTGTTGTAAGTTTTTCTTGGCTGTTTTGCTATGATATGGCATCATATAATGTGTTTATAAGTAGAGGAAAATACTAAACAAGAATGGTTGTGAGTAGACCAATTAGTGTTTAGTGTGTAGGATACATTTAATATGGAAAGTCACTGGATGTGAGGAAGATAAAGCACAAAACTTATTTTAATAGTACACAAAAACAGGTTTCTTTGCTTGGAGAAACACTAAATAATGGTAGAAATAAAACGCACAGATAAATATTGATTATAGATATTTAGGGAGATGTATATTTAATTGAACCAAGAATTGCAAATAATGCTGCAAATATCAATTGTAATTGTTGTGGAATGAGTTCATCTGAAAGGCTTCTAAACAAGAGGATTTTGAGGATGAGCTCTGGAATACATAAGCTTTGCTATAGTCCTCTTAATTGTAATCCCAACTCCATTCTCTCCACTGGAAAGATGAAAATGACTTACCTCCATTGGAAAGATGAAAGTGTTCAGGTTTTTTTCCGGTCAGATTTATCATGTCTTACTTTCTAGTGATAAGACCCCAGACTCTTGCCATGCAGATTTCATAAACTAAAAGTTAAGACCAGACTCCCTGAAAAATCCAGTTTCCCATCTGTTCAATAATACTTTGAGTTTTGTTGTTATTAAATTATCTGGGAAAATGTTTCTGGATATTTCAGAAGTATCTTATGCTCAAATGAAGGACATTATCATAATTATATTAATTCAAAATATGACCAAGTTTTACCTCTACACCCATTATTTTCAAATATTACTTCACATAGATAATTTTCCAGTAGTCAGTCCTTCAAGAGTTCCTCTGTATGTGTGTGTATGCACATGTGTGTATGTATGTGTGTGTGTGTGTGCGCACGTGTGTATCAGACAGGAAGTGTGGTCTCATCTGTAGACTGTCCTAATGATATTTTAAAAGTTGGGGCACCTGGGTGGCTCACTTAAGTGTCCAATTTCAGCTCAGACTATGATCTTGTGTCTTGTGGTTTGTGAGTTCCAGCCCCACATCAAGTTCTCTGCTATAAGCAGATATCTGCTTTGGATCCTCTCTCTTTCTCTCTGTCTCTGCCCTTCATTCACTCTCAAAAATAAATTAAAAAACATTAAAAAAATAAAAGTTGATATTTAACAGATTTTTCCTTAAAATAACATCTTACTTGATAACATTGTGTCTTGGGTTTTTCCTTTTATTTATTGAATTTCTTCCTTTAACTGGGATTCTCTATTAATTTTCTCACTACAAATGGGTTCCTTGATTTGATTCAGAAGCCCTAAATTCCCGCCTGTAATTACAGCAGGTGCCCTTTAAGACAGGTGGATGTGTACCTTTCTGCTTCTTTAAGTCTCTTAAAATAACTTTGTATTTATTACATTCTTCTATAACTGATGTGATCATTATGAAAAAAAATGTAAACATTGAAAATCTTCTTTTACATTCGCCATAATTCCACTGGTCAGAGGTAACAAACACGTGAGTTAAAATCAGTCATACATCAATTCATAATTTAGTTTAGCTCTCCATTATGATTTAACCTTGACATTACATTCATTTATAACTTTACCATGTCTTCCCCTCTGATGTTTCTGTCAATATTATTCCATAGTCTTCTGTTTTAATGAAGAAAATGAAGCTCTTCTGATTTACATTCAGTGAACTTAACCTGGTTTTCATGATTGGACACTTGTAAAATTTCCTTTTTTTTTTTTTTCCCTTGTGCCTTGAATAATTTTCAAATCTTGGCATTTCATCACCTTATTTTATTAAAAATTTTTTTAGTGTTTATTTTTGAGAGAGCTAGAATATGAGTGGTGGAGGGGCAGAGAGGGAAACACAGAATCCACAGGGGGCTCTAGGCTCTGAGTTGTCAGCACAGAGCCTGTTGCCAGGCTCAAACTCATGAACCATGAGATCATGACCTGAGCCAAAGTCAGACGCTTAACCGACTAAGCCACCCAGGTGCCCCGAATCCCTCTATTTTTTAAAACTCATTTTGCAAACTTTCTGAATTGTCAATCTCAGTGTAAGTGTGTGTGTGTGTGTGTGTGTGTGTGTGTGTAATTCAATAAATATTATTAAATTCTAACTTCATTATGTCTATTTTTCTACCTTAAGGAATGCCTATTCTTAGCTGATTGCATAGGCACAGCCTTGATTATTGTTCATGGTCAAAGCATGTCGCCTGTTGTCTTGGTCATTGCTTACTCTGGATATAAAATCAAAGCTAGTTTCCTTCTAACTAGTTGCTAAATAGTTGGAATATCACCCTGGCTGGAATGTTTTTTTTCTCTCTCTCTCTCCCTCTTTTTCCCCTCTCTCTCTCTTTGTCTCTCTTTCCTCTCCTCCCTTCTCCTTTTTGAGAATATTTTCCAGAATGCTTAGTTGTAGTCTAAACAGTTCAACCTGTGGTCCAGTTTTGCTGTTTATAGTAAATATCACATGAAGATCTGGTAATGTTTGCTGGAACAGAGACCCCTTCTTTCCTTTGTTTTCTTTGCTTTCTGGACCAGTTTCCCCTGACATTTTCCTTTAGATGTATACTTGATTGAGGTATGAAATCAAGAAATTCCAGTGCTACAAAACAACTTTTACAGTCCCTGTGAAGTCTGATAATCTTGAGCACATTTATCCTACTGAGAAAAATAATCCCAATTGGAGATGTCCCATTAAACTAGTATCACCAAAATCTTGTCTGGATCTACTATTGCCCTGGCTGATACCTTTTACGGGTCTCATCTTGCTGTGTTTCCTCTCAAAATCTCAATTTGCCAATTCTTGTGCGTATCAAGGAAAAAGTGTTACCCCTAACTCCAATTACAAATAATACATTGCTCTACAGTTCCCTGATAATATTAGAGCATGGATATCTCTCTCATATCTGTCTTAAGTTTCTATAAACACTTCTTAAAGCCTTCCCATATTTTGAAATTCTCTCATTAGAGTTAAGAGACCTCTTTCCGGGGGCGCCTGGGTGGCTCACTCAGTTAAGCATCTGACTCTTGATTGCAGCTCAGGTCATGGTCTCACAGTTTGTTAGATCAAGCCCCTCATTGGGTTCCATGCTGACAGTGCAGAGCCTGTTTGGGATTCTCTCTCCCTCTCTCTCTGCCCCTCCCTCACTTGCCCATACCCTCTCTCTCTTCCTCAAAATAAAATAAATAAATAAACATCAAAATAAAAAAGACCTCCTTCCAGTAGCTTCCTGGGGTTCTGGCCCTTAATGAAGAAGGTGTTGATCTGCTATTTATAACAGCCTCTCCTTCTGTTAGATTTCAGTTGTATACATGAGAACGTTTTTTGTTTTAGAAACTGTGGGACACCTCTCATGAAAGTGAGATTGAAGCCTGTGGTTTTCTAAGCAGGTCAATCCTTCCCTCCTTGCCTTCCTGAGAAAACCTACCTAGAAATCCTTTAGTTTTTAAATAATTTCATCAACTTTCTATTCCACCTAAGAAAATTTCCTATTATTTTAATACATTTTAATGAATTATCTCATGTCTTTTATTTGTTTAATAAAAATTATCCATTTTTTATATCCGAAACAGTTCCCTTCTGGGGAGAATTAGGTTTCTAAATCCAAGAGCTGCAGTCAGAGCATATGGGAGGCAACCTTGGGTCATGTCCCAGGAAGTGACTGCAGATAAACCACATGAATTCAGGGTTGGTTTTTTCACAGACCTATTTCATGGTTCTGATCACAGTTCAAATACTGCACATCAGGAATGGATTTCAGGTGGCCTAATGAAGCTGTCTTCTAAGACCAAGTATTAGCAATGTCTAACTGACCTAGCTGGAGAAAACAACAACAACAACAAAAAACATGGGAAGACCCACAAAAGTTTCAACCCTTGTGCAAAAACCAAACTCATGTTGTCAACTGGATTCACTGGCAACCTGTCCTATATAGTGTAAAGGTTTACCATAATTAACAAAAGACATGAGGCAGACATGATGCATATTCCACAACACCATGTAGGAAACCCTAGACTTGAGAGGTCTCCTCATTCCCTTTTTCCAAGTTAGGAAATATTGTGGTTTTATAGTGGTGAGAGCTGGCCATGTGTGGAACAAGTTAGCACAGGGAGTAGCCAAGTCTGGGGGTCTGCCCAGACTTGATCTTCTTGTAGCCTTATTCTCGCTACGTGTACACCTTCAATCTCCAGCCCAGCTGAGGCCCCTAGCTTATAGGGTTACTTAGAATCAGTCTAGACAAGTATTGTTCAGAAAAATAAAATACAAGCCACACATGTAACTTTAAATTTTTTGGAGGCACACTTTAGAAAGTTACAAGAAAAATGAAATGAACTAATGTATTTATCCCAATATATCCAAAATAATTCAGCATGTAATTCAAATGAATTAGTGAGCTATTTTACATTCTTTATCTGTGTTGTCTTTGAAATCCCATATGTATTTTACACGTATGACACATCTTACTTGGATTAGCCACATTTTGAGTGCTTGATAGCCATACGTAACTTGCAGCTTATCTTATCGAACTGCACAGTCTTTGTGACATTTTTCCACTAGCACCACTGTCTGTTAAATACATATGATTTCATTACTATTAAGATGTCCCCTGAGTAAGGGTAGATGCTCTTCTCCAGAGTTGCTGGCAAGACTGATGTTTGATGAGTCTAATAATACAGACTGTGTTCTCAGATTGCTTTACCAAGTCTCTAGATGGATGGCCAGCCCTGTCCAGTCTCCTGAAGGATAGCTCCCTCTAGTGTCTCTACTTGGATTAGCGAATTGTTTTCAGCGTAACATAAAGCTTCTCATGATGCCACATAAGCATTTTTCCTTCTTCCACCAAGGATATACCATACGTAGAACACGTAAGAATGGATTTCCAAACAGCCTCATGACTTTCGGTTTGGGAAATCCAATCAGTAGACTTAGGGGAGGATTTGGGGGTTCAAGCAATCCAGCAGCCACCACAGAGAGGACTTTGAAGGGTTTTCACCAAAGGCTTCAAATGCAGTGAAGAAATTTGTTCATAAATGCAGTGAACCGCTCTCGAACCCTGGCTAACGTGTATTTCTGAGGATACCATTTCCCTCTGTCAGTGAGCGCCATCGAGATGCTTCCTCAATTTGAATGTTTATCTGCCATCAGTCACCCAAGTCATGATGGGTGTTTCTGGTTTTGAGATTGTCTGAAGCTTTCCTGTAGTAGAAGCAATTCCTACCAATGCCCAACAGCAAGCTTACAATTATGTTTCTAAATGGCTGCATTGAGCAGCTGCATCGGACCATTTTCAAGTCTAAAATCCTTGCCTTCTCCACTGAGTAGCTATATCGATTTCTGCCAAAGGCTCTGGTCTGTGTGTGTTCTAGTTGCTTACACTTCTGCAGTCATTTGTGCAATGGGGTCGTAAGGCTCAAGAGGCAATGCCTGATTGGCAGTCCTTTATAAATCTTTTATTTGTTTGTTTCTGTCAGGGCACAATTCAATCTCCGATTTCTTTCTGGTGACTTTGTGAATAGGACTAACAATATCCCCAAATGGGAGCTATGATTTTGCCATAACTCAAATAGTTTCTCCGGTCTTGGGACTGTTTAGTGGCAGGGTCAAGATCAGATCATAAGTTATTTCTCACACGATGAAGAAAGTTCTTTGTGGTTCTAGCTCTAGTTATTTTTCAAATGTTCAGAGACTAGGGTGAGTCTTGAATTTTAATGGAGTCTGTCTGCTATGCTCTCAATCTCTAAATTCCCCTGTGCTCCTTCCTCTGAGGAGGCAATTATATTTCACTAATGTTACCAACTTTTTTAAAAAATTTTTTAATGTTTATTATTTATTTTTGAGAGAGAGAGAGATGGAGCATGAGTGGGGAAAGGGCCATGAATGGGAGACACAGAACCCGAAGCAGGCTCCAGGTTCTGAGCTGTCAGCACAAAGCCTGATGCAGGGCTCGAACTCAAAAATTGTGAGACTGTGACCTGAGCTGAAATCAGACGCTTAACCAACTGAGACACCCAGATGCCCGCCACCTTAGTCTTAATGGTTATGAAGACCATGTGAAGCTACACTAGATGGTGACTGGTGAACACATGAACACAAATTGTACTTGACTAGCTTCTGAAATAAAAATAGAAGAGCAAACATGAACTAAATCGATATTACATACTAGTCTCCTTTGGCCCATTGCCTTTTGGTGCAAAGTTTTTTGTTTTTGTTTTTTTGAAATCATATCTACAGTGCATCTGAAGCAACTGGTAGACCTACCTAGATGAATTCCCAATCGTCCACTATCAGTATCTGCAAATCATCTGCTTTGCCTTTTGGCTTGAAGGGCTGTTAAAAAGAGAATTAATGGAGATCAATACGCCTGCTCCAACCATTAATGCTAACTAAAGCATTAATCTCCTCTTGCACTCCTGGAATTCTATATTGTTTAATATTTTCTACAGAGGAGGGCTTGGGAATTGCAAAGATTCTCATTTAGTATTTCAGTTGAGACCAGGCTGAAGGCAGACATGGAAGACAATTTAATAATGGGGGAGACATCGTCCTCCATGTACACATGGCACCCATCCCAAATATGCATTTTAATAAAGGTGATGCAACCAGCAAAAACCTTCTCTCATCAACTTTTCCAAATTAAAGTTTAACCTTTATCTGGTATTATCTATCATGGCATGTTGATAGTTTCACCTTAAAGTCTTCTTGGGTGTCCCATCCACCCCCCATGGGGATTATGATACACTGGATCCCAAGGGCAATCATTCTAAATATTTTAGTTATTTCCCAGAGGCCACTCCACCCACATAATTTCTAGTTCCTTCAACTGCCCTCCTGAGAGTTGGGTGAGCAAATCCCAAACCCTCAGTTTGCTTTAAAAATGTTATCGTTTTAACTAGGGAATAAATTCTGTCCTTCTTTATGTGTTTTCCATTCCAAATCATGGATTTGTATAATTGGATTTATGCTTATCCATATTAGGTGATATGCAGTGAATGTGAAGGTGCTGTGAAGGTTTGTGGGTATCACAGGCAGAGCTAAAGTTGGTTTTGCATCTTTCAGGCCACAAGATTTTGCCACCAACACCCTACTGACGATCTTTGCCATTGCTTCCTTTATCATCCTGCCTTTTTAAAAAAAATTTTTTTTAAATCTTTATTTATTTTTGAGAGAGAGAGAGAGAGTGTGTGAGCAGGGGAGGAATGGAGAGGGAGACACAGAATCCGAAATAGGCTCCAGGCTCCAAGCTGTCAGCAGAGAGCCCGACGTGGGGCTCGCACTCACGAACCATGAGATCATGACCTGAGGTGAAGTCGGACGCCCAACCGACTGAGCCACCCAGGCGCCCTATATCATCCTGCCTTTTCAACAGAAATAAGCAACTCCATCCAGCATACTACACCCATTATTACTTTTTTCTTCTTTCTTTATAATTTTCCCCTTAGTCTAAACTTTCTTTTGAGGCACGTGGGCATCTTGACCACCATTGGGTCCCCTGTATAGTACCTGAGCTTTGCAGTCTTTGAGTCTTTTCTTGACCTGTAGATTGCAATATTACATGAGGGGCCCAAATGTGGGGAGCACCTCACACCACAGTATCTATCATGGTTTGGGTCAGCAGTATGAAACAAGACGTATCCATTTTCTTGCTTGTGGTGATGGTTTCCCAAGTGTATATGTGGGCCAAAAGTCTGAATGTGCGTGGTTTGCTGTGTGCCAAGTATATCTCAAAGCTGTTACGGAGATGAGTTGCTCCAATGGTCATTTGACTCCTCTAAAGTTGCATTTACCTTTATCATTCCTACTGCTTCTGAAAGATGGTTTCATTTTGCCCAGCACCAGCCTGATGCATAGTTATCGATGGGTATGAGACCAGAGCTATAACATGTATAGTCTCTGGGAGGCTCCAAACCTGCAGATACAGTTTTCCGAGTGTCTCTTCCCACGCCAGGCATATCTTGGCTTTGGAACTTGTCAAGAATATATGACAAGCTAGCCAGGGAAGCTGATGAGTTCCAGAGTCTCACTAGGCACCTGGCCTTGTTCTGGCTCTGTGTGTAGCCTCCATGCTTCAGCAGGGCTTCAGCCTGTGATTTGCAAGATAATTCAACACAAACAATTTAGATGGACCAGGATGTAATGCTAAAATCATTTCTAAATTAGTAATCAGCGCATAGCAAACCCTTTCAGGACCCTCATTTATCTTTTAGCTAGCATATTCGATCCGTCGATATTTGCAAAGAATTCTGGTCAGGGTCAAACTTCTTCAGGGATCCCCGAGGAGGGAGGAATAAATTACAGGCCCATGGTTACCCTTTTACATAATAGTTAAAAGGCCATTATGTGGAAAGATTCTCCCTGAAATCTAATTCTTGCCTCAGCCAGGTCAATTTAGGAAGACTGGCCTGCCAGCAGCTAGCTCTCAAATGCTGCCCAAACAGAAAAAAGCTTGTGGTTTTGAGTAAGGTCCAGACTGTGCTTGCTGCCTCTATAGAAACAGATGTTACTCTGTGTGAGAACCAAAATTTGCCCATGGACATAACCTAATGGTAGACAGGGAAATCTTGAACATTTATCTTTCTATGTTGATGCTGCAATAGGTAGCTTCGAAGGTGACCCCTGATGGTCCCTGCTTCTGAGTACAAGTCTTTGTAGTCCCCTCCCTCTGTGTGTGGGCTGGCCTAGAAATTTGTTTCTAGCCAAAAGAATATAGCAAAGGTGAGGGGGTTATCCCTTCTGTGATTAAGTTACATAATAACGTTAACTTTCATCTTATTAGTAATGCTTGCTTACTCTGGAAGTAAGTTGCCATGTTGGGGAGGCCCACAGGCCAAGGGCAACTTCTAGCTCGCAGCCATCTAGGAACTGAGACCTTCAACCCAACAGCCCAAGGGAAACAATCCCGCCAATGACCAAAAAAATGAGCTCAGAGGCCAATTCTTTCGCAGTCAAGACTTCAGATGAGACCACAACCCTGGCTGACAATGGGGTTGCCAAGTTTGGGAGAAAGCCTAAAGCAGAGGACCCAGTTGAGCTGTGCTCACATTCCTGAGTTATAAGAGAATAAATGTGTGTTTGTTTGGCCATTAAAACCACAGCAGGTGGTTATGGAGCAATAAATAATGAATAGAGGCACAGTCTTAAAAGTATAAAGGTATAGTGCATGCTTTCTGACTTTTTCCTTCTGCTCATTGTATGGTTACTTTCCATTCAGCTTTGAAGATGAGCTCATTCACTGAGCAGATCATGACTTGAGGTAAATAGTATGAAAAATAAAACTGCTTCATAGGTCAAGAAGAAAAGGGAACTGCCTCACAGGTCAAGAAGGAAATAGTTAAGAGAGATTGTGCAAGAACACAAAGAGTGAAAGGGCACCTGGGTGGCTCAGTCAGTTAAGCATCCGACTCTTGGTTTCAACTCAGGTCATGATCTCTCAGTTCTTGAGACTAAGCCCTGCATTGGGCTCCATGCTGGCAGTGTGAAGCCTGCTTGGGATTCTTTCTCTTTCCCCATCACTCCCATCCCCAAAATAAACAAACTTAAAAAAAAAAAGAACACAAAGGGTAGAGACTATTACTGAAGTTGGTCCCAAATAATTAAGCCATCAAATATGATCTGGCTTTGCCATTAATCCTTCCAAACCTTTGGTAGGGACCAAAGTGTAGCAGGATCTTCCCAGGAATGGCTTTAGGCTGGGAGTCTGGAGACAGGACCTACTATAACAAAAACAGGGAATGGCGTTTCACAGTGGTGTAATGTATGTGAAAAAACCAAGAGGGAAGGAAGGAACAGTCTTGGGTCTAAGTACAGTTTAAACCGAATCCTAATGGGAACTTGTGCCCATTGAAATAACGTAAGGTTTGTAATTAAAAGCACAGATTCCATTGGCTTGGCAACTGAAAAATACCAGATGTTGCATTGTGAGCAGTAGGTGATCAATTTAGGCCAGAAAAATGTCCATTTGTTTCCGGAAGTGAGCAAAACAATATCCCTAAAGTGAATTTAAAAAATGTATGTCCAAGAGACAAAGATATCTGGGAAAAACATAACTATATTGTGGCATACTGTATACTTCTACATTTAATTTTTTATCAGTTTTATAAGGGCTAACACAATGGTAGTCTCTTAGAAAATGCATAAATCAACAGAAGCAAAAACATCAATTTTTCAACTTACCATCCTCATTATTAAGTATATAGAGAAAGAGACCATTAAATTCACCTGTCAACAATGGATGTGTCTACATCCAAACTTTCATGAAGTTCCTTGAACTTTTAAAATTTAAAGATATTAAAATTGGCCCTGACTATAACTTTAAATATGAACATTTTTCTTTATATTCCTTTGTAAAATTTTGGGGAAAATGTCAAGTTAGCATGGGAATCCTATCTCCCCTCTTATTTCTTCCTGCATCCTGATGAGTATTAGCAAAATAAGTTCAGAATATGGTAAGAATATAGGTAAACTGACATCAAAGCTAAATAGGAAGTACAATAACAATTTTGAGGGTTTTCTGCTAGATGTAATAGAGCTAGGGTCATTTTAAAGAATATAAGGGTAACCTAGCAACTCTCTCTTTTCTGACGAAGCCATGTCATGTCATTTCTGTTGGATGTAACTAGAGTGTTCTCTAAGATGTTTTAACGAGCAAAAAAAATTCATAGCCTAGGGGTTAGGGAAGACTGAGCCAAATAATAAATACGCCATTTGCTAATCGATCATTGAATATCAAATTCTTTGGAACCCCTGAAAAAGTCCCAGGAAAATAGTAGATCCTCAAGAAATATGTCGGATCACTGAAGGCACATCTGTCTAATTGGGATCAAATAGCCATGGCAGAAACAGCAGGACGCCTCCCTGCCATTGTGCTGTTCACTGGTGAGGCTGCGGGAGGTGGCCAAGTAGACAAATCATTGTTAAGAACTGTCATTGCACTAGGAACTTCTCATTCACAGAACTTGATGGAAGTGAAATTTCACCATCGTTTGTGGGATTACCTGTGCATTGTTTATCAGACTGTGCTTTGTGTTTCACATGGGATCTGTTTCATGGCTAGAGCTTGAAACTAACTGAACCCCATCCAGCAAAGGCACTCATTCAGTTTCCTAGACAGAACATGCTTAATGCTTGCGTTAGTCTATGACTAAGTGAACTTAATCTTAGAAAAGAAAAAAAAAGAAAATTTAACAAATCAAAATTCTTTCTTAAGGCCGACATCCTCTGGTAGTAAGCTGACCTTTTGGACTCGTTAAAATAACCTTCATATTTTTAAATGACAGTGGGAGGCAGAGTAAGAGGGGTGTGTGTGTGCACGCACCCATGTTGGCATGCTTAGCTTCTCTGGCTTTGATTTGCAATAAAAGGTAGTGGGAGTATGTGGATATTATGCTTATATGTACATGAGCATGCATGTAATGTGTGTGTGTGTGTGTGCACTTTGTAAGGAATTTTTAAAACCCAGAAGTCCAAGAGCTATAGGCCTAGGATAGGATATGCTTTTCATACATTAATCTTGGTTATACTAGGATATTTATTTTCAGACTTTGTTATTGTTTGGGTCCTTAATCAGAGATTCACGGTCTTTGTATATCTGCTCTAAACTTTTCCCAGGCTATATTTATGACAGAGTTCTGAGGTTTGAGTCTACGGCGGGGGGTGCGGGTGGGGCGCATGCACACATGTGTGTTGAACACCACGAGGCTCTGCCCACCAGTCTTCCATGGGTAGGTAGGAGGCTAATTTATACATGGCCCGTGGCTTTATCAACATCTTCTGACAAAGAATGAAATTCCACTGTGGCTAGCTGGTATACTTAGAAAGGGTAAAATAGAACACCTGCACCCCAGTCATTATCCATAAATACAACTTGGGTCCTTGAAATTTACAAAGATTGTAGTTGAGACCTGAACTGTTTTAATCTGTCCATTTCTCTGGGTGCTCTAAACTCTATCCTTGTATTGATCCAGAGGAGGATTGAACCAAGAACCCAGCCTAATGACACCATCATGGGGCACTTTTCCTCAACTATAGTTTTCCATCACTGTCATTATAATTTTGAGGGATGTTTTAACATATAAGGTGAAACCTATGTGATTTAGTATAAAATGGTGAAAACAATCTGTGCTTTACACAGGGTCTCTGATGCTAATGGGGAACGGTTTTCTCAGCAGAAGTAAGGACAATTGTGTTTTCTTTGAGCACTGACTTTAATAGCATTTTTAGGACGTAGCCAAGCAGTTGGGTAAATGTGCTCCCCTCACTAGACTGATTGATGGAGAAAAGGAAGTCAATTCAACTGTCCCTTCTAGCAACTTTATGCGAACCAGATTTCATCTTGTATTATGTATCTTTGTTTTACCTTTACGTGAGTTTCCCCATTTAAGTGTTTTATTATTTTGATTTCATTATAGTCTCTATAGTTTGAAAGTTGCCATAAACCTATTTTTTGAAATTTTTATAGTTTTATTTATTTTTGAGAGTGAGAAAGGCAGAGAGAGAGAGACAGAGAGAGAGCGAGAACGAGAGCGAGCAGGGGAGGGGCAGAGAGAGAGGGAGACAGAGAATCCGAAGCAGGCTCTAGGCTCTGAGCTGTCAGCACAGACTCCGACAGAGGGCTTGAACCCACGAACCATGAGATCATGACCTGAGCCCAAGTCCAACACTTAACTGACTGAACCACCCAGGCACCCTGCCATAAACCTATTTTTTGAAGAAACTAGGATAACTAAGTTTTAAAACATCAGAAAAAAGTATATGAGAAAATAAATTGTGTCCAATGCTTTTTAAAATATGTACATTTAGAATAGAACTATGAATTTAGTTTTAGAAACATATATTATATATTAAATATAAATAAATACGCACATTTAAAATATATCCCTATATTTAAGATCTGTATTTTCCAGCATTGGGCACAACTGTTAAAATAGTTATGAGGTGGTCATAGAGACAAAATTATAAAGAGTTAGGAATATGAAGAGGTTGCTATTTTAAATAAAGTCAAACAAAGCATCATTTCATTAGAAGAACAGGTAAACTTTGAGACAGAGAAAAACAAATACGGTATTTACACGTCTCCCTTCTCCTTTGCTTTTCTGTTAACTCTGAATACACCAAGGATAAATATTGTTGAAGATGATTACTTGCCTTGGGAAATATCATGGGTGTTTTTCCCCCTCAAACACAAACAATAGCCTGTTCTATTCCATCACACAATTTCTAAAATCAATCCTGTGAGGAGACAGCACAGTCTTCAGCAATGTTTAGGATGTAGGACACTGACGTAAATTAAGCCTCATGATGCCTGAAACAATGACTCCTGGGAGTGAAAAACTTAGAAGGTCAATAATCCTCTACATACTCACAAAATAGAGAACTTGCTCCTAAAAAGAGGACTCATCTCCTCAACAACCAGGAAAAACTAGAGCAGATTTTTAAAATAAATATTTTCTTGTACGTAGGGTTGTTGCTGTGACAACTCCCATTACGCTTCAGAGGGAGACAGTCCTGAAATGCAAAATGTTTTAAGTAGAGCTGCTACATTGTCTTTTGGAAAAAAACCCGACACAAACCAAACCCTTGGAAGTACGATAATGCAAAGGTAAATTATTGTTTTCCCCATGATGCTGCGGAATTACCTTTGCACTTTTGAAGAGAGGTCATATATATACATGGATTGACCTATGGTTTGCCTTTTCTCAAGTGGGGGACATCGGCAGTCAAGTGGCTGGAGTTATTGGCATGATCTGTAGGTTTGGGACTTTGTATAGCGTTAGGGATAACGAATATAGTAATATGCTCTACGTATACATATATACGTATATATGCATTTCTTCAGAGTGTACGAAATTGTACTTTTAATTTTTTAATTTTTTATTTTATTTTTTTGTACTTTTTATTTTTTTATGTTTATTTTTTAGAGAGATTGACAGAGTGCGAGCATGGGAGGGGGAAAGATAGATGTAGACACAGAATCTGAAGCAGGCAGGCTCCAGGCTCTGAGCTGTCAGCATGCATTCACGAACCTGTGAAATCATGACCTGAGCCCGAGTCCGATGCTTAACCGACTGAGCCACCCAGTTGCCCCCAGAGTGTATGAAATTGTAAAAACACTTGGAAAATCAACACTGCAAAATTCTTGATACTTTAGATATTTGTTTCTTCCTACCCTAAAAAACAGATTTCTTCCAGTAATTAAAGAGTGCAAATCATTAGTAAGTTCAATTACATTTGAGTCAAGAATTTCTCTTCATCACAGGTAATACTAGAATTGTATTTTCAAAAACTGGGCAAAATCTAGAGTTTGTATGGGTGGGAGACAACAGAAGCTCTTGTCCACTGCTTAGGGGAGTGTTTTATTCACACAACCATTTTGGAAAAGAGTTTGACACTGAGATGAGAAACAATCGTTCAGATTATATTTGGTGAAATATAGCTGAAAGATCAAGAAACAAGATTTTTCAGTTCATTAATTTGTTTTTGCAAAATAGCTTTAATTGTACAAACACATAAAGAGACTGATGACATCATCTGGGTTGTCCTTCATGCCAGGATTCACGGCAAAGTGTCCTATAGCTTCGACATTTGGGATCCTATGCTCGTCTTTGGGATACAAAGCTTTAGATAAAAGAGGAAGGATTAGAGAATAGAGCTAAATATCAACCATTCTCAGTAAAGAACAGTCTTTTATAATGTAGAAAAGAGATCCTTGACTGACAGCAAAAAGAAATTAAGCAAAAAAGAAACGTATTTTGAGCTCAGAATTTCCCAATATCAGAAGTCCAAGCTGCAAGACTGAGATGTTTAAAAGCTAAATTGTGTGGCTAACCTTTTAATGTAATCCCTGAATTTCATGAGAAAAAGAAAGCTTTTGAGAGCAAAAAGACGTGAAACTGAAATTATGATTTAAAATAAAACAAGAATGACTTCTTTCCCGACGTTTCTTTGACAAAGGGTGCTAGGAAAACTGGATATCCGTATGGAAAAGAATGAAATATTTGAGTCTTCTTTTATACTATATAGGAAAATCAGCTTAAAACAGATTAAAGATTCAAACAAAGACCTGAAACTATGAGACTCCTACAAGAAAACAGGGGAAAAGCTACATGACCTTGGTGTTGGCAATGGTTTCTTGGGCAGGACACCAAAAACACAAGCAACTAAAGGACCAATAAAGTAGTGGGACTACATCAAACTAGAAAGCTTCTGCACAGCAATCATCCATAAAAAAACAATCCACGGAATGGGAGAAAATACTGGCCAATACTATATCCGACAGGGGTTAAGCTCTAAAACCTACAAAGCACTTGTACTAGTCAATAGCAAAATAAATAAGTAATCCTAAATAACCCAATTAAAAAATGGACCAAAGATCTGAATAGATGTTTCTCCAAAGCACAGATACAGATGGCCAACAGACACCTGGAAAAGATGCTCAACCTCACTCGTCGTCAGGAAAATCCAAATCGAAACCACAATGTGATATCGCCTCACTCCAGTTGGATGGCTATTAACAAAAAAGAAAATAAATGTTGGTGAGGATGTGGAGAAAAGGGAACCCTTGTGCATTACTGATAGGAATGAGAAATGGTCCTGCCATTGTGGAATGCAGACAGTATGGAAGTTCCTCAAAAATTAAAAATAGATCTCAAAACAATTAAAATTAGATCTTGGGGCACCTTGGTAACTCAGTCAGTTGAGTGTCCGACTCTTGGTTTCGGCTCAGGTCATGATCTCATGGTTCTTGAGTTCTAGCCCCTCACTGGACTCCATGCTGATGGTGTGGATCCTGACTGGGATTTTCTCTCTCTCTCTCTCTGCCCCTTCCCACATTCTCTCTCTCTCTCTCTCTCTCTCTCAAAATAAATAAACATTAAAAAAATTAGGTCTTGAAGAAATACTTCCACACCCATGTTAACTATAGCATTATTCACAGTATCCAAGATATACAACCTAAGTACCCATCACCCGATGAATGGATAAAGAAAATGTGGTGAATACATACAATGGAATAATATTCAGCCTTAAAAAGGAGGAAGTCCTGCCATAAGCAACAACATGAACGAACCCGGAAAACATGATGCTAAGTGAAATAGGCCAGACACAGAAGGACAAATACTGTAATATTATAGGAGGCATCTAAAATAGTCAAGTGCATAAAAACCCTAGAATGGTGGTTGCCAGGAGCCGGGGGGGAGGGGGAAGAAATGGGGAGTTGCTCTTCAAAAGGCATAAAATTTCAGTCCTAGGAGTAAGTCCTAGAGATCTGCTGTACAACATCATGCCTATAGTTAATACTGAACTGTGCACTTAATAAAGAAAACATTTCTAGTGATGAATTATAAAATAGTTTCTATACAAACGAAAATTCTGACATAGATTTTGAGGAAGAACTTGTTGTGTTTGGAATAAATGAGAAATTATGCCGTATCTCCAAAAGTGAGTTAAAAATGAATTATTGATAATGAGAGTTCATACCACATGCTATTAGCTGGACATATGACAGCTACTCACTTGGAAAACAATGTGAAAAAGAAAAGGAATATCAGAAGGAAATATCACTCTGACCTATTAATTGCTTTTCAGTGAAATAAACTGATGTTTTATCTCAGTTTTAAAGAAAGTAAAGGACAGGGCAGCGGCGGGGTGGGGGCTGGGGGTACCTGGGTGGCTCAGTCGGTTAAGCGTCTGACTTTGGCCCAGGTCATGATCTCCCGGTCTGTGAGTTTGAGCCCTGTGTTGGGCTCTGTGCTGACAGCTCAGAGCCTGGATCCTGCTTCGGATTCTCTGTCTCCCACTCTCAGCCCCTCCCCCACTCACACTCTGTCTCACTCTCAAAAATGAATAAATGTTTAAAAAATTAAAGCTAAGGATACATGGGTGAAATCACATCAAGGAAGAAATTTCTTCAGACATGAACTATTTTTAGAAGATCATTTAATCAATGTGATTTCTTAGACTTAATTTTTAAAAAAATTTTAATGGTTATTTTGAGAGAGAGAGAGTGTGTGTGAGTGAGTGAGTGGGGGAGGGGACAGAGAGAGAGGGAGAAAAAGGATCCTAAGGAGGCTCCATGCTGTCAGCACAGAGCCCAATGTGGAGCTCAAACTCACAAACCATGAGATCATGACCCGAGCCCAGATCAAGTGTTGGAAGCTTTACAAACTGAGCCACCCAGGCGCCCCCTGAGACTTGATTTAATTGGCATTCAGTGATAATGACAATCCCCTGAATAAGCCAGGTGACTAACCTGCCTGAGGAAGAGTTATTTTAGGAAGGGAGGGTATAACATCCCTTTCTCATGGTGGCACTCATGACTCAGACTTCTGTTGGTGCTGGCTTGTGCCCGTGCATCCCTGGGGATAAGAGCTTGAAGAACTCCTCCATTCACATATAGTGCTAGCTCATGGAATGATTTGAGTAATCAACTCTGAGGAGTGAAGAGATAGGGAAGTTATCTCGGGTGGTGGTTAGTCTCCAAAGATAGCTACCTGCCATTACTTTCCTCCTGTTTCCACATACCGCTTGCTTTGTACAATAGATGGCATACAGTTCGTCCCGTGTCCAGCCCTCTCGCATCTGGGCTGTCCTAAGTGACTGGCTTGACCACTCAAATGCAACGGAATTGATGTTCTGGGATTTGGGAAGCTGGTGACAAGAAGCTGGAAGATTCCTTCTTATTCTGGCTCTGGGGAAAACGAGGCCGTGTAAGGATTCTTGGCCACTCCCCAGATGTTCCCCTCGTCCTCAGCTGAGATGCCGGACACGTGAGCTTCCGGTCCCAACCACCATTTGATGGCAACTGTCTGTGAGGCCCCAAGGGTGAACTGTCTCGTTGAGGCCGATCAATGCACATGACTATGACAAGTGATAAAGTACTTGGTTAAACCCCCCTATGTGGGGGTGGTAGGTTACGTAGCAGTGTATAACCAAACATCTTGACTTCAAATGAGAATATTTAGCATTTTATTCCATCCGCTCAGCATTTAAAAAAATCTCCCAAAGTATCTTCTTGGCATGTTTCTTGTTGTTGTTCATCTAATTAGCGCCCTGTTAAATGATATGCCAAGAGCGTCTTTACTTCAGGCTACATTTCTTGTGTAGGTGTATGTTTTCGGCATGGCTGTCAACTCAATGATGCTGCAAAAGCCTCTAAATTCCTTCAAGACTGCGCCACACATTATTTCCTGGCATGCTTTGATTATATCCCCTCTGCTGTCTGTCCCTGAACTATTTATAGTAAAAATTGATGTACTGAAGGAAGCCAAAAAAAAAAGAGCCTACAAATAATATCAAAGCAAAATATGAATTTCTCTCTCTCCTCGTCATATTAGCCATTAATAACACAATCTGTTGATTCTCTCCTAAGATCAATTTCCTCAAAATATACTACAGTTTCTCCTGTAAAAGACTGAAATATTGGCATCAATTTGCATTTTTCCCGATTACCAGTGAGGTTGAACATTTTCTGGCTACGTGTTTATTGCTTTTCAGGTGAATTGCTCATACATATTTTGTGCATTACTGATTTTTAGGATTTCTTTATACTGGCTGCTTGCATAAGCTATAAAGACACTCCTTGTCTGTGTCTTACATTTTGAATCTGTTTATACTTATTTTATTGTCGCAGGATTTCCTTTATGATTGTGCTGCTTTAAGAAAATCTTCTTTACTTTAATATCCTAAGGATAATTATCTATATATTTTCTAGACATTTTAGATGAGCTTTACCTCGTTGAGGTGGTTAGAATATTTGGGCTGGATTCTGGCATGTAGTATGAACAAGGAATATATATTTTTCCCTATGGATGTTAACTTTTCCCATTAGCATTTAATAAGAGACCCATCATTTCTAGTGACTGGTAATAATGTCTCTTTTACAAACCAGGTCTCCACACACACCTGGGTATGACTCTGAGGTCAGCGTTCTCTTATTTTTGTCTCTCATCTATTAATACCATGGTCCTTTAAAAGGTTATATTTTAAGACTGTTTATAGTCACCTCACAGCATGTTTTGCTATTACGAATGGAAGTCTTTGGTGTTTTATATTTTGATTTTGATTAATGAATAATTATTAATTTTCACATTCATCTATCAAAGGAAATAGTGCATCTCGCCAAAGGTGGTGATGCCAATGCTGGGCTGATTTTGAACCCCGGCATTACCACTTGGTAGTTGAGTCACTTACAATTCTGCTAATTTTTGCTTTATGCAGTCTGGGGCTAAGTTAATAAAAGCACTAATATTTACAGCTATACTACTAAATGACTTGGAAATCCCTAATAGGGGGGCGCCTGGGTGGTTCAGTCAGTTAAGCACCTGACTCTTGGATTCAGCTCAGGTCACGATCTCACAGAGCCTGCTTGGGATTCTCTCTCTTCCTCTCTGCCTGCCTCTTACCTACTCTCTCTTTCCAAATAAATATACATAAACTTAAAAAAAAGTAAAATCCCTTTTAAGTATGTTATTTGCTAATTTTCTGTGTGGCAGGCATTGCAAACTTGAGCAAGTATTTCCATTAAAAGAAAGTGCTATGATTAATCCTGATAGGTGAGAGGGAATTTTGCTAAATGGCATAGGTATTATTATATTGTGATTGCTACAGCAGAGGGATCAGGAAAAATAGTATATTTAGACTGAAAGTGAAATATATTTTTCCACTGTACTGTGTCACTTAAGTTTCCCTCCACTTCCAGCATGTTAATATAACATTTTCTTGTGCCGTGTACCTCTGCACACACTTTTGCCTGATGCTCTGTTTTTGTACAAAAAGAATGGCTTCTCAATTTAACCATTACTTCTGAAATCCTGAGGACTTTTTACAGGGATAAATAAACCCCCCACAAAGGTATAAATCCCCCATTCACACTGGTTCTCACATGTAAGGATCGCATTTCCAAAAACCCATGAGATTGACTGGCATCACGTGACTTGTGAGACCAGGGAAGCAGAAGTGACCTGTGCTTCTGGTACAGAGAATTTCATGTTAGTTTGAAACCCTCCACAGGCTTTTTTCTCTTTGCTAATAGTTAAAAATATGGCGGCCCCAAGTGGCCTTGTGTCCCTGATGATCAATGTGCAGAGTCACCTGCTGCTTGGATTGGGGAAAAATATAACTAAGCCGCTGTGATTTGGGGTTCTTTCTTTGCACACCTGGACTATTCTGAGTAGGAGGAGCTACCTTCATGGAAACTAACATGTGACTACAACAGCAATGATAGTTAAGAGGCAAACTGATATCTAAGAAGACTATACTAATGGCCGTTTGTCAATTCTCTGATGAAATTTTTGATGAAATTGAGTGTGGTCTGAAATAATTTGGGAAGTAAAAGAGCGTAGAGCCCAGTACGGACATGTAGAGCTGAAAGAGGAAAGTGCTTTTTATCATCAAGAGGTAAAAGATAAAATTCACAAGGTTTTTGTTCAAGAAAGGATGATAGAGCTTATATGGCAAGGATCAAATCAAGGGTATAGTTTCTCTCCATTGTTAAAACTTCTAAGTGCATTAAAAAGACACCTGGTAGATTTTTTTTTTAGATTGAGAGGCAGAATGTGTGTACGATCCAATGTATCTTTTGACAAGTTCCTTTGATAAGGTCATGCTTTTTAGTTATTTCCTGTAGGTCACAAAGTAGTGTGGTCATATCTACAGCATATTCTTTTAACAAAGTTTCTCTGATTGAGTAGATTCTAAAGAAACCTCCAATGATTTTTTGCATGCTTAATTTATTGGGTCTTCTTACTCCTAAACAACTTGTTGTTCTTTGTGTAAATATTTGTTAATTTTTCCCTTCCAAACTGGTGTGATTCCTTCTGGCAACAAATTGATTTCACCTAGTAATTACCCAGACTTTCTTATAATAGGAGATGCTGCCTTTTCAGAGATATTTGCATCATCTTAATAACAAAATCCATACTTAAGCAAATATTTTGCTATATCTTAGGCCTAGGGGTTTCTCATGTTGGATATTGCAATCTTCTAAAGTACCCTGGGTGCATGTAGTTTTGTTTTTTAATAATTTCATTTTGGCTTGTTCATTGCTGGTGTATAGAAGTTAAAATTGATTTTTAAAATATTCTAGTGTCCCATTACCTTGTTGAATTAGTTTGTTTAAAAGTGTTTTTAGTGATTCTTTAGAACTTTATACATAAAAGATCATGCCATCTTTGAATAGAGCTATCTTTCTTTCTTACAATCTGTATGAATTTTGTAACTTTCTGTTGTCTAATTTTCCTGAATAGGTCCTCTAGCTCAAAATTGAGATGTCTTCTAGAGCAGTTTTAGGTTCACAACAAAATCAGAGTAAGGTACAGCCATTTCCCATATACCTGCTCCTATACACACACAGCCTCCCCATTATCAGTGTCTCCCACCAGAGCCATAAGTTTATGACAACTGATGAACCTACAGTGACACACTACAACCACCTGAAGTCCATAGTTGAAGTTAGAGTTCCCTCTTGGTGTTGTACACTCTCTGGATTTGGAAACATGTACAGTGACATGTATCCATTGTTATAATGTCATTTAGAATATTTTCACTGACCCAAAACTCCTCTATGCTCAGTATGTTCATCCCTGCTTCCCCCAAATCCTGGAAACCACTGATCTGTTTAATGCCTCCAGAGGTGTGTCTTGTCTAGAATGTCATATAGTTGAAATCGTCCAGTACACAGCCTTTGTAGATTGACCTCTTTCACTTAGTAGTATGCCCTTAGGTTCTTCCCTATCTTTCAATGACTTGATAGCGCATTTCTTTTTAGCATTGAACAATATTCCATTGTCTGGCTGGACTCCAGTTTATCCACACCCACTGAAGGACATCTTGGTGGTTATGGAGAGTGTTGCTTTCAACATCCGTGTGCAGCTTCTTGTGTGGACAGAGTCTTCAACTCCTTTGAGGAAACAGCAAGGAGTAGGATTGCTGGAACATACTGTAAGAATATGTTTAGTCTTGTAAGAAGTTGCCCAACTCTCTCCCAAACTGTCTACGCCATTTTTCATGCTCGTCAGCAGTGAACGAGAGTTCCTGTTGCTCCACATCCTCATCAGCATTTGGTGTTGTCGGTGTTGTGTATTTGGCACATTCTGATAGGTTTTTGGCCTTTCCCTGGGATGTGGGAACATGTGATGAGGAACATCTTTTCATATGTTGACCTGACATCTGCATATCTTTGGTGAAATGTCTGCTGCTGTCTTTGTCCTATTTTTTAATCAGGTTGTTTTCGTATTGTTGAGTTGTAAAAGTTCTTTGTATATTTCAGATAACAGTCCTTTATCAGATGTGTCTTTTGCAAACATTTTCTCCCTGCATTGGGCTTCTCATTTTCTTGAAATTATCTTTCCTCTAGTGAGTTGTGTTTTTTTTTAATTTTTTTAAAAATGTTTGTTTTTGATAGAGAATGGGCAGAAGAGGGGCAGAGAGAGAGAGAGAGAGAGAGAGAGAGAGGGAGACCCAGAATCCGAAGCAGGCTTCAGGCTCTGAACTGTCAGCACAGAGCCCAATGCAGGGCTCAAACTCACAAACTGTGAGTTCATGATCTGAGCCGAAGTTGGACACTTAACTAAGTGCCCCTCCTCTAGTGAGACTTTGTAAGTTGTTTTTTCTGAAAGAGAGCGAGTGGGGTAGGGGCAGAGAGGGAGAGAGATTATCCCAAGCAGGCTCTGTGCTGTCGGCTGTCCGAGCTTAATGCAGGGCTCAATCCCATGAACCACAAGATCATGACCTGAGATGAAATCAAGAGTCAGACATTTAACCCACTGAGCCACCCCAGTGCCCCTCCTTTAGTGAATTGTTGTGTTATACTTTTCAACTCCAGACTTTCCATTTATTTCTCTTTAATAAGTTCTGTCTTCTTGAGACATTGTCATATCTTCCTTTAATTCTTTAAACATGACTTTTGTCCTTTTAACATCTTTGATGTCTAATGTATCTATAATGTGTAATAGCTGTGCTCGGACTTTTAAATTATATTTTAGCCTGAAAAGTACTGGATTTTGTCAAATTCTGCCTGCACATTACCCCTGGATCAGCAGAAGCCACATTTTGTTCATCATCTGTGCTTACGCCCTCTTGGCCAACCAGATTTTAGCCTTTACCATTTTCTGTGCATCTGGCTTAGAGGCCCCTACTACAGTTCAAGTTTAGATCTTTGCCCCATGTTCAGTCAGAGATTAGGAGTTTGGAAATCCCTTCCCAATCACTTCTGGAAGGGCACAGTCCTGGGCATGCATGCACTATTCCAGAGCGCCAGGGATGGTTGTGATTGTATTTTTGAGCCCAGTTTTCTAAGGAGCCCAGTTTCTGAGTTGCTTATAGATCACCCAATGTTTGGTTAGAGCTTGTCCTTGATCCTCTAGTGACAGTGAGGCTTCTGCCCTTTGTTGATGGATGTGTGACTTGGGGACCATTTTTACATCTGTGTCACACAGAGTTCTAGTTTCTCCTGAATGGGTTCAGCCTAGCACCTGTGCAGAGACTTCTCAACCCTCAAAGTTGGATGTGAAACCAGAATGGCTCTTAATGGCTATGTCTTTCCTTGATTGTGCTCAACTTCTAACTGGCCTACCATTGTGCTGTTGGCTCCCATTATCATGAAGCTATGGGCTCCCTCTTAAACACTCCACTAAGATCTCTGTTGCTTTGTCAATGTATTTGAGTATGGACACCTCCATATTCTTTCCCGAAGTCCCCTCGTAGAACAGAAGAGTCCCTCTTCTACAGAGCCTGTCCTTCTGGGGCATCCTACGGGAGCTTCTGTAAGAACTTCTAGGACATTGTACAGGAGCTGGGGATAAGGACAGTGGCCCCCTTCTTCTGTGGTGGTGACATCTTGCTCTAAAAGCATGTGCTGGGTGACTAGTGTTACCTAATTGGCTTGGCTTCTCCCTCCAGCATGAAACTTACACCTTAAGAACAAAGCTGAGGCAAAGATAATTAGGGCCATTCTTGGCTTGCTACAACCCGGAGTGGAGCTCCCATCCTATGTGGGGAAAAGGGAGCCTGGTGCTTTCGGCTATGCCTTCTGGGGAAATTGCTTCTGCCATCAGGAGCTAAAGGAAATTAGAAATGCTAGTGATTTACTCCTTTGGCAAAGAACTAGAGTCCTAGCCTGTGAGCTACAGGAAGAGGGAAGCCTATATTTCTAGTTGCCCCACACAGAGGAGTGCTTTTGCCACAATGAGCTAGGGGCATGTGGGAGGGAGTGGGTCAGATGCCACAAATTTTCACTATTCTGTCCAAGCATGCAGACCTTGAATTTTTTTTTTTGTTGAGAGAGTATGTGAGCAGGATTTAGGGGTGGGAGAGAGAGAGAGAATCCCAGGTAAGCTCCACACTGTCAGTGCAGAGCCCAATGTAGGGCTTGAACTCATCAACCGTGAGATCATGACCTGAGCCGAAATCAAGAGTCAGGCACTTAATTGACTGAGCCACCCAGGCGCCCCAGACCTTCATTTCTATATGTCAGTACCCACTACAGAAATCAAGGATTCTTGGAGAAGTAGAGAAACTTCAAGATAAGCGTAGAACATCTTGTGCCAAAAAGTAAATCAGTGTTTAATATGGGGACACGTCAGGAGACAGTCTGGAGGGGTTCCCTGCAGGCACAATCTGGAACAATCTGAGCATAAAAACTGAATTAAAGAAGCAAATATGAGTCTAGACTGATGTAAATAAATGAATGTTGGGAAAGAGAAAACGGTCATGTAGAGCAGAAAACTAATAAATACAGAAACGATTTTTATAATTTTATTATAAAATCACTTTTTTGCCACCATCAGTCATGACTGATGCAGGCAAGTATTATTAAGAGATGGATAAAATGGATAAAATTTTAATGAACAGAATATTTACATAATCTCAAAGCATCTCTCTCCAGTTACTTATTAATCACAAAAGAAACAATAGTAATTTTATAGGGAAGAAAACTGGTTGACACCATCTAATGATATGATCAACTTAGTATCACCAGCAAATGGACAAGCTGACAGCCTGTGTCTTCTCAAATAATGCTCTGGGAAGACACAACACCGAGTCTGTGGTGTTCCTACTAAGAATGCGTGATCTGGATCTAGTCACAAGGAAACATCAGGCAAATGCAAGTTGAAGGCCATTCTGCAAAATAACTGGCCCGTGTCCTTCAAGAATCTAAAGGTCACGAAAGGCCAAAGAAAGGCTGAAAACGGTTTCATACGAAAGGCGAATCAAGGTACTCAACAACTGAATGTGATTCTGGACTTGACTTGGTCCAGACAAATATTATTATGAAGGACATTATTAGGACGGTTGGTAACATCTTAACATGACCTGTGGTATATATGAGTAGTGTATCGGTGTTAGGCATCCTGATTTTCATATATATATTGTGACTGCATAAGAAAACAGCCATATTTAGGAAATAGCCACTGACTTTATTTATGGAAAAAGAGATGTGATGTTTATAAATGATCCTCACATCATTGAGAAAAATATCTGTATTTGAAAATTCATAAGGAGTCATCAGAAAAGTACATAGTGTTTGACCACTATACGAAATTTGTTCTAAAATAAATGGCAATGGAGAAAAATCCATTTGCATTGCTATTAAACAACAGGTTAATTTTAGTCATTTGTTTCAGTAAAAACAGCTTCACTTTGCACGACCAGGAATAACAGAATGTTTAAGGAAACTGCTTAATCGACCTGATGTAACATTATGTACCCACTAAATATCATTACCAAATACATGGTTAACATAACCATATAAAAGCATTGATGATGGCTGTATAAAATTAGCATGTGAGCTCGGAGTGGAAAGAAATTTGAAAATAATTTAATTTGTGATGCAATTCTGAGCATCTTCCTCTACTTTCTGTATCCTTGGGTTAATGTCCTTTAATAGCAAGTGCATTAAAAAGCTGAAGTGATCAGTCTTAGAGCCCAGCACAAACACACTGCAAATGTTCTGAGCCTACGGCCACTGAATTCCAGTGAATTCATTCTTACGGGCATTAAATGAGATGGAAACACTGATGGGTGTAGTGTTCACCCAATTCAGGTTGGGGACGGATTACCCATTTGTTAGGACCATGTAACTTCAGTCCTTGCCTTCCCATGTTGTATCACGGCCCCCATGACAGCCACGTGGTGTCCATGAAAAGACCACTCCAATTTATTGCCTTTCTTGGGGAAGCAGGCGCAGAGAGCAGCACTTCGCAAGTTCTGTTTGTTTTGTTTGATATAATTGAGCTCAGTTGGATACATTCATGATATGTACTCTCTGCAGCAGAGGATAAAACAAAGGTTTTGGCAAGGAATTTTTTTAAAAGCTCCAACTATAACAACAAACAAACACAAACCTCATCTGCAAGCCACTGGTGTGCTAGCCATGAGCACAGAAAATCAAAGGAGGGAAAAGAAGGGTAAAAAATTCAGTTTCTGACTTTGTTCTGCTAAAATGATCTGAGCTAGGACAATTGTTCTAAGAAATAATGAAAAAAAGCCATTGATGACATTTTTTTAATTGACAGAGTTAATGCTGGATCAAACCTTGACTACAGAGAACTTCAGCTTCATTCTTGTACGTATATTTTCAGACCTATTTACCCTAAATTCAATTAATAGCCTGATTCTAGGTTTCAAAAGTACTGCAAAATCAACCCGAGCCAGGAGGAAATTTTTAAAGCTGGTTGTATTTATTTGCCACTTTTAAGAACATACCTGTGAAGAATCCCACTGAGATGTTAGATGGGTGGAAGTCAGGAAGGGGATTTCATGGCAGATGAGCCCATTAAGGCTCGAGAACTATCCCTCTGGACAGGCAGGAGGTCTCCATTGGTCTGTTCAGGATTAGTTAATGCAAATCCTCATGCTCCTTGGTCAGGAAAGAGTCTTCAGTCAGGTCCAATGCCAGCCTCGCATATGTGGGGTCACTCAAAGTTTACGACTCTTTAACAAGGCTGGAGGGTTAGAATAATTTTCAACAAACAGTTTTCATCTTGATATTTCCTAGGCAAGTGCTCCTATCCAGGGAGATTTTTCCTTTTACACAATTATAAAGAAGGGTTTCTAGTAAATGTGATCTTGGAGAAGTAATATTATGAAATTAAGTCGGAGAAAGTCTATTTCAAAAGCAATCCAATCCATGAGTTACATAAACAATGATGAAAAATGACTAAAGAAAAGTAATCTCAAGGGAGAGGACTGGCCTATGCGCCATCCAAACCAGAAATCAGCCAATACAAATGGATGTCTTTACCAAGTATACATATGAAATACATTTGTAGGTATGTATGCATATATACCTAAATTTACAATCCAATGTATACTTTACAAATATGTTAGCTATATTTATACATACATAAAGTTTAAGAGTAAGAATACAAGAGAAACCTACACACATCCTACTCAGTTCAAGAAATCACACACTACTGGTTCCTTTGAAGTCCATTTTCTCTGCAGATCATTAACTTGCTTTACTTCAGTTTTATCATCCTTCCTTTCAGTGTTAAGACCCTAAAATCAGGCTTGATCCCACACTGTTATTAAATTTATGAAGTATCATGCCACTGATAAGGTTTGTAGAATCTAGGAAATAAGGTCAACTGGGCATTTTTATGAACTCCAAGAAGGAAATAATTTGCATTCTAAGTGAGTAGGGGAAGAAGAAGATTGTAATACACAAGGAAGGTATTTCTCTTCCCCTGAAATACTGAAACTTACCAATTTTTCCTCTGTGGTCCTAGGTTGTCTGGCTGGGGCTCTGCAAAAGACAAGGGAACAACAGAAGGTTGTCAACACGTGTCTCCCCTACACCTGCCCATACTCGGTAATCAGGGACTCAAAGGGGTAGCTAGACCTTGGGTTGATACAGCATCAGAATGAAAGAACCGTAGCTTTTTAGTAAAGCGACAAGACAAAGGAAATGGACTTTGGGTTCCTAGGGCAGGGAAAGGGAGGAAACTAAGGGCTAGCTAGTAATGTTTATGAAGTCCCCCTGGTGCCGTCTCTGAGCTGACTGGGGTCTAGAGTTGTCTCCAGTGATTCACATCTGTTCTTCCTGGTAGAGAAGGGAGAGGAGACACCTTTACATATGTATCTTGTCTCTGCTTCTCAGTTGCCTTCAGCTCAAAATAATCCTTAACCAAAGTGGCATAGTCTGCTACCCTTCAGTGTCAAAAAAAAAAAAAAAGAAAGAAAGAAAGAAGTAAGGTGGAATAGGAAAAAGGAACCTAGAATGTGGGCTCTGGAAACGAGCACAATTCAATGTCATTATGCAGACTGCTGATCTTTGAGATGTGATTAAATAGCTAACAAATACGTCTCCATAAATCTGTGTCTTAGAGTGGTTTAATTTCCTTCGTGCTAGAAGTTTTCATTAGCAGATTCTTTTTTTTTTTAATTTTTTTTCAACGTTTATTTATTTTTGGAACAGAGAGAGACAGAGCATGAACGGGGGAGGGGCAGAGAGAGAGGGAGACACAGAATCGGAAACAGGCTCTGAGCCATCAGCCCAGAGCCCGACGCGGGGCTCGAACTCAGGGACTGCGAGATCGTGACCTGGCTGAAGCCGGACGCTTAACCGACTATGCCACCCAGGCGCCCCTCATTAGCAGATTCTTGAGAGCTGAACAGCATAGGATGATGAAAACTCCAAGAGAAGGAGAAACCCCATGGGAACAGATTAGGGTACCTTCATCTTTCTACAGATTTTTGGAAGTTGAAAAACAAGGCCATGGGTAGAAAATGATCTTCAGGCCCGTGTAGGAGAGAAAAAATCGCCAATATCTAGAAAAGAGCAATTTGCATTTTAAGGTGTATCCAGTGATCTGAGAGATAGCACCACATCGGGTGAATAATAACTTCACCTGCTGCAAGCTTTTCTTAACATCTCTATTTAGTGCTTGAATGCACCCTTCTATTTTGTTCTATCTGCTACTCTCCCAAAGTACCGAGCCCTACCCAATATCCAAAGCCATCATTTTTAAGGCTACCTACATCTAATTCTTAGCACGGGTTGTAGGTGTGCAGACTAACTCTACGAAAAGCTGTATTCCCACATCTTTTTTTTTTTTTCCATATCACAATGAAAATGTAAATTGCAAATCTCTTTACTTCTCAGATTGTGTGCTGGGTCCCCTGCAGTTACAGAAATACTATTCTCTTATCATCAGAAGGTCAGAATCTCCTTACCTGTGTGGCCATGGAAGCACTGTTCCTCCTTCCCAAATTGGATCCTTTTCTTAAAAAGCTTTTCTGCTGATATTCATGTATTTCAAAGCAAGCTTCGTTATCCAGAAAAGAAAAATTATGATGGTCTCTGCTTCTCTGAAACTATAAAAACTCACAAGAAGGGAGTCCCTGTCAAGTCACCTGAATTTCCCCCCATTAAATAGCTGATTTATTCAGTAACAGTGGCACAGGAATATTCCTCAGACACCTACTCTACAGATAAACACATTCTCAAAATTCCATCTAGCCCTTTGGAGGCTTTTTCTATATACTGGGCTTACAGCCTGTGAGGATTAATGTTATGTGTCAACTTGGTGATGTCATGGTACCCAGACAGATGGTTAGACATCAGTTTAGATGCAGCTGGGAAGGTATGTTTTACATGAGATTAACATTTAATTCAGAATAATCTGAGTAAAGCAGATTATTCTCCATGATGTCGGTGGGCCTCATCCAATCAGTTGAAGGCCTTAAGAGAAAAAGACTGAGGTCTCCCAAGGAAGAGGGGATCCTGTAAAAAGTAGATAGCTTTTCATACTCAAACTGCAGCATCAACTCGTCCCTGGGTCACCAGTCTGCCTGCAAATTTCAGACTTGCCAGCCCCCAAGATAACATGAGCCCATCCCTTTAAATCCAACTCTTTATATCTAGTGGAAGGTACATCCATCTTATTGGTTCTATTTTCCTATACAACTCTGGCAGGTAGACTGCTTCAGCAATTTTGTTGGTGTTGTGAAGCAGGCTTCACACTGAGCTAAGAGCCCAATGCAAGGCTCGAACTCACAACCCTGAGATCAAGACCTGAGCTGAGATCAGGAGTCAGATGCTTAACTGACTGAGCCACCCGGGGCCCCAACTGCTTCAGTACTTTTAAACACATTTAAATACATCGACCAAGATGGCCTTCACATTACCCTCAGCTCCATCAAACTTTTTACAAAGGTACCTGATGTTCCTTTCTAGAACATTTATGTAAGGAAGCTTGTCAATATTTTTTCCTGCCTCTTTGAGATGACAAATCTTTTAAAAAGCATCTTGCCAGTTTTGCATCCCATCTTTTTGAATGTAAACATCGAGGGAGCTAGACGCCCCCCCCAAGCCCCCCAGCACGCCCCAGTCTCTGTGAAAAGATAGGAGCCTAATGTTGATGTGTGCTTTGCTCCTGGTTGTAAAACTACTTCCTGTCCCAACGGTACTACAGAATTTATTTTTCCTTTGGGTAAATCTAATTAGCAAACACAGAGGAGTTGGGTTCTGCCTCTCATGCCAGCACTTACGAACTCTTTTCTGCCCTCATTCAACTTCAATGAAGTTCAGCTCAGTGACATTGAGTTGAGTGTTGTCCTGTCCCCTGTTGTAAATAGCCTAGAGCAGAGTCTGTCTTCCATTAAGGTTGCTGCAGCTTTTGCTTTGGCAAGAGCAAGAGACCATTCTTTTCTGAATTAGATACTGAAGTTACTCGCAATTGGCCAGAAGTCAACAATGAGGTTTCCATGATACAGTGAGATCTCTTTAGTCATTCACAAATTGTGTACCTGCCTGAAAATGAAATTTCTGATTAAAAAATTTTTTTAAAGCATACTCTGCATGGGAGACATAAATAGTAAATGTAAGCCTAGGAGTTAAAAAAAAAAAGTTTCCAGTAAAACTTTGAACCTAGAGAAAGTCAGGTAGCCACATACAGTGAAGGTCAAGGTTCTCTCTTTGCTCTACCTTTCTCAATTCACCGGGAGAGCATTAGATCCTTTCTCCTGTGGCATCCATTTCTTCTCGCTCCATTGATCAAAACTTAACTCTGCACTGTGAACAAAGATTAAATCAAAATGTCGAAGCTGGATATCCAAAGTCCAACATAACACTTTTTATCCAAAATTAAACAATCCTAGGAAATGAAGGCTAAGGTGTCATTCTGATATCGGAGGACATGGTGCTGCTTGTGAATGTTTACTGGTGAATGCCTAATGTCAGCTTTAGACTTTTTTTTTTTTTTTTTGCCTCTTGTGCTAATCTAATTCCCTAGAGAGGAATATTTAAATATTTTGTCTGTGGAATTTAGCCTCACAAATTAAGCACTTATGAATTATAGACTAGAATCCTATTCATATTGGGAGATAATGAGACACAATGGCCTCCTCTTAATCATATTAGAGAGGCCAGGGCCCACTGTCTGGACATAAGTTGGATGGTCAATTTGTCTTGACCTGCTTTGAATTGAAAATTATTGTGCTAACGGGTGTCATTTGCTGGGATGATTTATAGCCTTCCTACACAGTGTTCCCGCTGCTTAGTCATAACCTTCTAGAATCTGTCTGCACAGACAGAACATCAAGCCATCCCTAGACTGGCCGGTGCTCAGAGAATTTACACTTCCGGAACGATTTACGCAAGAGCTGGATGTAAGACGCAGGTAGAATCATTGTATTTACTCATTCAACAAAGAAGCGGCATACACTTAGTATACGCGGCAACTCTAGATACCAGCCAGGTATTCACAAAGCGGAAAGCTTCACTGAGTTCTGTGTGTGCAATTTTTAGTGGGGCTTCATTAGGTAGTCATGATTTATTAAATCACTGGACATGAGATTGAACTCAATCTCCAAGGCCCCCCCCCCACCCCTCCTCCCAGAAGTCAAGGTAGCCCAAAGTTACAATGCTCTAAGCAGGGGTTGGTCTCTTTGGGGACCAGCCTCCATCCTGAAGCTAACTAGGGCTTGGCCATGAGTGCCCTCATTAGCATAATAGATACACTACCTGTCACTCTAATTCCAAGGGTTTTACAAAGTCTTTGCCTGGAACCAGAGGCAAAAAACAGAACAATTCTGTATTAGACCACAGATGACGGCTCTAAAAATTTAGGATACGTGAGATCTACAAAGGTGACTATTTCAAGGTTCACCCTTTCTGGATATGAACGGAGGTTCACAACTTCCTCTTTTTCAAGGGCATGTAAAGAATTCTACCTCGTTGATGAGTGTGTAAGTTGACATAATCACTTGAGAACAAGTATGTTGCACTAGCCACTAACCCTAAGCATACGAATACCCCTGATTTAGCAAATCCACTTCTGGGTAAACACCTGATAAAAGTGTCCACTGTCAGGAAAAAATGACACATTTGAAATGCACACACATCCACACCAAAGATTACTGGGTTTCGGTCCAGCTCACCCTCTCCATCTTCTAATTCATTGTTTTTGAGCTATTTTCTAATCTACAGGTGCTAAGAAACTAAAGTTCTGTAAGTTATCGTTTTTCCAGAATAATTTAATGGATTTAATTTTGTGTAATGCAATAGATTACTGTCCTGTAAATGATGACAAGTTTAGCATTTACACATAAATTCATTTCCACATTCCCGGTTGCCTGTATATGGGTAAATTGTTTGAATTCTCCTTTGAACCAATGGGAACATCTTGCTGGCCTCCTCATTGAGTTATATAAAATCTATGGCATATGGATTTTTTTTTACATTTGCATGAAAGTTATGATTTTGCCCTTTAAAAAAATTGTATCAATTGCCACCACCAAAACCAAATGGTGGAAAACTTACAGAAATATTACATATATGTGGGTGAGACAGGGCTAACATTGAGTCTGCAACTCTCTTTCCTCCTCCTTTAAACACACTGATGGAATTTACTACCTTGAAGATAAATGGCGGTCTTCTGGGGCTGCTGTATACTGATTTCTTACCTTATTTTTTAGCATGCTACACCTGGTCTGTCTGGGTTGTATACTGTACATAAAGCTCCAGCAGGGATGTGCAGGGGCTGGGAGTTTTCACTTCATCCCTCTGAACCCAAAAGGCATCTTGGTGTAGAAGACAAGTTGACCTATGGAGCCGCATCTAGAAAGAGGCAAAGTAGTGCTTACTTCTGACATTAGAGCATTTTATTAAAATCCTGCTGGATTCTGATCTGATACTCCTGGAGGTGTAACTTTGTGGTCACAGTGTATTTGACTCACAATCCACAACTGATAAATGTGCAGGTAGTTTAGAGCTCAATAAAGTTAGAGGTTAACCAGAAAATATTGATAATATAATTTATTGGCCTTTAGACAGCCAATCTTATACATAATTTAGCAATCTTAGACATATTTAGACATTTTTTTCTTGACTAACCAATCTCCTTCTTTCTCAGTTGTTAGGCGAGCTCTTAAAGTCTTGATGGTTCCCTCATTGATGAGCTGAATAAAATTTTGAGAATTGTGCTTTATATCCTATTATCATTAAAGGCTAAGTTAAAAAAAGGCATCCTAATAAACTCGTAAAAATGGAGGTCATATATTTCATTACATACCATTAAATATTATTTAAATTTTAAATACTGTTTAAATTTCACTATTTTTATGACTGCATGTAACAGTTCTTCAACCGAAAAGTTTAGTCAAGAAATGTTTTTATAGGAAGACGAGTTCAATATTTATCCCAACAACTTGGATTCATAGTTACGTTTTTAGGATATTTATGGTTGGGGCCACTGTGGACTTTTGTCTTTCTTATTTATGGTCCTAGTGGCAAACAACAGTTTTTTTAAGAAGCTACCTGTATCCATTTCTTCACACCAATAGCAATATTCACCTTAACAGAACTGTGTGCCTTTGTGGTGGGGTTAACATCTTAACTGAAGTTTTGTTTACGACAAACAAAACAAAATAAAACAAAACCAAAAACCCTACATGTTGGTTTGGATGGGATATTTGAAGAAAATGTAGAAAGTGTTATCCAGAGTTAAAGAAGTTTGTTTTTGTTTTCCTTTCATGTCTTGCAATAAGTTCCATATTCTAGTCTTACATGTAAGGAGTGTGAATGTCATTACTTTATATTAACAATAAGGAAAATAACTGAAAAAATCAAATCATCTCAGATCTGCCAGAGATAAGGTCGCTGGGCAAACCGATGCACCAAATTTGGAGACATAGATGGAAACAGAGAATCTCAACTTATCAGAGTGAAACCCACAAGCAGAAACTTTTGCTGGAACCAGAGCTAGGTTCCTTCTACCTCGTACATCATGTGCCAATGCCAAGAAAAAATCTGAGAGTACTAAAAGGTCAAAATCTCAGTTTGAAGAAATAGAACAAGCATTAGAACCAGACTCATATGTCAGGGATGTTAAAATTAGCAGAGCAGGAATTCAAAACAACTCTGTTAATGAAAAGAGATTATACAAGAACAGATGTGTAATGTAAGTAGTGATGGAAATAGTGATGGAAATTCTCAGAATCAATTAAAAATATGAGAGATCAATAACACTGTCACAGAAAGGACACAACTGAGGAAAGACTCTCTGAACTTGAGGACATTTCGATACAATCTTCCAAAACTAAAAAGCAAAGAAAACAAACAAACAAACAAACAAACAAAACCCCAAAAAACCCATGCCACAGAATATGCAAGAACCCTAGGGCAACTACAAAAGATGTGATACTTGCATATGGGGAATACCAGAAAAAGTAACAGAATAAATATTTGAACCAATAATGCATGAGAATTTCCAAATATTAATGTTGGACCTCAAACTACCAATGTAGGCAGCTTGGTGAAATAAATGTAAAACAGCATAAATATAAAACAAATAAATATAAAACAAAAAGTTACATTTAGGCATACCCTATCCAAACTTCAGAAAATCAAAGATAAAGAAAAACCTTAAAAAAAGCCCAGAGGATAAAATTACCTTATCTAGAGAGGATCAGAGGATTAGATCTGATTCTCAGAAACGATGCAAGCAAGAGGAGAAGGAAGTGAAATATTTCAAGTGTGGAGAGAGGGAAAATGTCACCAATCTAGAATTCTTTACCCTGTGAAATTATCCTTCAGCATTTAAAAAGAAATACTTTATCACACAAGCAAAAATTGAGCAACTGTTTTGCCAGTAGATTTGCTTTGCAACAAGTATTAAATTCTCACAAAGTGAGTATTGAGGGAAGGTATCTCAATATAGTAAAGAACATACAGGACATATCCACAGTTAACATAATACTCAATGGTGTAAAGTTGAAAGATTTTCATCTAAGATCAGGAACAAGACAAGGATGCCCACTCTCACCATTTTTATTCAATATAATATTGGAAATCCTAGCCACAGCAATTAAGAAAGAAAAATGAAAGGCATTATAATTGGAAAAGAAGTAAAACTGTCACTATTTGCAGATGACATGGTACTATATATATTAAAAAATTCTTAAGACTCCACCAAAAAACTATTAGAATAAATGAATTCAGTAGAGTCACAGGATACAAAAATAACATACAGAAATTGGTTGCACTTCTCTACACTAAAAATAAGTTATCAGAATGAGAAATTAACAAAACAATCCCATTTACATTTACATCAAACAGAACAAAATACCTAGGAATAAATTTAATCAAGGAGGTGAAAGACCTGTACTCTCAAAACTCTGAGACACTGATAAAAGAAACTGAACCTGGCCCAACTAGAAAGATATACCATGTTCGTGAATTGGAAGAATACTGTTGAAATGTCCATACTACCCAAAGCAATATACATATTCAATGCAATCCTTGTCAAAATAGCAGTGACATTTTTTACAGAACTAGAACAGAGAATGCTGAAGTTTGCATGGAGCCACAAAACACCCTGAAGAGCCAAAGCAAACTTGAGAAAGCAGAACAAAGCTGGAGGTATCATGCGCTCTGATTTCAAACTATGCTACAAAGTTGTACTAATCAAAAAAGTATGGTAATGGCACAGAAACAGACACACAGATCAGAGGATAGAGAGCCCAGAGATAAATCTATGATTATATGGTCAATTAATCTATGACCAAGGAGGCAAGAATATACAGTGGGGAAAAGACCATCTCTTCAATAAATGGTGCTGGGAAAACTGAACCACTATATTATACTGTATACAAAAATGAATTCAAAATGGATTAAAGACTTGTATGTAAGACCTAAAACTATAAAATTCCTAGAAGAAACCATAGGCAGTGGACTCTTTGACATTAATCTTAGCAATTTTTTATTTTTGTTTTTGGATCACCCTTCTCAGGCAAGGGCAACAAAGGCTAAAATAAATGAGATTAGATGAAACCAAAAACTTTTTGCACAGGGAAGGAAACCATGAAGAAAACGAAAAGGCAACCTATGAATGGAAGAAGATATTTTCAAATCATATATCCTAAATACATAAAGAACTTGTAGAGCTTAATATATATATACATATATATATATGTATACACACACACACACACACACACACACACACACACACATGTATATATCAACCCAATTAATAAATGGACAAAAGACTTGAAGACATTTTTTCCAAAGAAGACATCAGATGGCCAACAGACACATGACATGATGCTCAACATCACTCATCATCAGGGAAATGCAAATCAAAACTACAGTGAGCTATCATCTCATATCTTTCAGATTAGCTATTATAAAAAAAAACAACAACAAAATAACAAGTGCAGCCAGGATGTGGAGAAAAGGGAATCCTTATACACTGTTGGTGGGAATGTGCATTAGTGTAGTCACTATGGAAAATGGTATGGAGGTTCCTTTAAAAAGTTAAAAAGAGAATTACTATGTGAACCAGAAATTCCACTTCTTGGGTATTTATCTGCAGAAAATGAAAACACCAGTTCAAAGAGATACATGCACCCCTATGTTCACTGCAGCATTTATTTACAACAGTCAAGATACGGAAGCAATGTAAGTGTCCATCCATAGATGAATGGTTAAAGATGTGGTATACAAACACACACACACACGCGCGCGCGCGCGCACACGCGCGCGCTGGAATGAAATCTTACCATGTGTGACAACATGGATGGAACTAGAGGGTATTATACTGGGTGAAATAAGTCAGACACAGGAAGACAAATAATGTCTGATTTCAATTACATGTGGGAACTGAAAAACAGAACAGATGAATGAACAAAACCGAAACAGACTCACAGATATAGGAAACAAACTATAGTTACCAGAGGGGAGACGCTGGTGGCAGATGAAGGTGAAGGGGATTAAGAGGTACAAACTTCTAGTTATAAAAGAAAAAGTCATGAGGATGTAATGTACAGCATGTTAAAAGTTCTTAAGAGATTAGTAAAATGATATAGGTCAGAAACTCAGATGCAGGGGTGTCTGGGTGGCTCAGTCAGTTAAGTGTTCGACTTCAGGTCAGGTCATGATCTCATGGTTCTTGAGGTCGAGCCCTGTGTCAGGCTCTGTGCTGACAGCTCAGAGCCCAGAGCCCTCTTCAGATTCTGTGTCTCCCTCTCTCTCTGCCCCTCCCCTGCTTTCACTCTGTCTGTCTGTCTGTCTCTCTCTCAAAAATAAACATTAAAAAAAAAAAACCTCAGATGCACATAAAGAAAGAGCATCAGAGAAGGAATACATGAAGGCAAAATAAAAACGTTTCCTTCTCTTATTCTGAATTAATCTAACAGATAACTGTTTAAAATCACAGCAACAACCTATGTGATTATGTATGTTTATGTGTTTGTAGTTACTTAGGTACAAATGAAATGAATGGCAGCAATAATGCAAGGAATAGGGAGAAAAAATAGGATTATTTGTCATTAGCAGGGCATCCCTAACAGTATCAAACTACAGGAAGCTAAAAGTGACAAACGCAAGGAGAAAGAGATAGATCCGTTGTCAAAGTTGGACGCTTCCTCTATGAGTGTAACATTCCTCTACGAGAAGTGGCAAGATTCAGCAGGCAAAAAAGGTAGTAAGGACATACTGAATTCAACACATCAGACACTGGATGTAATATTGTCTGCAGACCGCTTCATCCAACAACAGCAGTTACGGAAGCTCCCAGGGAACATTCACCCAGGGAGACCACATTCTGGGCCGTAACACATCCTAACAAATTTGAAAGAAGAGAAACCATACAATGTCGGCTCTCTGACCACGATGGAATTTAACTAGAAATCAGTACCAGAAGGAGAGCTGAAAAATCCCCTTAATTGGGAGACTGAAAAAGACACTTGTACCACGCAGGTCAAAGAAGAGATCCCAAGAGAAATTTAAACACATTTTGAACTAAATGAACATGAAAACACAACTTGCCCGAATCTGTGGGATGCAGTCAAAGCAGTGCTTTCGCCCATCCGAATCGTCCTCTTCGTGGAACAGCATAGAGACCCACTGTCGCTCCTCCTCCCCCTGGGTCCTCGCGGTGTCTTGGGCTTTCGGGCCAGCTGCCCGCTGAGCTCCATCACGCAAGGGCACCGGCTTCCCCTGCACGACACTTACGTGGTCGGAGCTGAGGACGCTGCAAGCATACACAGGTTCCTGTCCACCCTCAGGTTCCAGCTCATGTTCGTGGGTCCCACCTTGTCCACGATGAGCCCACTCTTCACTTTTCTTCCTTCTTTAACCGCCTGACATGCTGACTTCAACCTCAAGCATCCAACACAAACAGCCTTGAGACTGCTTCACCAGCTCCCACAATCGCAGTCAAATCCCTGTGATGGGCAAACAGGCAGCCTACAGACAACTTCGTGCGTAGTGACGAAAGACTGGATATTTCCCTCTACCTTCAGGAACAATACAAAACGTTTACTCTATTTTTTTTTTTAAGAGAGTGTGCGCAAGCAAGTGGGGGGGAGAGGCCGAGGAGGAAAGAGAGAGACTCTTAAGCAGGCTCCTTGCCCAGTGCCTACCCCAATGAAGGGCTCGATCCCACACCCCTGGGATCAGGACCCGAGCTCAAATCTAGACACAGACACTCAACCGACTGAGCTACCCAGGTGCCCCAAAACGTTCACTCTTACAATTCCTTTCACTGTTGTGCTGGAGCTCCTAGCCAAAGAAATACGGTTAAAGAAATAAAAGGCACACTGCTGGAAATGAAGATCCGGAACCGTCTTTACAAATAGCCTGGTCACTGGGGCGCCCGGGTGGCTCAGTCGGTGGGGCGTCTGACTTCAGTTCAGGTCATGATCTCGCAGTCCCCGAGTTCGAGCCCCGCGTCGGGCTCTGTGCTGACAGCTCAGGGCCTGGAGCCTGCTTCGGATTCTGTGTCTCCCTCTCTCTGACCCTCCCCTGTTCATGCTGGCTCTCTGTCTCAAAAATAAATAAATGTTAAAAACAACAACAACAACAAAAAACCAGCCTGGTCATCTATGTAGAAACTCCGAAAGAATCTACATGAAGAAAGTAACTACTAAAAAAAAGTGAGTTTAGCAAGCATACAGAATTTAAAACAAACAGGAAAAAGGACACTAAATATATGTGTAGGACTTGAACTCCAGAAAAGAGAAGTGTAATCTATCCTGACAGAGAGTAGGTTACTGGTTGCCTGAGGCTGGCCCTTGGTGTAGGTTTGACTGGGCAGGGTCCCAAAAGAACCTCTTGAGGTGAAATTCTCTATCTGGAGGTGTTGGTGCTTATATTAATTAGTATGTACATTTTTTTAATTCATGGAAATCTGCACTTAACATGGAGGTATCATGGAAATTATATTCCAATGCATTTTAGAAAGTTTTGTTTTTATTTAAAAAAGATTTCTTTAGTAATATCTACACCCGATGTGGGACTTAAACTCATAACTCCAAGATCAAGAGTCACATGCTCTACTGACTGAGCCAGCCAGGAGCCCCTCAGAAACATTTTAAAAATCACGTATCTAAATCCAATTTTAAGACTACTGATAATCACTTTATCCAATCACTTTATAACAACACTCAAGAATATGTATGCTCACACTGTTACAAACACAGCCAGATTCCATTTAAATTTAGTAAGTTACGTAATATGAACTTGAACAAGTCCCTGATGTCTTTGGACATAGAATTTTACCTTCATATACTTTGGGATCTCATCTAGGAACAAGAGGATCTATGGGGCTGTTGAAAGAACTTTCTGTGATGATATAAATGTTCTGTATCTACTCTGTCCAGTATAATAGTCCAAAGCTACATGTGGTTATTGCATATTGAAAGATAACTACCTGGGGTTCTGCGTGGCTCAGCTGATTGAGTGTCCAACTCTTGATTTTGGCTCGGGTCATGATCTCACGGGACGTGGGATCAAGCCCCGCATGGGGCTCTGCACTGACTGCGTGGAGCCCGCTTGGGATTCTCTCTCTCCCTCTCTCTTCACCTCTTCCCCACTTGCACTTCTCTTTCCTGATTAATTAAAAAAAAAAATTACAAAGAATAAAGAAAGATTACTACCAAGCTAGGAAGCTATTTAGCAGCATTTGATTTTATTCAATTTAAACTTAAATAGCCATACGTGACTGGGGGCTACCATAATTGACACCCCGAAATAGTCTTTTTTATCTGAATCTAGTGAGTCTTCAGCTATAACAGTATTTTAAAAAATCACCTCTTAAGTAACCTCAATGTTTTATTATAATTAGCTCGCACGAATAGTCTGTGATACAGTGTGAATTACAGAAGATACAACGCCACTACAGGGATGGATGGCAAATATATTGACCATGAATAAGCTGTTTAATTGGGAGGTGTGCGATTTCTGACTCCTCTTTGTGTCATCACACACACAACCTGCTGGGTGGATCAATTTCACCAAGTGTAGCCTGGGAAAGAAGAAAAACTACTCAGCTACATTTTAAATGGTGATCACTGTAGGTAAACAAGAACAATGGTGTTAAATTATTTTCAGAGGAGCGAAATAGAGAATGACTTGCATTTGGAGAACACCACCCAGTGAGCTTAGCGGCTCGTTTTTGACAGTTTGCCTGACTTTGCTCATCCCTAGAAGTTGGCTCATTAAAATACTTTCTCCACAGATCTGCTCCTCTTCTACAGTGTTTTAAGACATGCACAGCAGCCTTAAAGGCGAACGCTCATTTTCAAACAGACCTTCCTATAAGAAACAATGCTGAAAAATAATATTCTGGTTTTTTTGAGATGTGTGAATCAAGACCTCAAAGTACACGTCATCAACTGACTCGCCTTTAATACACCTACAAATCTTCACCTTGTAGGAAACAGAGTGATAAAAAAGGAGTCCCTGACATAACCTGCAATGTTTTACTGTCATTTACGGTCTGATTCATCCTTACGAAATGTCTACCCTATACACAGGGCAAGTTGAAATTAAACTTTTATTGTTCAGGTGAGTCTGGACTCAAAGGATTTGTTCCCATAGAGGAAAATTAAGGTTCCGTCTAGAAAGTGTACTTAACTATATACACATATACATTCCATTATATATATTTATACTTCTACATGTGTATGAAATATGTCCACTAAAGCCTTATGGAATTAAATGCACAGATCGCACATAACATGTAATAAATGACATGTGTGGACAACATAATGTAAAACAGTTTACACACATCTTCCAAGCAACACAGCTCTTGTGCGATCCTCATTTACATAACAGTCCCATGGTCAAATGGAACAGAGAATTGCTGTCTACCTTCCCTCTGGGACATGCACTGGGCACTTGTGTACCCTGAAGCACCTGAACTCTTACACAACAGTGGAAAGTGGATAATGTTGTCCAACCAAAGAGTTTATAAACGTATTTGGCCAAAGTACCCCTTTCCACTAAAACACTTACTGTGAACCAGCTCTAACACTCATGGTCCAAAGAACACACTTTGGGGAAAATCATCACGGAAAGCTCCATTCATTTTTCACTATAGGTTACAATACTCATTTCAGTACTGATTCAAATGCAATGGCCAGAACTTACGATGTTTATTCTATTTTCCTAAGTTTGTGGCAGCCTTACCTAACATGTGTCTTCCTATATTTAGCCAAAATGGATTCCAATATAATAATATTTGCATGCATTTTTCATTGAAAATTACATCTTTGCACGCACGTGAGCTTATGCATATATTGTAATACATTCTGTATGAAAGCATACTTTTATATGTTATTTGTGACCTTACAGATGAAAAGATTCTATGTATAGTGAATGAACTGCAGTTTCCTGTTGACTGAAATGTACAAATAAACAGGAGACAAACTGCAAAAAAGATGCCCCGGCCTTTGGGGCTTCTCCTAATTTCTTATTGTCTAACTATGTGCCTGGCTGAGTGAGTTCATCTTTCTAATTTTTATATGCAAAAGAAGGATAGAAGACATTAAAGTAATTTATCTATGTATTATCCTGTTATAAAATGAATCTCAAGGGATTTCTAGACATACCTTTTCTTACATATAAAAAGATTTAGGGGTGCTCAGGTGGCTCAGTTAAGTGTACGACTTCAGCTTAGGCCATGATCTTGTGGTGTGTGAGTTCAAGTCCCACGTCGGGATCTGGGCTGACAGCTCAGAGCCTGGAGCCTACCTGGGTTTCTGTGCCTCCATCTCTCTGCCCCTCCCCCACTCATGTTCTGTCTTTCTGTCAAAAATAAATAAACATTAAAAAAATTTTTTTAAAGATATTATGAGAATATACATCTCACATAGAAGATAAACATACAAATGGTTAAAGGGAAAATATTAGCACGAAGATAAAAAATTGAAGCAAGGCTGAGGAAGACAATCAGTTCGTCCCTAAAAATGCTTTTCATTCTAATATTCTAGGATGCTATATTTGAAAATGAGTATATGATTTATTTTACTTGAGTTTTACTGGCTGTTTTCACGCTTTCCTAGTATAGCATCTAGCGACTAGATAAATGTGCTGTAAAAATGCATCTTTAAAGGAAATTATACTCTGAATTTATTTAAATCAGAGTATATTTTACAAGAATTGTTTTCAGGACTTGAGGAAAATTAAATAAAACTGCAATATTTAGGAATTTACTTTGTATCTCTGAATATTAAATAAGTTCATTCCACACTGCTTATAAATTTATATGCACATTCAAATTCTGTATTTGATTAATATGTATTTTACTGAGTCTTCACTGCTTCATAATTGTTCTCTGTTTTGGCGAAAATTATTCTTTGAAGTCACAGATTGAAAAAACAAGCTCAATATCTCATTTATTTTTTGGTTTTCTTCCTTCATCATACTATTTATTTTAGGAATATTCTCCTACAGATGTTTCCATTGTATGAACATCTTTTAGTTTACTACTTGTTACTTTTATGCTTTATTACTTTTATTTAGAGGAAATAAACTCATTGATCCTCCTTATGTATATGTGAGCCCCTCTTCATAACATTACATGACAATGGGGTTATAAATAGGACTCATCCCTTATGCATTTCTGGATGATATTATTCTCAGCACACACTCTGGACAGACACCATCATAAGATAATTCAGTGTATCTAAAAAGATGGATTCTATCAATGTAGCAAGGTCTGCTCTGGGTGCCAGACAAGTGTTTTGGCTCCTATTACTCTGTATTTGTTCTCTCTGCTTCAGTATTCCAAACCTACTGTATTATCTGCTTTCATGGTCTTCTTCAGATGGATGTTATTTTGTTTGGATTACATAGTCTATGATTTAACAATGAGATTGTACACGTTCACAAATTTTTTTAAAAAAATTCATTGAAAATATAGGAAGTAGAAATACCTAAACAGTTCTAACTTATTCTCTTTCAATCGCGATAATAAACCTTGTACGTATATTTTTACTTTGGCACTGGATGGCACTTGCTTGGGCAGACGGAGAAGGTACATAATTCAGAGATATCACCCAATTTCAGTTTACTATGTGCTAGGCACTGTGATGAGGGATTAACACGTAAGCTGTAACATTTACCTCTCATAGAAGCATTTTAGAGATTCTGGAAAAAAAAAAGAGATGCATGGGGATTAATTAACTTCCCAAACCATAGCCTCAGCAAGGCAACGAATGCGCACACACACGCGCACACACATACACACATACACACACGCACACACGCACACACACACACATGCATAGCCAAAAGATACAGCTACTTGTATGCTTGGTAATTAACCTATGATTTGTCCTCTACCATCTCTAGTCTAGTACAACTAAAGGTAATTGCAAAATAAATATATAAATCTAGCTGTGGGAGTTTTGAGCCAGTAGATTTCCATGACCGGGAGAAATTAATCATGTTTGGGAAAGTAGAGTGGGTTGGCAAAGAGTTGATAGGAAAAAAGAACCCTGAGTTCCTTCAAGAGATAAAAATTTTACGGTGATGAAAATGTGCTCAGTTATAAAATGCTTTCAAATGTATTGGCTTTTGATAATGCAAATAGCAGATGAAAAGCAGTTGGGCCTACTGAAATGCAGAGCCTCACATACATTCTTCCATGTTTTTGTAATGGAAGTAAATAATAAATTAGGATTTGGCTTAATTTAATTTTAGGCAAATTGCACAGATATTTCATATTTAGTCCACACAACAGGATTCTACAGTATCTTCCCAGAGATGTTGATGTAGAGATTAGTCTAGTGTGTTTCAGTACTCACTATTTTTGTTTATGTATTTATTGAGAGAGAGAGAGAGAGACAGAGACAGAGTGAGTGGGGGAGGGTAAGAGAGAGCAAGACACAGACACAGAATCCGAACCAGGCTCCAGGCTCTGAGCTGTAAGCACAGAGCCCGACACAGGGCTCAAATTCACGAGCCATGAGATCAGGACCTGAGCGAAAGTCAGATGCTCAACCAACTGAACCCCCCAGGTGCCCCATATTCAGTATTTTCTTTAAGGATCAAATCCTTTATTATGCTCAAGACAACATATTAATTTTGTCTATTAAATCTGAACAAACTAAAGTAGGCAAGCTTCCTCTTATCCCTTCCCCACCCCAACCTTCATTCTAGGGCTGCCCCTACTTTTATTTCATGCAGGGCTCAAAACAGAGTTTGAAAACCTCCTCTCCCTTCTATGGGCCCCTTTTATGGATATGGAAATAGTGGCCCAAAGAGGTTAATTATCTACAGGAGGTTGGAAAACTAGGCTGTGGCCGCTGTGTCAGGCCCAGAATTCATACGGGGTCCTCCCCACTGGGGATAGCTCTGTGGTACATGGGTACAGATGCAGAAATTCCACAGATTACCAAAGATAAAACATCAACAGACTTTCCTGAAAACCCGTTCTTCCATAGGAATAACAGCCTAAGAATGTCATCAGCAGGACTGCAAAAAAACATGGAGAATTTAAGAGACCGGTTAAGACGACTGGAGTGGAGAGCCCATCAAGGAAACAATGTATGCAAGGATGTTGTGTTTCCAAAAGGAAGGAGCGTGGTTAGTTCATGCCTACTCCATGCCTGTAGTTCAATAATTCACTTTAAGAAGAGACCGTCGATAAAAACAAAAGGAGGGAGAAGAAGAAAAATACAATGCCCTACGAATAGGTCTCAGGGCAAGGTCTCGTTCTAGAATAGAAAGCTTTAAAGCTCTACTCAATAATAGGGGTACACAAAAGAGATTCTCAAATAGCCCAAAGACATCTCTTCCTGGAAAGATACATTAAATATCATAAGATGTAAATGTCTTCCAATCAAACACTTGTCACCTCAGACCCAATAGGGTAGATACATACACCCCGGCTGTAGAAAATCATATATTTTCATCGTGTGAAATGTGACCATGAGCATGCATGAGAAGTGTCTGGAAAAGATGCACACCAAATATTAATGACAATTTAAGAACCGGGACTAGAATCAGGAATTGTGGCAGATCTATGAAGTAGGATCTCACCTGCTTCATGTCCTGCCTGATTTGTTTTAAAACCAGAATTATACACTGTTTTTACCTTACCATTTTATGTTCGAGCAAAACCAGAAGTACGGTCAGCTCAAATATAACCAAAAATGCCTTTTTCCCCCTTATTATTTTCTCTTTTTTATCCTGCTTAGATTGACTTCATTGATGACCGGGAAGCTGAGGGCTTTTTTTCTGATAAAAATGATGGACAGTACAAGGACAAAGGCGTGCGGGTTAATGCTAATAAAATGTGAATAAAATCTGTGCCAAGATGAAATCATCCCTCGATTTCCATTCATTCTGCAAACAATCTGGTGATCAGCTGCTTTTATTGTACCCTGTGTGCATTTCTCTCACAAAAAGAAACAAGGCAGCGTTTTGAGAATACTCACTTTTGAGAGAAAATTTAAGCCACTGATCTTGGAAGACCTTGCTTTGTAGAGTTCCTCTGTGTGTGTTTGAGAGTGTGTGCCATGTTTCCTTTCTGTACCCTTGAATATTAAAGAACATTTTCAATCTCCACTGATGTATTTCTTTCTTCCTCTTCCATTTCATTCCTCAGTGTGATAGTTAGCCTTCAGTGGCAAGCAGAATGAAGAATCCCCAACGATGACCATGTCCTACGGTCCTGTGGATCTATTACCTTTCATGTCAAAGGGGAGTTTAAGTTGCAGACAGCATTAGGGTTGCTAACAAGCCGACTTTATAATGAGGTTATTCTGGATTACACAGGTGGACACAATGTAGTAACAGGGTCCTTAAAGTGGAAGGTGGAGGCTGAGAGTAGGTAAGGGTAATGTGGTGTGATGTGAGAAGGGGCCCAACCTACTCTTGCTGGCTTTGAAGATGAAGCAAAGGGTCACGAGCCCAAGAATCGGGGTGGTCTGTAACCGGGAAAAGGAAACAGATTCCTCCCTAGAGCCTCCAAAGGGAACACAGTCCCGGTCACATGATGATTTTGTGTTCAATGAGACCCATTTCAGATTTCTGACCTCCACAGTCCTAAGACAATACATTTGTATCATTTTAAGTCTGTGGTAATTTGAGAGTGCAACTGAATACGCCAACCCAGAAAGCAGACGCTACCGGGTGCTTCCCCGCAACCCCTGGGTCAACAGGCTGGACCGGGTGCCTCCGCTGAGCTCTCGGATCCCCCACCCCACCCTGTGTTGGCACCTCTTGGTGTAGTCGTTAGAAAGGAGCTTGAGGACAAACCCTTACTTGTCTGAGGCCCCAACTTTAACCTCTGGGATCTCTGATGACTGCACGTCTAGTTCAGAGGGGCTATAAAAATACAGTAGTAGGACTGTTGGTTGCTTTGTCCAAATAAAGTTTTTTTTTAAATTTTTTTTAACGTTTATTTATTTTTGAGACAGAGAGAGACACAGCATGAACGGGGGAGGGGCAGAGAGAGAGGGAAACACAGAATCGGAAGCAGGCTCCAGGCTCTGAGCCATCAGCCCAGAGTCCGACGCGGGGCTCGAACTCACGGACCGCGAGATCGTGACCTGAGCCGAAGTCGGATGCTTAACCGACTGAGCCACCCAGGCGCCCCGAAATAAAGTTATTTTTACATGGAGTATTGTAGCAGCTAATGTTCTGTTTGCCATGTTCCTGAATACCTTACATAATGTCAGGGAATGTTTGAAACAACCCGAGAAGTAGGTTATACTGTTATTACCACTATCACTGTCCTCATTGTTCCTGATCTATTTACTAGGAAACTAAACCAAAGCACCATGGTGGTACGCTTTACCACCTTATTTTAAACCTTGGCAATTTGCCTCTGGGGTCTAAGTACTTAATCAACACAATCGGAGAGTTCTTCGATATGTCTGTATAAAAAAAGTCTACCCCCCTAAATCACCTGTGAAGAAGAGGCTTTAGCTAAAATGTTAAGGTTATCATACCCAGAATGACGGGCCCGGCCAGAGGAGCGGATGACTCAAGGCATGTCACAGCAAGGTAGATCCCTTTCTGGACGGCGTCCAGCCCAGAGTTCACGGGAGCTTCCTCCTGCGAGAGATGCACAGAACTGAAGACAATCCTACTGTGTACTCCTGTTTTCATTTAGCAGGAATCCGGAGTTCACAGGGTATGGTCTTAGGAGGACATGTGAATGTCCCTGAAGCCTGTTGATTTGTTCCTGCTACGAGGGCTGCAGTCGCAAAAATGGAGGCTCTGAGAGAGGAGCAGGGGGTACGGGGGTGCTCCAGCAGGCACACTTCCGGGCCCACGTGATGGGAATATCAGCTGCCCACAGCTCAGAACACACACTTGATAGAGTCTATCTCCCCAGGCTTCAGCCCAGATCCCATTTCACTTTTTACATCTTTACCTAAACCAGAAATATTTTGCTCCAGTAAAACCCTGTTAATTGGCTACGAACTCCTCTTTTGCTGATTTTATACTTAGCAGACGTATGTCATTACTATCAAGCACAAAAAAGAGGTAGGAAAAGATTCCTCCACGCACAACAAAAGTTCTTACTGTCACTGGCCCTGGACTTAAGAATACTTTCTACCATTTGAATATTCCCGGATTTACAGTTCCTAAATTCAGATGTTTAACAAAATAACACTATTTATTCAGTGACTGTGAAAGACTTCTAGTATGTTCTAGAAAAAATCTTTAAAGCATTCAGAACGCAAATTGGTATATAACCTAAGTGGTGATGATATTCTAAATGGGCTGTTAATTGAGGAAGATAATTATTATGTGCGTTATCTACCGAAACAAAACCGTCCTGGTGAGAAAAATGACAGCACCATCTACTCTGCTTGTGACATCTCTTTAACCTCTCTTTGAAAAGTAAACCCACGGAAATTTTTGCCTGGTATATACTGAAAAATAAAAACAAAGCCCAGAGTACCCACAAAGGTTATGAGATTTCCAAAGTTTTTCTTCAGAGATAGTCAACCATTGAATATGCATTCTCATAAGACAAATTCATGGAAAGAGACTCCAAATACTAGAAGGAAGGTTGTCTCAGTTCACTGAATGTGAACAGAACTGTTACAATATTCATAAGCCAAACTCACATTGAAAAGGAGATTTTTTTTTTCCAAACAAGCAGGGCATAGCATTTTATAACGCATCAAGTTACAGAATGTATTCATATTCAATAAACCTAGTTGTATTTCATGATTAAAGATAATATAAGGCTTTGTATGAATGACATTCTTGACGTATTGGAAAAAAAAATAAATGTCCAATGTCATGAAAGCATACAATTTAAGGACATGTTTAAGTAGGCCCCATGCTCAAGTGGGGCTCAAACTCATGACCCTGAGATCAAGAGTCACATGTTCTGCCGACTGAGCCAGCCAGGCACCGCAAGGACACATTTTGAAAACGCAGCTCTTTCTTAAAGAATTCAAATGTAATGTTACAAAAAATACTATTTATGTAAGAAGTGCCAACTTTTACCTTTAATTTAGCAATTTGATGTCAGTTGTCTGTTTGCTTTAATCTCCCCACGTCTTTCAAGAAGTAAAACAGTGTATCTGTAATCACATGGTAATCATTAAAACATCCTGAAGGGAACAGAGGAGACGAGTCCTTCTCAAGTCTTGACATTTTCAGCCCCTGCAGAGGAATCAGAGGAACAACTATCACAAAGAGGGTGGCTTTCAAAGCTACCCTAACAGCAATAAAAACCTCAACAGTTTCGACTTTTAAAAAAATGACTCAAATTAAGTATACTTAATTCTGAAGGTATACACGAATGCCTATCCATAGCTATAGCTATGACTATGTCTGTGTCTGTCCATATCTATCTAAGAACTTAGTTTTTGTGATACAAAAGGAAACTAATTCCTGCCTCTTAACGGAAATAGAATACAGAAAAGTGGGTATTGAAATAGTTAAAACATTAAGAGGTGTAGAAAACTCCTTTAAATTTACTTACATTGATATTGTCTCCGAATATGCAGAACTTATTAATAATTTATGTGAAAAGAAAACACTGAAAAGTCTCAACAGCAGGGACCTGAGTAAATACGTAGGATGCAGACAGACTCTATGTTAACTCAGATTTCAAAGGTTTTCTGCTATCTCAGAATAGCATAAAATATGGTTTCTTACTCTCCTTGGTAATGAAAATTTAGCTAGGCTAATGGACAATTCCCGAAACTCACAAAGCCGCTGACTGACCTACCGTCTCATAAACTTGTACATACACGAACCTATGACACCCAATGATCTTAGCTAACTTCTACCTTATTTTCCCCTTATTGTTCTTTGATTTGAAAGACAGAGTTCAGTCTGATGGTTTATAGGAAAATTGTGGGTAAGCAAATATTGTGCATAGAAAAAAATATAGAAAAGTCAGTCTCTGGATAACAAAAAGCCAGCTTGATACTTTTCACATTTATTGTAGAACATGTCATCAGGAAGAGACCACCAACCGAAAGCTCTTCTTGGGGCGCCTGGGTGGCTCAGTCAGTTAAGTGTCTGACTGCGGCTCAGGTCATGATCTCACAGTCCGTGATTTCGAGCCCCGCGTCAGGCTCTGTGCTGACAGCTCAGTGCCTGGAGCCTGCTTTGGATTCTGTGTCTCCTTCTCTCTCTCTGCTCCTCCCCTGCTCATGCTCTGTCTCTGTCTCAAAAATAAATAAAAAACATTAAAAAAAAAAAAGGAAAAAAAAAGAAAGCTCTTGTTAGTTACAAGTTGATTAGTAACATTTAGAATTTGAAGCAACATGTAAGCAGTTATTTGTTAACTGCTGCCCATAGATGAAGACACTAGGAATCACCATTTGGGAAGCCGTTCACGTGATCCATGAAGGTGCTCGCTGGAGAAATTCACAAAGCCAACACATTTCATTTCAGCCACCAGTGACAGTGGGTCCTAAATGTATGTTGCGGTTTCTACTATCTTTGGGTCTAGGTGAAGGTACTCCCAGGCCACTCCACTTCTCAGAGCGAATGCTTAAACACCATCCATGTCTCAAATGGAAGAGTTTAAACAAGGCACATAATACATGTTCAAGCACACGGGTATTTATGCAATGTTACTGAGGCACATTATGGATCTTAGTAAGTAATGTATAGGAAGGTAACTATGTTCAAAGAAGTTTACGAATAGTTCCTCTGTCAGAGATAGTCCAATGTTGTGCTTGTCAAATGGAAGGCAATAATACTGATTCAATTCATTTTGCTTATTGTGCAACACTAGCTAGCAAAGGTTTATTATTTTTTCCTTGGGTGATATTTCTAGATGAAGTGAAGTGCCTGATAATTTCTTTTAACATATTTGCAAAGCTGAATTCAGCCCCATGATTCATTGTAACTGCTTCAGAACACGATGTGAGAATTAAAAAATGAATAAAAATGCAGTAGAAAGGAAAACTCAAAGCACGCCATTTGTTAGAATCAATTTTTTTTTCTTTTTGCAAGCATAGCACTTCAATCTCAATAGTGTTCCAAAGCTTCCAAAGCTTATAATGGTGGGGATACACATATTTTTCTCTCTGAAAAACAGGCCAGGAGATAATGAAACTATAATTTCAGAATACTGCAACCGATATAAAATGGCCACATGTGTGGTGCTCAAGCACTCTATATGAGTACTTTCTGTAAAATAATCATATATTAAACTCAAGGAATAAGGAAAATGAATTTCAACAAAGCGAAGGAAAAGCAAGGGAATATTAAATAGTGCAGGAGAACACTCTAGTCAAATCAGTATTTCATTAATCCACCTTGAATCAATTTAATTCCCTCCCACATCTTAATCAAGACAGCTTTGAAGTGATAGAACCTTAGAGACAGAGTTTAGAAGTCAGTGAATTCAGCAAAACCAATCGGTTTCTTTATATAAGTAATTACAATGGTATCAAAGGCCTTTCCCGACTATCACACACGTGTGCCATTGAAGACATTTTTAATAGTCATTAGGTGTTTATGGAAAACCTGTATCAATTTACACATGCGTACACATAAATACATTTCACAGTGTATTTATCTGTAGTTGACTTATACCAGGTAGAAAGAGGAGATCTGATACTTTGAAGTTTATTTTTATTTTTCAGCTGTCAAAGAGTTAACCTGAGGTTCTGGCAAAAGACATGGTTGAAAACAAACTATATACATATATGCACATATATTTATTAGGGTTTTTTTTTTTGAGAGAGAGAGAGAGGGAGAGAGAGACTCCCAAGCAGGCTCTGTGCTGTCAGCACAGAGCCCGACGTGGGGATCGAACTCACGACCCTGAGATCATGACCTGTGCTTAAATCAAGAGTCGGACCCGTAAACGACTGAGCCACCCAGGCGCCCCAAAGTATATTTTTTGCTTCAGTGTTTTTTCCATGCTCCAGAGAGTCTTTCACACATTGCCTGGAAACCAGCAAAACAGTCCTACTGTCTTATCAGGGGGTAAACGAAACACCAGGGCACGTACGTGGTTCTCTTACTACCCGACCGTTAGTAGATGTGCTTCTGATGTCATGTCTCCTTTGCCACTGAAGAAAACAAGTCTTAACTTCTATTCCTGTTCGCCTTTCACTACTTGTACTTCCCTTTATTTTTAGGATGTTAATCTTTGTGGTTTAGATTTGGATTTAATTTTTATGCAAGAGACTCTGGGATGGAAAACAAAACATGAACAAGTTATAATTTTAAGAATGAATCTCTTCGTGGAGCATGGCGTTTTGTTTCACCTCCTCTGGAATATCGATCTGGAATCATTTTCAGAGCAGGACATTTCAAACCATAAAAAAATTACTGTTCATAATCAGCGTACACATTTAGGCTTCTTCAAAGTTCTCAAATCCTAGGGAATGTCTTAGAAGTCATACTCAGAAGAAAATCAATAAACTAATGTAAAATGTTTAAAATATCCAAACTCACGTATAGTTTTGTTTTCTATACACATACATATTAAACGTCAAAGGACAAACCACACAAATTTAAGCGATAAATAATTTGCAACCCATATGAGGAAAGACTTCCTTGACTTGCAAAGCTTAAACAAAGCAATCAGGAAAATAAAATTTATACGTAAATTTAAATTTATTAACATTTCTATATATCATATATTTTTATGAAATCTATTACTTATATATTACATATTACATATTTATGTGTAAATGTTACATATTTACACACACGTCACACATATAGATGTAAAAAATATTACATATATTACTTATATATAACAGAGTTATAAATGTTTATATATAACTTATTTTTATATATTATGCATGGAAAAATAAATTCTAATGGCAATATGATCATGAACAGATGTGGTAACACAGAATCTCTAATTTGAGTGGGTCTACGTTATCAATGAAGCAATTTGAATACCATGTGCTATCTAAGTGTTGATAATCTCTCCCATACAGAAGAATGTAAGAATATATGTCAACCTACTAGTAAATCAGGGTTGGGAATGAGCCAGCAGAAAGACAACTATAGGTTTGGAAATACTGGATTTATGATCTACAAAAAGACTTCACATAAAAATGGCTTTACCTAGAGATGTAAAGATGTGCACTGGCCTTTCCTTGAAACTGCTTTAAAATGTGTAGGGTATTTAAAAAAGAAAACGAATTGAGCTGTGTAAAGATCACACGTAGTTGGAGGAAAAATTTTAGTTATTCTCCAAGTAGGGTGATTTTACCAGGTAGTGTGTAGGAGGCCCTGTCCCAGAAGGTTACAAGCCCCGCTGTGTCCAAAAGATTTAGGTTCATACAGCTCCAAGTGGGCCAACCCGTATTCCCTAAACTGCTGATTCTGATGTCCTGTTCTCAATATACACATAATATTTATTAAAGTCTAATATCTTAAAATAGCAAATAAACATAGATTATCAGTCTTGCCTTTTAAAAATATATGCTATCATGATGTAAAGTTATCAACAATTCATCCTAAGCACTTACACAAAGATATACGTTATGTACTCAATAGATAAATAAATGAACGTAAATGCTTTTATCTTCTCCTTTTTAGTGGGGTCTTTGTTGGATTTTGGAATCAAGGTAATGCTGGCCTTATAGAATGAGTTTGGATGTTTTCCTTCCATTTGTATTTTTTGGAACAGTTTCAGAAGAATAGGCATTCTTTTTTTTTACCAACTATTTTTATTTTTTTAACATTTTTAAATGTTTATTTTTGAGGCGGGGGTGAGGGGCAGAGAGAGAGGGAGACAGAGAATCTGAAGCAGGCTCCAGGCTTTGAGCTGTCAGCACAGAGCCCAACACAGGGCTTGAACTCATGGACTGCATGATCATGACCTGGGCTAAAGTCAGATGCTTAACCTACTGAGCCAACCAGGCACCCCTATTAATTCTTCTTCAAATGTTTGGTAGAATTCCCCCTGGGAAGCCATCTGGCCCTGGATTCTTGTTTGTTGGGAGATTTTTTTTTTTAATTTAAATCCAAGTTAGTTAACATATAGTGTAATAATGATTTCAGGAATAGAATTTAGTGATTCAGCACTTACGTATAACACCCCATGCTCATCCCAATAAGTGCCCTCCTTAAAGCCCTTCACCCCTTTAGCCCATCCTGCCACCCAACACCCCACCAGCAACCCTTAGTTTGTTCTCTGTATTTAAGAGTCTCTTATGATTTGTCTCCCTCTCTGTTTTTATATTACTTTTGCTTCCCTTCCTTTATTCATCTGTTTTGTATCTTAAATTCCACAAAGGAGTGAAATCATATGATACTTATCTTTCTCTGACTTATTTCACTTAGCATAATACACTCTAGTTCCATCCATGTTGTTGCAAATGGCAAGATTTCATTCTTTTTAATCACAGAGTAATATTCCATTGTATGTATATATATATATATATATATATGTACGTATGCATGCATACACACACACACACACACCCCACATCATCTTTATCCATTCATCAGTTGATGGATATTTGGGCTCTTTCCACACTTTGGCTATTGTCAATAGTGCTTCTATAAACATTGGGGTGCACGTGTCAGTATTTTTCAATCAGTATTTTTGTATACTATGGATAAGATACCTAGTAGTGCAATTGCTGGGTAGTAGGGTAGTTCTATTTTTAATTTTTTGAGGAACCTCCATACTGTTTTCCAGAGTGGCTGCGCCAGTTTGCATTCCCACCAGCAGTGCAAAAGAGATCCTCTTTCTCTGCACCCTTGCCAATATCTGTTGTTGCCTGAGTTGTTCATTTTAGCCATTCTAACAGCTATGAGGTGGTATCTCATTGCGTTTTTGATTTGTATTTTGTTGGGAGATTTTTTTATTACTGATTCTATTTCTTTGCTGGTTATAGATGTGCTCAAATTTTCTATTTCTTCCTGTTTCAGTTTTGGTAGTTTATGTGTTTATAGGAATTTGTCCATTTCTTCCGGATTGCCCAATTTGTTGGCATATATTTGTTCATAATATTCTCTTATAATTGTATTACTGTAGTGTTGGTTGTGATCTCTCCTCTTTCATTTGTGATATTATTTATTTGGGTCCTTTCTCTTTCTTTGTGGTAAGTCTGGCTAGGGGTTTATCAATTCTGTCAATTCTTTTAAAGAATTCTCTTAGTTTCATTGATCTGTTCTACTGGTTTTTTGTTTGTTTCTCTATCATTTACTTCTGCTCTAATCTTTATTATTTCCCTTTTTCTCCTGGTTTTGGACTTTATTTGCTGTTCTTTTTCCAGATTCTTTAGGTGTAAGGTTAGGTTGTGTATTTGAGACTTTTCTTGCTTCCTGATAAAGGCCTGTATTGCTATATACTTCCCTCTTAGGGTCACCTTTGCTGTATCCCAAAGGTTTTGGACTGTTCCATTTTCACTTTCATTTGCTTCCGTATATTTTTTTATTTCTTCCTTAATTTCCTAGTTAACTCATTCATTTTTTAGTAGGATATTCTTTAACCTCCATGTATTTGTGGTCTTTCCAAATTTTTTCTTGTGGTTGATTTCAAGTTTCATAGCATTATAGTCTGAAAATATGCATGGTATGATCTCAATCTTTTTGTACTGCTTAAGGCCCAATCTATGACCCATATGATCCATTCTGGCAAATGTTCTGTGTGCACTCGAAAAGAATGTGTATTCTGCTGCTTTAGGATGAAATTCTGTAAATAGATCTGTTATATCCATTTGGTCCAGTATGTCATTCAAAGCCATTGTTTCCCAGTTGACCTTCTGCTTAGATGATCTGTCCATTGCTTAAGTGGGGTGTTAAAGTCCCCTACTATTATTACAGATCAATATCCCTGATGAACATGGATGCAAAAATTCTCAACAAGGTACTAGCAAATCGAATCCAAAAATACGTTAAAAGAATTATTCAACATAATCAAGTGAGATTTATTTCTGGGCTGCAGGGGTTGTTTAATATCCACAAATCAATCAATGTGATACATCACATGAATAAAAGAAAGGGTAAGAACCACGTCATCTTCTCAATAGATGCAGAAAAGGCATTTGACAAAATACAGCATCCTTTCTTAATAAAAACCCTCAACGAAGTAGGGACAGAAGGAAACCTCAACATCATAAAGGCCATATATGAAAGACCCATAGCTAATATCATAATTGGGAAAAACTGAGAGCATTTTCCCTAAGGTCAGGAATACAACAGGGATGTCCACTCTCACTACTTTTATTCCACATAGTGCTGGAAGTCCTAGCCTCAGCAATCAGACAACAAAAAGAAATAAAAGGCATCCAAACCAGCAAGTAAGAAGTCAAACTTTCACTCTTCACAGACAACATGATATTTTATGCAGAAAACCTAGAAGACTCCACCAAAAAATTGTAGAACTGATACATAAATTCAGCAAATCCACAGGATAAGAAATCAACATACAGAAATCTGTTGCATTTCTATACATCAATAATGGAGCAGCAGAGAAAGAAATCAAGGAATCAATCCCATTTACAATTGCACCAAAACCCATAAGATACCTATGAATAAACCTAACCAAAGCGGTGAAAGATCTGTACTCTGAAAACTATAGAGCATTTATGAAATAAACTGAACCAGACACAAAGAAATGGAAAAACATTCCATGCTCATGGGCTGAAGGAGCAAATATTGCTAAAATGTCTGTAGTACCCAAAGCAGTCTACACATGCAACACAATCCCTATCAAAATAACACAAGCATTTTTCACAGAGCTAGAACAAACAATCCTAAAATATGTATGGAACCAGAAAGGACCCCAAATAGGCAAAGTAATGTTGAAAAAGAAAAGCAGGAGGCATCACAATTCTGGACTTCATGCTGTATTAAAGCTTTAATCATCAAGATAGTATAGTACTTACACAAAAAGAGCCATACAGATCAATGGAACAGACTAGAGAAGCCAGAATAGACCCACAAATATATGGTCAACTAATCTTCAATGAAGCAGGAAAGATATCCAATGGAAAAAAGACAGTTTCTTGAGCATAGGGTGTTGGAGAAACTAGATAGCAATTTGCAGAAGAATGAAAGTGGACCACTTTCTTACACCATACACAAAAATAAATTCAAAATGGATGAAAGATCTAAATGTGAGACAGGAAACCATCAAAATCCCATAGAAGAATGCAGACAGCAACCTCTTTGACCTCAATTTGCAAATGGCATAGCAGATAAAGGGTTAGTATCCAAAATCTATAAAGATTTTACCAAATTCAACACCCAAAAAGCAAGTAATCCAGTGAAGAAATGGGCAAAAGACACGAACAGACACTTTTTGAAAGAAGATAACCAGATGGCTAACAGACACATGAAAAGATGCTCAACATCACTTATCATCAGGGAAATACAAATCAAAACTACAATGAAATAGCACCACACACCTGTCAGAATGGATAAAATTAACAACTCAGGAAACAACAGATGTTGTTGAGGGGTGAGGATGCGGAGAAAGGGGAACCCTCTTACACTGTTGGTGGGAGTGTGGACTGGTACAGCCACTCTGGAAAACAGAGTGGAGGTTCCTCAAAAAGTTAAAAAAAGGAACTACCTTCCAACCTGGCAATTGTACTGCTAGGTATTTATCCAAAGGATACAAAAATACTGATTCAAAGGGGCACATGCATCCCAATGTTTATAACTTACCATTAAAAATGTCCAAATTATGGAAGGAGTCCAAATGTCCATTGAATGATGAATGGATAAAGAAGATGTGCCATATATATATATATATATATATATATATATATATATATGATGAAATATTACTCAGCCATCAAAAAGAATGAAGTCTTGCCATCTGCAATGGTGTGGATGGAACTAGAGTGTATTATGCTAAGTGAAATAAGTCAGTCAAAGAAAGATAAATATTATATTTCACTCATGTGGAAATTAGGAGACAAAATAGATGGGATATAGGAGAAGGGAAGAAAAAATAGGATAAGACAAAAACAGAGAAGGAGACAAACCATAGGAGACTCTTAAATACAGAGAACAAACTGATGATTGCTGGAGAGGTGGTGGGCAGGGGATGAGCTAAACGGGTGATTAATAAGGACACTGTCCATTTAGAAGGACACTTGTTCGGATGAGCTTTGGGATGAATCACTGAATTCGACTCCTGAAACCAATACGTTATATGTTAACTAACTTGAATTTAAATAAAATCTTAAAAGAAAAAAATAACAAATGCCTTTATCGTAACATTTATAGGAAATGACCAACCCTTTTTTATATACTACAGGGGCTTATCCTCTAACAGAAGAGACGGAAAGGCTCACCAAAGTGAAATATGAATAATATTATGAGGTTCTCACAAAGACATGGACATAGTCCCAAGAGAATTCTTATAGCTTTGGATCGACTTTTGGATGAGTGGTGAAATTTGTTCATGTAACATTTCCAGGATGGACATCATTTGTAAAATAGTATTATTATTCTTTCAGGCAAGTGTTAAACATTATGGAAAGGTACAAAAATGATAAGCCTTTTCATATATTGGTGAGTGAAAAATGCACATGTTCAGAGAAGAAATGGGTCAGTTTATTAAACACTTTGTCAGTGATGACCAGAACATTTTCCCCGAGGTGTTCAAAAACCATGAACACCGTAACATTAAGACATAGTTCTTAAGTGAGGTAAATGAAAAAAAACACCAATTTGTAAGTATAATTATAATTTTCTTGGCAAGTGTTTCTGAACCAAATTGATATTAGAGTTAAAATATCATAATTGTACAGGTAATTTCTTAGACTGGATATTTTGATACTCTAGTTAAACTTGCTCCAGAATCATTCTATTTGCACATTTATTAAATCAGTAAAGTTAAAATCATGAAGGTAGATTAATAAACACATAGAACTTGTATTTGAGATTTACTTAAATCAGTTACAAATCACCTTATGTTTGTGACAAATCTAATCCATAAAGAGAATAATTTTAGCCGAAAGTAAAATCATTGTGCTACTTTCAATTGTAAATATTTGTTTAACTTAGAAGGAAAAACAGACATCATTTTGAATTGGTTTTGGATATGCTGGCATTTACCTGGGGTGGATGAAAACATCTAGGGATGAGACATTCATTGTGCATGAGAGAAAATTTAGTCAATGCATTTCCTATTCATATAGCATTCAGTAACTTTTGTGATAAAATCTTTTTCTTTACAATACTGTAAAAAGTAAAGTACTACATCTCTTTCTACACACAAAGTAGGAATAGTCCCATTCATTGGAAGTAATCAGTTCTACTGAGAGAAAAATTCCCGAAGATGAAACTCTTTAACTTTCAACATTAAGAATTGCCCTATTTTTACAAAGGATATCAAACATCAACATGGTGTAACACAAACTGCCTGATGGAAATCTGACTGTTATTTTATGGTTCATTTTGATTCATTTTCCGTTTTGCTTTTGAGGGAATTTAAAAGGCATTTAAAATTATCCATAAATGGAAGCTAGAAGAACATCTCCAACTTTAATTCAGTGGTATGATGGTAAATGTTTAACACCTGGCTCCGGTGGCTGGGAGGGGGTGTCTCTGACCTGTAATATTTGCCAATTTCTGTGCTATAAATGTTTCCACTGTGGTCAGTTTAAAAGGAACTGTGTTTAACAACGATCTCACAAAATTGCTCACGACTTAACAATGGAGCCTTGCAAGACGCTAGAGCCAGCTCCGTCCTGCACACCAGTGGCCAGAAGGGGAAAGAGGGAGGGAGCCCTTCTAGTGACTGTGACATGTACTGTGCAGCTAAGGAGGGAGGTTCCCATCCTGGTTTTGCTACGTATTTGTCTTGTGACTGTGGACAAGTCATGTACAGTCAATGAGCTCCAGTTGTGTCGTGGTGCTATTGACATCACCAACACCGTAAAGTTGGTATGATTAAATGAGGCGATGCATGTACAATGGTTAGAACGTCCGACAGAGTAATTTCTTAAATAGTATTTCTTGCCCATACATGTGAGGCTTCATTATTCTCATGAGAATTATAGCTATTACATTTTTTAATGTTTTCACTGGAGGTAGGTCTGTAATTTTATTTCTGCTAAGTATGGACCGCTCTCAAGAATAAATTCTCACTGACTTGAAGGTGAAAGACGTATCGATTCCAGGGTGCCAAAGCTTATACAGCATACTATTCTAATTCTGAATTTTCATTCTGCAATGAAAGCAAACTGTGGCACAACACATTATTTTAAAAAATAGGATTGGTTACGACAGCCTTATGACAGACTTCATTGTTTTTCACTTTTACCTTGTCAATTTCTTTTCCTCTCAATATAATGTTTCTCCCATTACCGCCATTTCACGTTTCCACCCTTTCACATTTGGGTTTATTTTATAGCCTCCCTAATTATATGTAATTATATTACAATGTGTCAACAAATAAACTTCACTCACAATATCTGTTGTAATCCTCACAATCATTCTTAATTATACACTACTTTGATCTGAGCAACGAAGTTCAAGGAAATTAAGTGATTTACTCCAAATCCTACAAGTGACAGCGACAGATTTAGAGTCTAAACCTCGGTCACTTGAATATCCAGCTAGTGGTGTAGTCAGGAAGCAGAACTGAGAAGCCTTTGCAGTAACCAATACGCTCAGGAAGCATGGGCAAGGACACAGGAGATATCGAACATCTAGATGTCTCCTGAAAGATCGCTTGAACTCCACCATATCAAGGAAAACTACCACTGTGAGAGTAACCATTGGGTCATAGAGAGTTAAGGGATGGCTGTATTTTGGGATGAGACGAGATGAGCAGATGAGAGCACACAGAAAGTCATGGCCCTATTGAAATGACTCTGGAGAAAAGTCTCCTTTTTAGACAGCTTTTCCCCTCTTAGGATAAATGCAGGCTAGTCAGTTGTACTGGGGAATCCTGGGTCGGGGAAACTGCTATCAGAAATACATACGTGCTGGGTTAGGTCAGGAAAGGGTCCGGGGTAATTCAGAAAATTTGACAGGAAAAGTCATTCAATGTTTTCCAATAATGGGCCAGTTCTGACCCATTTCAAGGTCCAATCAGCTATTGTCCAGTTTAGACAAACTTTATTGCCTTTCTCCCCCCACCACTGGAGAATTTTGCTAAAAACCCCATTAGCCTGGGCGAAATGGTATTTAATTTGAACTTGCAAAACTTCTTTAAAGCCTACGTTGCTATGTAGTTGCCATGTGCCACTCAGGAGAGTAATTTAGGTAAGCATGCAGAATTTTAATAAAAATAAACGAAAACACGTCCTTCTTTGAGTTTCTCCTTACAAATGCATTTTAAAAATTCCAACTGCTAGGTTCAATGGTGCATGGAAAATGATGTTTGCATTTCATTATATTGGTGTACCTTAAAATTCAAGGAACCTTCAAAGACAAGATGTTTCAAAATAGGAAAAAATCAGAACCAAACATGACGCCATACCATTTTACGGTCAATGTTAGAACGTATTAATGGTTAGGATTTTTAATATTTCGCATTAACCAATTTTGGTACAGACTCTTGTTCTGTATTAAGAGATGCATCAGGTTAACTTTGTCATTCCACTAATGACGTTGACACACGGTCATTAGATTTTACTGCCTGCATCAATTCAGCTTTTAAAACAGTCTACCCCTAGATATAAAAGAAGATCAGTGTAATGACACAGTGTTGGAAAGCAAAAATAATGAATCCCACTAGATAAATGGGGCAAAAAATCTGATCGTTCTTGGAAACCATCAAAGTTAAGAACTCTACCTTATCGTAAGTATAACAAATAATGGCACATAGAGTCTTGCAGAGGGCAGGGATGGTCAGGTGGTGGTGGGTATATAATCTCTAGCATGGGAGTGTACCTCTCAGGTTATTTTCCTTTACAATTGTGACAGTAGTAATATTTATCTGATGGGACTGAGCCAAAGATTAAGTGAGATAATACAGAGAGAGCACCTGCAATAGTACGAGGCACAGATTACATGCTCAATATCTGTACCATCATCAGTGTGAACCTGTCTTAATAAGTACTTGATTTTAGGGGTATTTTCTAAGACGCATTCTACCCATTTATGGGAAATTCAGTACAGATACTGAATTGAGTATGTTAAAGTGTGCACGGGATTTCCTTTTCTCCCTGCTTGTTTATGATACATTTATTATTTATTCACAGGACATGGCTAATGTTTAAAGCCCACGGGGCCTATTATTAATTATTACACGGAATAAACGCAAAGGAGCCCTGAAGTAGATATGGAAGAACTGATCTATAATATTAATCATTATATATGCTATATTAGTCCCTCTCCTACTCTGAGGCCATAAACTATCCCATAGTCTATGTGGACACTGTCTTATAGATATAGATGCTCATGATGAACCCACTACATTCCTTTGATTATGTGATTAAAAAGAACCAGACAGCCTCAGACACGCTGTGGCAGCAATGATTAAAAAATAATGTTCTTGATGGCACAGAAGAAAAATCATGTCTGATCTCTAATGCAATCGGAACGTATAAAATGACAGTGTATGTGAATTTGTGTTATCACACTAATGAGAAAAATATATACATATATATATTTATATATATTTACAATTTTTTTTTTAAAAACACACTAACCTTCTATCTTATTTCCTCCAGTGAGAGAGGGAATTTTCAACTTTCAGCCTTCACACATAATTTAGCTCACGGGTGACACGAAATCTGATTATCAGGGATGATACTCCAGCAAGGAGAGTTTAGCTGCCTAGGAAGAGCCTCGGGGTGCTCTTTCTTTCTGGAAGCCCCCTTTACCTGCACAGACCACAGGGCACGCTCCCCAGCTCCATGGAGCAGCTTTATGTGCTGTGGCCAAGGACCGCTCATTTCTCTGTGACAGACGCTATTCACGGTTGCTTCTACGACTATTCACAACACTCTGTGCAATTAAAGAAAAATAAATACAAGAAAGTGAGCCTGGAAAATATTCCCTGGTTAGGTCACGTTTACAATAAAAACCCTGCCGATAAAAGCACGATGAGCCAGACCCATCCGCAAGGAAGAGACACAAGATGACACAATGGCTTGAGTGCCTCAAGCCGCCCTCGAGGACCCTGTCCGCTTCCTGATCTGGGGGCTACACCTCCACTCCTTTACAAGACCTAATTCCCAGCGCAGGCTCCTCAGCCCCCACGTCCCTGAGGTTGCAAAGGAGTTATAATTTGGGTCCCCCTTTCCCACCCAAACTTCTAATCTCTCCATTCCGCATCGGTCCCGTTATTCACCTCTTCTGCTCCATCCCAGCCCCCCGCAGACTGTTAGATGAAATCACACATTTGAGCAGATTGGTGTCGTCACGCGTTCCAGAACACAGTGGCATCTGGGCTCTAATGCTGCTGAGCAATACTGTCATGCCCACTGGTCAACTACCGGTGCAGGGAAAAAAAACACCACAGCAACGATTTTAATTCTTTGTTAACCTCTTCTCAAAACCTGCCACCAGCCACTTTTCTCTGCTGATAACTTCTCTTCCTTCCCAGAGAAAATTGAGGCTTTTAACCTATATTCAAAACGTTTGCTTTTCTACGGACTCCCACGCAGCCCTAAATATCCTCTGGTATCTCCCATTAAACGTATAGATATAGCCCGTTCCTAACCTAATGTCCCTCTTGAGCTACTCCTTTATCTTTTTCCATCCCTTTCATAGCCAAGTGGTTTGGAAATAGGGTTTAAATTCGCTAACACATTTAGCTTCCCATTTAAAATTTTAATCTCCGGCCAACTGACTTCTCCCCCCATCACCTTCACTGAAAATGTTCTGGCTAAGTTCTTCAATTACCTTCTAAATGCCAAAGCCAAGGAAGCCTCCCCAGCCCTCCTTTTACTTAAAGTCTCTACTGTGCTTGTATTTATTCTTAGAAATACAAGTTAGAAGTATATTTCCACTGCAAAGATGGTACTTTTTCCCCTGTAGAAACCTTCAGCTATACTAAAGAAGAGGGGCGAGGTATGCACGTATCCTGACCACTCGTGTGAAAGCAGTGTTTCGCATTCTCATGTATTTCTTTTTAAGATTTCTTCTATGCACTTAGTGGCATTTTGTACAAGTGGACATCATGCTTTTTGGTGAACATAAGGCCATAAACATTTCCCCATGTTACTAGTAATCTTCAGAAACAATATTTAAGGCTGTATAATTTTCCATCACATGGAAAAATATACTTCATTCTTGCACAGCATGTCTTGCACAGCGAGACACATTCCCGTATTATTAAGTATTCTTGAAAAACGTGACGGGAATGCATGGTGGCGGAGGATTTTGGTGCTGTGGTTGTACAATAACTAACCTTCTGCTAGACTTTTAGGCTATCAATTTCTTTGCCATCATAACTAGTGCTACAGTGAATACTAAGGTACCCATGATCATCCTGAATCTTCTATGTTGGTATTTGTTATCGCTTCCCAAATGAGGATATAAACTCTTCCATTTAAGGTATTTGTTCTTTTCACAATTACCACACAGAATTTCTCCTTACATCTCAAAAAGAAGATATTATTAGAGCTTGTACCTAGATGGCAATAAGGCAGGGAAAACCATTACTGACAATCGACACGGCTACATATTGGGTTCTCTTACTAAGGGAGAAGTGAGCCAGTGTGATTCCTGGAAGTCTTATCTGGGAGATCTCTTCTCATTTGTCTAGACTTTTTTTTTGAGTTACGAACATATTTTACTGTATCCAACACAGCTTACCCATTTGAACAACTGTACTTACCTTACATGAGTGAGGACCACTGGTGACAGTGCCTTAAGATAAATTAGCTTAGATTGAGGGGAAAATAGGAAAATGCCAAATAGATAAGAAAGTCTTTCCTGGCTTAAGTTCTCGCAGACAAAACGAGCTTCTTCGTTGAATCTTGTAGTGTCACTGAAGTCTGGAAAGTACTATTTCATTGTGTTATTCGTGACTTACGCTAATGAAGTCTGCCTTTTCCACCAAGCACGAAGGTGCTGTGCAGAAAATGATTCTCAAGGGTACACAGAGACTGCAGATCATTTGGTTTCAGTCTTGCTCTGAACCTCGCCCCAGTAATTAGCAACCTCCAAGCTGGGGCAGAGTACCAGAAGAGGGTCTGTTGGTGAGTGTGGAAAATAAGATAGGAATGAAAAAGATGCCAAGAAGACAACGTTCCTTATTTGAACAGAGGTAAAAATTGATACCCGATTTAGCTCCTGAAATTAGTCTCCGTGGATCTGCACATCATCCTTGCTGAGGGGCCACGCTAATCTTTCTGCATTGTTCCAACTTTAGTACACGTGCAGCCAAAGCGAGCCTGCTCTTGAAATTATTCTGATTTCAACTGTGAAAAAGATACAGAAAAGAACCAGTTTTAATTTGCTACTTGTGTTTAGAAGGAGTTAGTGTAGGAAGATAGTCTTTGATGAGTTGATTGATCGGTTGAATGGCCCCAACTCATAAGTACGTTTTCAAATTCAATGACGGACCCAAGACCAGTTTTGCTCTGCTGGCGCATGCATGTTTGGAAATCTTTCGCAGCCCAAATAAATACAATTAAGTAGGTATTCTGACTTTAAGCTCCTGCAAAGGAGCATTGAAAGTTTTGGCTGAGACACACAGATATAAGAGATACAGCGTAATGAAGTGTTAGGAGTCAGATCACGATGTAGATATCAAAAGGAAATGCTAGCAACTGACATCCACTTGGCTGGAGGGTAGAAAATGGTTAGGAGTTTTATCTTTTTATTCCATTTTTTTTTAAGGCTTATTTTTGAGAGAGAGGGAAGGTGTGTGGAGGAGATGCAGAGAGGAGGACAGAGGATCTGAAGTGGGCTCCACGCTGACAGCAGAGCGCCTGACGCAGGGCTCAAACGCATGAACAGCGAGATCATGACTTGAGCTAGACACTTAACTGACTGGGCCACCCAGGTGCCTCAGGAATTTTAGTTGTAGAGAGAATTTTATGAAGATGATTTCTTCAGAGAAACCGGTGCCATTTGTCCCACACACACCCACCCCCCTCGATACACAGGAGGACAGGGTGTGTGAGTTGGTGTAAGCTTCTGTGTGCATGTAGGGGGAGGAATCTTGAGGGTAGAAGGTGAGGTACCAATGGAGCCCAAAGGAAAGAAAGCCTGCTTCATGCTTCCTGGAAGGGGTGAAAATGGTAAAATGGAATCTGACTCTTGCCATTGAAATGTAGAGGTCTACAGAACATTTTTTTAAATGTATGTTTATTTTTGAGAGAGACAGAGACAGAGACAGAGTGTGAGTAGGAGAGGGACAGAGAGGGAGGGAGACACAGAATCCGAAGCAGGCTTCAGGCTCTGAGATGTCAGCACAGAGCTCGACCCTGGGTTCAAATTCAAAAACTGCGAGACCATGACCTGAGCCAAAGTTGGACGCTTAACCAGGAGCCCCGAACATTTTTTTAGTAATAAAAAATAAAGTTTTAAATAAAGCAGAACAACAATAAAAGTAGCCACACAGGAATTGCCCTGGACTTTTACTGAGCAGGGACATAGAGCAGGTGATGTTGTACGATCCTTGAGATACTAAAACTCAGCCTGGACCTCCTGGACCTATTTTGACACCTGAACAAGTAAACCTGGAAAGAAGACAGAACTCTAGCAGAGAGTCTGTGTGGCTTGAAGGTCCTGAATATTAGAGGTGGAGAGAGGAGTGGCAATCATATCACAGAAAACATCACCCAAACTGCCATTGAGTGCAATCAGCAGACTGACAGGTGGGGGAGCTCTGAAGAAGTTATGGAAACACCCATGCAAGTGAGAGAATCTGCTTTAAGTATCTTCCAGGTCTAGAGAGAGGGAAGCTCATGTCCCGCTGTCCAGGTAAGCAGGAGCTCTCCCATCCCCCCATTTCTTTCCTCCCTCAGTTCCATCATATATTATCTAACAGTGAGAAGACAACACTGGGGTCCACATCCAACTACACCCGAGCTTCTGGATGCTTCAGCTGTATAAGCAGCTCTTAAAACCCTGGAAACGATCTAAGATAATCATGTGTTTCCATAAAATCTACAAAAGACATTCTAATCACCATTACTGAAGACTGGTTTCTTCATCCAGTTCAATCACTCCTCTCTTCCCCTCCTCTCAGGGGACACTGAAGGGGCTATCAGCCTTCTGACGTGTTCTTAACTTTCAGACGAATGCTGATATTTTTCAACATTATTAATCACTGAAAATTCAAAAAGGACCACAAGGGTCAACTGTAGAGAAAGATCAGTTTCACTCAACGCTGTTACATGAAAAACAGTTTTTTCCCCCAAAACCATGTTCCTAGTAATATTTATAGACCATGAAAGTGAATACACAGCGGAAAAGAGAGAGATTTCTCAGATATTTTGTGAAAAAGGTTCTTGAAAAGTCACAATGTTATGCAATTCTGTATCGCCTATTTTCAAGCGGTTTCAAATAATATTTTCTTTATAAATAAACTCACTTCCATCAGTTGGGTTCCAAGACCACATGATAAGAACACTCAAAAGTCATGAAAATTCCAGATCACAAAAAGGTTAGGTTTACTTGGCTTGCACATAAATAAATATACATGCACAGACTGGGCCAATATTTTGAAGTAAAGATGAGCAGGAATATTCAGAGTTATTTTGAGATGCTAAAAGATTAATTCCAGCCATATGATTCACAGAGAGATTTCCCCTTTAGGGGTCATGGTGACAAGAGGCATTCTTGAGATAACAGAAATGTCACGAAAATCATGGAATTAAGTGAGAATTTGATTCATTTCTACACTAACCCTTGAGGAAAAAATTAAAGTGAGGAAAAGATCAGTTAGAGTTATTTATAAAACAAAAACAAAAACAAAAAACATTATAGGGGCACCTGGGTGGATCAGTTGGTTAAGCGACCAACTTCAGCTCAGGTCATGATCTCACAGTTCATGGGTTTGAGCCCCCCATCAGGCTATGTGCTGACAGCTCAGAGTCTGGAACCTGCTTCATATTCTGTGTCTCCCTCTCTCTCTCTCTCTCTCTGCCCCTCCCCCACTCACATTCTGTGTGTGTCTCTTTCTCTCTTAAAAATAAACATTGAAAAAATTTAAAAAGCATTATGTAAATATTACCAAAAGGAAAACAGAAAACCTCTACAAATTGAGGTATGTCCACCTAAAAATACAGAAGATAAATCCTACTTGATGGTTATAGGTTCTTTGCAAAATGTGACAAACGTTGAACAGCTGGGGATTATTGTATGCTGCTGTTAAAAATGTAACATTATGAATTTTTTTTTTTTGCCTTTTTCACAAGCAAAACCATCTGCCACTTTTCAGCAAAGTGAATACTATGGACAGCTGTAACCTCTGGTTGGACAACACCTAACTGTTAGAAAAACAAAGAAAAGGGCTACAGTCATGCTTTTAATAGCTTCATGACATGACCCTAGGTGACGTCGGCAAGAAGAGTGGGGTAAGAACATTCAAAATTCCTCTTCTCCATAAAAGAATGAGATCACTGGTATGAGGAACAAAATCAGGATTTTCAAAATTCTGGAAATCCACCAAAGGGAGTAATACCGGGACCTTTATTCTAGAAAAGTAGTTGAATCTCAGGAAGAACAGTCTGCTTTGTCCTACTTTAACTTTCCCTGTCTCCATCCCAGAGATGGGGGTGGTAAGGCTGATACCACTGAGAGTGGAGAGGCCCCTTCCACCAGCGTGAAAGACTCATTAGAATTGAGAGGCTCAGCGTCCCCAGCTTCATCAGGATCTTCCCACATGTCCCCATTCCAAATAACAGGCTCTCATTCTTTCCCAGTCATTGCTCTCACTTTAATAACAGACGCCCAGAGAGGCTAGGAGTTCAATCTGTGTTGTAACTCAGCCAGTTGCAGGATGGGGTCCTGTGCTTGATTTGCAGCAATTTCAGCCCTGTGTGTATGGCATCGCCTTCAAGACACATATAGAAGCTCTTGGGTCATTTATGTGGTGTTTCAGCTGAGAAATCAGATCAAATCTCTGAGCTCATCCATTTCTTTCACCACTTCGTCCAGCCACATTAGGAAAAAGGAACCAATGTCATTTATATTCCCCCGTTTGCCAAAAAGGTTTCCAAGTATTACATACAGAGTCTCTTAACTCCTTGATGAGGAGGATCCAATGCACGTCTTTTGCATATTGCTATCAAGGGCTCACACCATGGACGACCAGAGCTCTCTTTACTGCTGCAAACAGAATCATTAGCATCTTTAAATCTAATTAGATTAGAGAGCCAACTCCAGAAACCCCAGAACCAATTCAGAAAACTCAGCCCTAAATTTTACTTCTTCCGAGTGCCTGGGGGGCTCAGTCGGTTTAGTCACCGACTCTTGATTTCAGCTCAGGTCATGATCTTGAGTGTCCAACTCTTGATTCCAGCTCAGGTCAAGCCCCTCATCTGTCAATGCAGAGCCTCCTTGGGATTCTCTCTCTCCCTCTCTCTGCCTCTTCCCCCAACTGCACTCTCTCTCTTTCAAAATAAATAAATAAACCTAAAAAAAATTTTCCCTTTCTCTAAAACCACTTTTAGGTATTATTCAGGTTCTCCAGACAAACCTAACCAAGAACATACAGACATACAGAATATTTATTATGAGCTATTTACTCATGTGATTACAAAGTTTGAGAAGTCCCATGATCTTCCATGTGCAAGCTAGAAACTCAGGAAAGCCAATGGTGTTTGGTCCAACCCAAAGGCATGAGGACCTGTAGATCCAATGGTCTCAGCCTAAGTCTGCAGGTATGGGAACCAGGGGCACTAATGTCCAAGGGCAGGAGAAGAGGGATATCCCAGCTCAAGTACTGAGAGAGAATCTGTCCTTCTTCTACCTTTTTGGTCTATTGGGTCCTCAATGGACTGGGTGATGCCCATCCATATTGGTGATGGCAATCTTTTTTATTCTGACTACAGGTCCAAATGCTGATCTCTTCCAGAAACACACTCACAGACACACCCAGAAATAATGTTTTACCAGCTACCTGGGTATCACTTAGCCCAAACTGACACGTAAAATTAACCTTGTTGTCATACTGTTCCTGTGAAGATCATGAATGAAAGATTTCCTTCCTGAGAGGAGGACGGATTGGTCCCGAGGAGGCAGACAGGAGGAAGCCCATTAAGCAGGACCCCGGCTGCCTCCACGTAAGTCCCCAGGTACCACTGGGATGGTATTTCATGACATCACCATGCAGACAGACTTCTGGGAATCTACAGTGGTCAGGGAACCACAGAAGGGGGAGGGCCAGGAGGACACCTCATTTCTTGTGTGACGAGGGCCTGCACAAGCAGTGGAGGGTGAGAGCAGGACCTTCCCAAAGCACATGAGTAGAAAAGTTGTCCCTGACTCTCAGATTCTGCTTTCCGTGGGTTCAAATGAACCTTTGTTGGAATTAAGGATGTGAAGCCCCTACCTTGACCCCAAGAGAAGCAGGACATCGGGCCCATGTGCTTCTCCCCACCTCCTGCTGTGACCTTGCTGTGTGGCCCTAGGCAGGCCATGTAATTTCCAGGACGTGTAAGTAATGAACGTTTTAAACATTTTTTTCAAAGTTCCCTAGTGGTTATTGCTGAGGGCATCTTGAACTCATATGAACCGCAAGGGCCAGTCGGGTGACATCTCTGGTTATCAACAGTCTGATACTGACATAAAACACTACCTTGCAGCCTAAAGCATCACTCATGAACCAGGCACAGTGCGCAAACACGCAGCATTTCATCCCTCTTACCTTGACGGTGATGGGTATGGAGCACAGAAAAGCAAATAGTGCTCTGCACCTGGAATAATAATATTTTAAGAGCAATTAGAACCATTTGAAAAAAGTGTGCTTCTAGACTACAGACATCCCTGTCCTATATTATTTGTTTCTCCATTTATTAATTTTTACCTTACAAAAATATGAGTTTATACTTGCTTAGGAATAAAAATACATTTCCCAAAGAAGCCTTTTACTCCTACTTCTCAGTTCCTGTTTGCAAATACAACCCTTTGTATGTGAGAGGATCATCATTTTTCACAGCAATGGAGGTGGGAAATAGTATCTTCCCACACATGAAGACATAGAGGGGAATGACAGAATACGGCAGTGGCAGCTTCCTGAATCAGGCTTCAAACGCCGCTGTTGGGGATCATGAGGAGAGTTATTAGGCCACACGCGGCTTTCCACATCTTCGTGCTGGCAAAGGCACTACCAACCCTTGACTTCCCGCGTCTCTTATGTAGACCATTCTTGGGCTTACAAAGTAACGTGCCATCATCACCCACATCGAGCATGAAAAGGCTGGCTTAGGCGGGACTGGCTCAAGGTTGCACAATATACAAATGACATGTTTGGGGATAAAATCCACCCCCACCCCCGGACTCATTCTTGCAGGTGCTGTAGGCGCAGGTCACTGCTAACCACAGAAATTTAGGGAGGGGAATGTAATCACCGCTCATCAACAAAAAGAAATGAATCGCTGATGAACATGAGAATACGGATGAATCTTGAAAACATGCTGGGCAGAAAAAAAAAAAAAGCCTGACACACAGAAAGTATAATTCAGTTTCTTTGATATTCTAGAAGAGGCAACACTAACCTATAGTGGCAGAAAGCAAATCAGGTTTTGCCTACTCCTGGGGGTTAGAGGGGACGGACTGCAAATGGGCCAAGTGAACTTTGGGGGATGATAAAAAGACTCTGCCTCGGAAGTGGTGATTGTTGCATGTGTGTCTGCATTTGTCAAAACTCATTGAACTATACATTTAAAATGAGTACATTTTATTGGGATGTAAGTTATGCCTCCATAAAATTGATTTTAAAAAATCACACCTTTGAGGTAGGCGCAAGGCGCAGCATTGCTTCTCATCCATATAATTTGACTGCACGTTAATAATAAAATCTTGAAGAAAAAAAAAAAAGACAGGAAGCGCATGAGCAGGACCCTGGGACAGCTGCCCTCATCCACATTCTAAGAGAAAATTAATCAGAATCAACTTAACTTGTCAGACAAGGGCACACACAGCCTCTATGTGCAAACAACAAAAAATCATCCCAGAATGTTCAACTTGATAGTAATATTGAGATTATGTTCATTTTTGGTTTTTAGGCTATGAGTTAGTATTTTTGTCCCCTGATAGTTTGCACATGCACATGAGCACCATCAGATTATCACATGGAGAAAACATTACAAGGAAAAAAATGATGCACTTATCTTGGAGAACCATTACATCGCAGACCATGCAAAAGTATGTGAAAGTTTCTTTTTCTTCTTTTTTATTTTAGAGAGAGAGAACGCATGCACAAGTGAGGGGGAAGAGCAGAGAGAGAGGGAGAGAGAGAATCCCAAGCAGGCCCCATGCTGAGCATGGAGCCCCAAAGAGGGCTTGATCCCACGACACCGAGGCCTGAGCTGAAATCAAGCGTTGGACACTCAACCGACCGAGCTACCCAGGCAGCTTCAAGTTTCTTTTAAGGAGCAAAATTAAGAGTCAATCCACCCATAAGTTGTCATCCTAACACATTTCCAAAAAGGAAAACATTCTTGACATATCTTTTAAAAGTCAGTGAAGAATCAGTCATCGTCCTTTTCAATCCGCTCTGTGGTTTTAACTCCCCGTTTGTACTATGTGAACAGCAGAGAGGGTCTCATTTTTTCCAGTCACTCCTAAGATAACAAAAACCCCTCATAAGTCAAATTATAAGCAGTCTAATGTTAGCAATTAAAATGTCTGGTCCTGGTGAGAGCAAACCTTGAAACTCTGTCCAAGGTTGGAGCTCCTCCCCCACTCAGGTCCAGCCTCCCACAGGCTGAACATCTATGATGGAGAACGGAGACCATTGTTTGTTTCCCCACCATATTCTTGTCCTCCTCTCTCCCCTCTCCATTATCCTGCCGGGCTACCAATGGCTCTTCTGGTTTTAAAGTAGAGTAGGGACAGGATACAGAGACAGAAGAGGTCTCAGTTGACTGACACGGTCAAAGACTTCATCTGTGGCTGATCGGTGCCAGCCCCCTCTTTGGGGGCAGAGGGTCTCTCGGATAGGACCCTCTAGTATTAATCCTTCTTCCTTGGCAGTGGCTATAAAAGATGTCTCTTGGGCACCTGGGTGGTTCAGTCCATTAAGTGCTTGACTCCTGATTTTGATTCAGATCACAATCTCGTGGTTAGTGAGACTGAGTCCCACAGTGGGCTCTGCACTGACAGCAGGGACCCTGCTTGGGATTCTCTCTTTCCCTCTCTCTCTGTCCATTGCCTGCTCGCTTGTTCTCTCTCTTAAAATAAATAAAATAAAATAAAATAAAATAAAATAAAATAAAGTAAAGTAAAGTAAAGTAAAGTAAAGTAAAGTAAAACAAAACAAAACAAAATAAAATAAATGATGCCTCTTAACATTTGTGTCCTTGGACATACTAGTAATAGATGGGAGAATGGAACGAGTCATCCCTAGATAACAGATTTTAAATATTTTCCCAGAAAACTGAAAACAGACAGAAATTTTGGTGCAAGAGTAGAGGATGTCATCCCTAGATAACAGATTTTAAATATTTTCCCAGAAAACTGAAAATGGACAGAAATTTTGGTGCAAGAGTAGAGGATGTCAGAACCACAGGGAGGACCAGAGGAGAAGAGAGAATCAGCCTGCCCTGCAAGCAGAGTCCCAGAAATATCCAGAAGGGGAGCTGGCAGATATGTGGGAGATAGGAACAAGAGACAGAGCTCAAACAACAGAGAATAATCAAAGCACTGTTAAAAATGCAATCCTCCGGGTCCCATACACCTCCTCCAACTTCACGCACCGCAAAGGCAGCCAGCCAGGCCAAGCTCTACAAAGTTTTCCTCCAAGTGCTAACACACGCTGTCTGAAGAGAGAACTGGGACAGTAGGGTGGCTATTCCCCTCAGCAGTGAGCCCTCCCACTCTGGAAGAGGGTGCCTCAGCACCGAGACTGCCCTCTACTGGTTCAGCCTAAAATGAAGCTCTGGAAAATACAAGCACACAGAACTTCCCATTGGATTTTCTATGATGAGACACAAAAGGCCAACAAGGAACCACCATATTCTTGAAGAAAACCAACAGCATGGGCCAATAAGAAAAAATGAAGTACACAGCATTAATATTTTAGCAATCAGTGAGTTCCGACTGACAACCAGTCTCAAATTGGCTTATTCAAAAAACAAACAAACAAACATACAAACAAATAGGAAGTCTAAGACCAAGGTGCCAGCAGAGTTTCTTCTGAGGCTTGAAGAGCTAGATGACTGTCTTTTCCCTATGTCCCTGTGTCCTAATCTCCTCTTCTTACATGGACACCAGCCACATTGGGTTAGGGTCCACCCTAATGACCTCATTTTAACATAATTATCTCTTGAAAGACCCTATCCCCAAATACTGTCCCGTTCTAAAGTACTGCGGGTCAGGACTTTAATGTATAAATTTTACAAAGACACAGATCAAGCCTATAACATACATTAGCTCCATTAACTGCAAATGCCAGGTCAGCCTTAGCATTAGGCACGGTCAGGGTCCTGCATCCAGCGGCATTCATGGGCATCTTCACCTGCCTTCTGTTGCTTGTGTTACACCTTACATTTAGAACACGCACACAGGTGATTTGAAAAGTAATTCAGCATTCTGTAAACAATCAACTGATATGCATATCAAACAATTCTAAAATTAAAATTCTATTTTCTTATGTTTATTTATTTTGAGAGAGAGAGAGAGAGAGAGCAGGGGAGGGGCAGAGAGAGGGAGAAAGAAAGAATCCCAAGCAGGCTCTGTGCTGACTCAATCTCACCCACCGTGAGATCCTGACCTGGGCCGAAATCAAGAGCCAGACGCTTAACCAACTGAGCCACCCTGCCACCCCAAATCCTATTTTTAAGAATCCATGTCATTTGGCTGTCACTTCTTGGCCAAATCATTCCATCATTGCTTTCATCTGGACTCATTAGCCCTTGTACTGCGGACACAAGCAGACACAATAGTTCTCATTCATAAATCTGGCTGCCATTACAGCAGGGTGGCCACAGACACAGTCAAATGGCCACTCTGTGCATCCAACCTTTCTGTTGCCTTGAGGATGCGGGGTGTGTGGAGAATGGAGTGCGGAGGGAAAGACAAGGATGGCAGTGCCTATCAGGACCTTCTCAGAGCTCCCAACCTCAGGAGAGTCCTGCATTTATTTACACACCACCACTGATTGGAAATCACACTTGGTGTTTCCTCGGATTGTCGTATACTACCCTATAAAAGAAACCCAGGCTTCCAAATTTGGATTACATTTTTAAATCAAACCAAAAATGCATGTATCAATTATAACGATTGATACTGATTCAGGAGATGGGTATATTCAAGAAATCATGGCAGTGCTTACAAGCAACATCTGAGGACACATGTTAATATGTTTCGACGCTACCTTGTGGTCTAAATTGGGTGTCTCTCTTTAATGGCTTTCATGATGACTGGCTTAAGCCATCTATACTCAAGTGGATTCCAAAGTGTTTCAGGGAACTAGGCAATCAAGTGACCAATTTAAAAGATGTGAAGGAGCACTATTGATTTTTTTAAATGCTATTTTTAAGGGTTTTCTGACAGTTTTAGTGGTGGTTGGAAGAATGTCAAATTTACCCTTTAGTAGAAAAATTGATTATATGCAAGAGGGCGCAGCAATGTTGTTTTCTTAATCCTCAACTTACCCTGAACAGTGTTTTCTTCTCCACTGTTCTTTTATCTGAAAGGAGTTCATTTAAGAAGGAAAAAAAAATGAATGTACATCACGACATCCTTCTGTATATTTAAGTGGCCACAGAGAAAGTAAAACTCATAGTGTTCAAAATCAAGTAGTTTCTGTAATAATTAGTGGATTGGGTTCACTAACCAAGTACAAGGTTTCGATCTCTGGCCTTTGCTACAGAGCGTTCTTGATTCAACACTCCACATGTTCTACTAGATCAAAGGTATGCCAAATCCTGGAATAAGGACATGAGAAAGAAAAAATAAAAATATATTCTCATTTTCTAAATAAAATACTGTTTTTATAAAATGTAAGAAATTCATGGGCTTACATAATTTCATCACAAAGCCCACTACATAGGACCAGTAAGATCAAAATTACATACTCTGCCTGTCACTTATCAGAACTATTACTTAGATCCTAAAAACACAAATAAATTAACTGCCATTCTCCTTTTGATACAAATCACACCTTCCTATAGTTCACTATACTCTCTTGTGGCTTCTGTGCATCTACAAGACATAATACATATTTCTAAATATAATTTAATTCGTGTTAATATGTGGTATTATATCTGCAAGCACCAAGTGGGAGGCTAGGAATTATGTGACCATTACAATCCCTGCATACACTTTATGAGTTATCCCCAAAAGGCACCATATTCTGCAGCTTTTGGGACCATATTTCCAGTTGCGATGTCTTCAGAGTAAGCCACCTACCATGGTAAAAATATCTCTTTTCATATTCCAAGCAATGTGACTGGGGGAGCCACCAATATTCAGTGGGTATCATACATTCGAAGCCTTTTTTTTTAATTTTAATTAAATGCAAGAACAGCCTTGCTTGCAAAGTTAAGAATTTCAAGGAAGAAATATGGAATATCCATCTGCTCTAAATAAAAAGAAATTCTGCTTGATTACCTGGTTCATGTAAAGATGATAGAATCTTGAATCTTTTTATGGTTTCCTTAGATTTGAAGGTCAGAAATATTTCAGCTACCTGTGACTTACCCTGTTCGTTACAAGAGATACAAGGAGTCATTCCAGTTAGTCCATACATTTGTTTATCATATGCTGAATACGTCTCTTCAAGAGATGATTTATTTTAAATTTAGAAATGCTACTATTTTTTCAAAATATAAACTCCTTATATTGCAATACTATATAGATACTTTGCTTCCCCCATTAACATCTTACATAACCATAGTGCGTTTGTCAAAACCAAGAAACGGATGTAGGAACATTATTATTAACTGAAATTATGACTTTATTCAGATTCCATCAGTTTTTCCATTAATGCTCATTTTCCACTGCAAGATTCAACACAGGATACATCACATTAGGCTTGATTGTCATGTCTTCCCAGTTTCCTGTGATGTACAACAGCTTCTTGGTCCCCTCCCTTCCTTCCTTCCTTCCTCCCTTCCTCCCTTCTTTCTTTCTTTTTTTTTCTTCTCTTCTCTTCTCCTTTTCTCCCTTTCTCTCTTTCTTTCTTTCTCTCTCTCTCTCTCTCTCTTTCTGCCTTCATGGTCTTGAGGAGGGTTTCTGGGCATCCTGTAGAGTGTCCTCCAGTCTGGGGCAGTCTGATGTCTTCTCAAGATTAGACTAGGGTCACAGGCTTTAGGGAAGATTACCACAGAGGTGAAGTGTCCTACCTTCCCTTATCACTTCATATCAGGAGGTACATGATGTCGATATGACATCATGAATGATACTGGCCTTCACCACGTGGCTAAGGCAGGGTTTGCCAGGTTTCTCTAGTCTAAAGTTATTATTCTTACCCTCTTCCCTATTCTTTGAAAGCAAGTTACTGAGACCAACCCACATTCAGTGACTTGAAGTGATGAGGACACGTTCCATCCTCGGGAAGGGGGATTATCTACATATATGCCTTGTTATTTCAGTAAAGAAGTTCTTCTTGCATATGTATTTATTCAATTATTTATGTATATTAATACGACATGTGGGTATTTCTTTTATACTTTGGGCTATTATCCAATATAATATCTTTTTTTTGCTAAAATTATTTCAGTTTTGGCCTTTGGGAAATCTTTCAGGTTGACTCCTACAACCAGTTGACATAATTCCATCCTGTTGTTTTTTGAACATGTCCTCAGTTTCTGGTACTAAACGATCCTCCTGGCTCATCTGGTATTTTCTTTGCACCACCACTAGAATGCCTAGTGCATGGTAACTTCCTCCCGAAGAACAGAGTATGGGAAGGGAGTGGGGAGTAGAGGAATTGTAAGCGATGAAATCTGCCAAACACTTTCTTTGCCGGTGATCAACATCAATATCAATAAGTCATATTTATAGTATGTACCCTTGAAATATTGTGATGAAAATGGCATCCTACCTCTGTGGACTTCCTCCCCACATAACCTGCACAACCCTGTCTAATCATAAGAAAAGCATCAGATCATCCCAATTTAGAGACATTCTACAAAATACTTAACTGGTATCCCTAAAAACTGTCAATATTACCAAAAGCAAGGGAAGTCTGAGAAGCTGTCACAGCCACGAGTAGGCTAAGGACATAGGTCACCTGGATGGGACGCTGGAATAAGAAAGGACGTTAGGTAAAAACTAAGGGAGCGTGAATAGGTTAATAAAAAATGCATCGATCTTGGTCCGTTGATGTAACAAATGTACCATACTAACATACGATGTTCCTAAGAGAGGAAACGGAGTATGGGCTATATGGAGATTCTCTGTACTATTTTCACAATTTTTCTCTATTGCTAAAATTGTCCTAAAAATAAATTTAATTAAAAAATAGGCATGCAGTAAGTATGATTGACTTGAGAGCAAGAACTGAAGACCCCGCTGACATTTTATCCCCCGAATTGATCACAGTGATCGAGTCTGCATTCATTAATCAGAACATAAATGAAGCTGAGTATCAGAGGATAATTTGCACATGAATACACCACTAAAGTTTCTCTCCAAGTCTCAGTCTATCTAAAAGTTTGTCCTCGCAAAACTTAGAATTCTCTTATTAAGAGTAGAAATCAATTCCATTCATTTGTTTATTTTTCCAATTTTAGAAAGAATGGTATTTGAAAAATAATATAAGCATAGGCACTACTTGGTCTCGTCTCCAAGAAATGCTTCATAAAGAGGAGGGGACCAAAGTCTCCGGGCATCAGGTGAGTAGCAGATACAAGAGAAAGTCCTGTAGCCCACGGGGAGCCTGGGAGCAAAAATGAGATCTCGCAATTAAGAAAATGCCATAAAGTAAAACTGCATTTCTAGGTGAAAACCCCAATTCCCAGGGAGAATAATTACAATGCCATGATTCTTATTAAATGTTCCAGTTACAGGGGCTTGGAGACTTCATGCTGGACATTAAGTAGGAACAAGATGCTTATTACCATGAAACCAGGTTGGCTAAAGCCCAGGTATTCTGAAGAGGCAGGATTACATTTACGTCAATATGTTTAAGTACTCTGAAAATGGCAAGAAACACAGCGTCTTTCGAAGTGTTCCACATTTTACCTGTCCAAAGATTTGAACAGGGGCTCGCTGCCATTCTGTGGCTGTAATCTGGAACTGAGAGAGCAGGACCGCTGCCCAGGATGAGGGCATTGGTGGAGACAGGGATGGATACAGGAACTCGCCTTCCCCAGCCAGCTCCTTCTGTGCACCTTATCGATGCTGCCGGGGATTTGAAGAACCTCTGAGACGTGCTCCAAAGCACCGATGACCCAATTCCTTAGGCCAGGTGACAGGTGATAAACTACACTTTCAACGCCTGGAGCAAAGGAGAACGTGCTGGAACTGGCACATCTCAGTGTGAGCAGGTCCAACAGAGCGCAATCCCAGGAGGATGGCAGGACAGGCAAGCTTCACCAGTCCCCAGGCGCAGGAGCCTAGGGGCTCGCTAATTCCTGTCTCCCTGACATCTCCATAGAAGGGAGGCAAAGCAGCAGCCCACTGTACCCCCCAGAGGAGCATGAGCTGCCCCACAACCCAGTCCCATCAAGGATGGTAGAGGCAGGGCTGGGAAGGATGCTAGGAGGGCCTGGTGGGGAGCATGAGGACAGGAGGTGTGTGCAGGTGAATGGGGTGACCCGCAAAGCACTGTGAATGACGGGAGCGGGGGGTGGGGGGGTGGCAACATTAAAGCAGCCCTCCCTCCCGACCCCGTCCTCTCCTGCACCCCTCGTCTCTGCCCCTCTTCCACAGTAGACTCAGCTGAGTCACCAGTGGTTTCACCAGATGACTGAGTGAGTCACTGCTTTTTGGCTGCCATTCCCTAGAACAGGCTTCTATTCAACTCCCTTCTGTGCTGTGATCTGGGCTGCCAGGAGCCACAGAGAGGCTCATCTCGATTCTGCTGGCCCCATTTTATCATGCAAACCACTCTTCTGTTAACCACTTCCTCTGTAAGGGAGATGCCAGCTGGTGCGCTCCTGCCAGAGAAACTGGCTTACAACCTAAAACCCAATCTTTCTGTGTATCCAAAATGCTTCCCCAAATGTGTCCTACTTCCGCAGTGGGAACGACCGCGTTGGTCACCCCTGGCTCACCAATCGTGCCTGATATATTTAGACTATCTCACCGTCCTGGGTACATTCATTTCCATTCCACACGGCATCAACTTGGAAAAATTTCTCTCTTTCTATGCAGTCACTAAATTACAACGAAGCCTCACATACGACAATTGTGTATTTAGTGGTCTTACTTGAAGAATTAGGGTTTGGGGGAGGGGAACAGAATTGGGGCATATTCAGGAACCACAAACACGACTTCAAATTCAATGCCGGGCACCCACATTCTTAAAATATCCTTTAGTGACTATTACTAGGGATTGTCCTCGAGTGTCCCACCTCCATCCAGTCCTTAGACTTTAGCCATTTGGGTAGCGTCTCTCAACTCATTTCTCTCCCTTTACTTCTCCTCACCTCCCTACTAATTAAAAAAAAATTTTTTTTACTGTTTACCTTTATTTTTGAGACACAGACAGAGCATGAGCGGGGAAGAGGCAGAGAGAGAGAGGGAGACACAGAATCAGAAGCAGGCTCCAGGCTCTGAGCTGTCAGCACAGAGCCCGACGTGGGGCTCGATCTCGTCAACTGCGAAATCATGACTGGAGCAAAGTCAGACGCTCAACCGACTGAGCCACCCAGGCGCCCCCCCCCCCCCACACTAATTTTAAATATTTGCAGTTGCTTCAAGGCTGCCATGTTGCCTGCCCCAAACACTGTCGCCAAACGGTGCTACAAATCGGTAGACATGGTGGAGACACGCCTAGAGAGCTCTGAAGGAGAAGGGGCCCTGTGCCTTTGAAAAGAAGGGTGGTCATAAACAGGAAGTCTCTGCACCCTTTATGTTTGCAATACAGCCTTCAGGAGAAACATCTCTTAGAGACTAAGATACAAAGAAACATGTCAAAGGTCTGGCCTGTCTACCTGGGGAAGGTAATAACCACCTTCCCCAGTTGTCTAGAGAGAGGCTGTTTTCCTTCCTGCCTCTCCCGTGAGAACTATGTCCTTTTTAGCCTCACTACCCACTTGAACGGGTCTTTGATTAAGAGATACAAAGAGAATGCCAAACACCCTCCATCTTTCTAAAACGTAACCAGGATAGGGGTATATGGCGCTGAGAGTTTCTAAAAAAAGGACGATCCCGTTGTTTGTTACAACTGTTGCACAGCTAAATCATACTATCATTTTTCACCCTTCTTTTAAAAGAATTAGGAAAAATGGGTAGATTAAAGAACAAACCACACAGTCACTCCAAAGTGGTTGCTGGAGCAAGATAAAAATCAAATCAGCAACCGTTGCATGTAAATTAAAATACAAAGAGGAAATTCACTGCCTCTGACAATTATCTTATTTGTGGTTATTTTGTGACTTTTAAGGTAGGTTAAAAACATGAAATAACTGTAATATGTTTCTACTTAGATTTTTAAATGAAGGAGACCAGGTAGCTATATCAGAAGACATTTCAACAAGGCATATGAATTCACTGGGGAAAAAAAATCACCAATTCTTCTCTTTAAAAATATATTTGGGGGCACCTGGATGGCTCAGTTGGTGAAATGTCTGACTCCTGATTTCAGCTCAGGTCATGATCTCACAGTTCCTGAGATCCAGCCCTGAGAGGAATTCCTCTCTCCTCTCTCTCTGTCCCTCCCCCACTCATGTCCTCTCTCTCTCTCAAAATAAATAAATAAACTTAAAAAAAAAAAACACGTATTTGGTATAATTTTCTAAAGCAAAGAAATAAATATCCACTAAAATAGCAATTTACTCAGGATGGATGATTTTTTAAAACTAATCCTGGCATTCTGTGCTAAGGGTTTTCGAACACACGCTGCATTTTCACAAAACCAAAGAGCTGCTCCTGATTTTTGTGGTCAGAAACACCTAGAATGGTAACATCAGGTACGTTGACAGTTGTAGGCCAAAATTCATCGGAATGACTCTAATTTCAAACTAAATGATTTCTTTTATGGCACAAAAAAGTTCGCTTACTTCCCTTTTTCTGATTCTAGTTCACATTTTACCTAAGAGACCTACCCTCTATATTGGAAGAAACAGAAAAATCCTTAAGGAAAGTGCTTACCACATAACTGCTGAGTAAAAGCAGCTGACTTAGAAGGGGCACTCTCTAAAGTGCTGGGAAGATACTTGCTTCTTTTCTTACTGTAACATCAGCATTGTACGACAATGCTATTTTTATGACTGTGAACAAGCCTTTCAATAACTCAATCAGGTAATTTTAAGGGTTGTTTGTATGGAGCTCCATTTTTTTCTCATTTTAATAAGTACATTTCTATACCACTGTATTTTGACTAATGCCTCGTTTCTTTATTGTTGCTCATCCCTTCGTCTTCTATCAATTACCCATTTAGAATCAAGTTGAAAATGAAGCCGAAGGGAAGGAGGACGCTATTTTAAATATATTCGTAAAAACGGCAAGGCCAATAGGTAAACATTATTTTAAAATATGTAATGCAGAGTACTGAACTTTTTTTATCTTTGTGTCTAAAAATATATGGTCCATGTAGTTGCTGCTGATTGAGAGTTTTGAAAAACAGGGGGAAAGGCCAAGAGGTGGGATTGGTTGATAAATCACCTGATTTACCAAGGGACTAGAATTTTCTACCGAAGGACAACAGAGCCAAACACTCACATTTGCAGCTCAAAGTCCCTAGCACAGCTTCATTCAACAGTGATGGCTAGTAAAAAGTGGTGAATGAATGACATAATTCATTCACAAGGATATTTTCTTTTTATTTCTTTAGCAAAATCTTTTTCTTTAAAGTTTATTTATTTTGAGAGAGCAAGCGCAGGGAAGGGGCAGAAACACAAGGAAAGAGAGAATCTCAAGCAGCCTCTGCACTGTCAGCACATCAGTGCCTGATGTGGGGCTTGAACTCATGAACCGTGTGATCATGACCTGGGCGGAAATAAAGAGGCGGACGCTTAACCGACTGAGCCACCCAAGCACCCTGTTTCTTTAGCAAAATCTTAACATTCTCCCTCTCTCACACCATGTGTTCCAACTATGTGGCCTTACAAGTATGAAAGCAGTGCCATTAACTGGAGTCTTAAAGAGAAAAGGGGCACATATGAGAAGAAGGTGGTTACCATTATAGGCATGGGGTAAGTCAAACACCTATTAGTAAAGCTTGCGATACATTCAAGCAGGAACTGGTAGTTGGAAATGTAAAATGGATAAAATATGAAAATGAAGGACACACACTTCTAACATAACAGACTGTACAGGTAATGATCTAGATGTGAATACCCCAACACCACAGCTTTTAACACTATTCTGCCGATCATCTCCCCAGGCTGAGCCTTACACCTCCACATACAGGACCACGGAGGACGTAAGAACCCTCTGACAAAATGCACCCTCCGCCATGACTCATTTCTCTGGGATGGCTCAGTGATCTATTCCCACGGCTGCAGGGATGTGCGTGGGACGTTCACTGGACACAGGCTGCACCCCCAGGCTTGCAAGATTTCACACAGATTCTCTTCTCCAGTGTGAAAATCCCCACAGACTATCCAGAGAACCTCCCTATTTAAAGTCAATAGTATCAGAGTGACTTAGATCTCCAAATGTCATTTGAAGTGACATTTAAATTATGAATGAATGGATGATAAAAAAAAAAAAAAGGCAGTACTGTATAGATTAGAGGCAAGAAGTCTAGGTGGAGGGAGCAGCCTGCGATCAAGCCCTGAGGCATGGAACACTTGGCATGTTCAAAGAACTGAAAGGTCCTGGCGTGGATCAGGAGTGTTGACCACACAGGTGAAAATCCATGTTGGACACGGAATCGTTCTTCCAGTCATGCCAGTCTGGAACTTTGTGACTTATAACCAAGATAAAAATAAATGTTTCATTGGTGGTTTTTTATAATGCAATTTTAAAGGTGGATTTTTAAAAAATAAGGTGAATGAGGTAACCCTAATAAAAATGTAAAAACCCTGGGGCACCTGGGGGGCTCGGTCGGTTAAGCCTCCGACTTTGGCTCAGGTCATGATCTCACACTTCGTGAGTTCGGGCCCCGAATTGGGCTCTGTGCTGACAGCTCGGAGCCTGGAGCCTGCTTCCAATTCTGTGTCTCCCTCTCTCTCTACCCCTGCCTTGCTCACGCTCTGTCTCTGTCTCTCAAAAAGTGAATAAACGTTAAAAAAAAAAAAAAAAGAAAAAAGTGTAAAAACCCTGAAGTCATGAAAGGGAGTCACTGATTCCCGGTTTTTAAAATGACCAACCCAAGTCACGTGGGGTCTACATTTCTAATCTGGGCTGTTGATGCTAGACTTAACTAGCAAGCATACTTGGCCCTCTCTTCTAGTCATTCCCAACAGGTGTTCAGTAGAATGCTGATTTTTAAAAGTTAACTGGAAATTTTAAAAATAATTCCAAAGCCAAAGTTTGCTCAGCATGTGCTGAGTATAAAGAAACAAATTCTCAAAGTGCCTGGGTGGCTCGGTCGGTTGAGCATCTGACTTTGGCTCAGGTCATGACCTCATGGTTTGTGAGTTCAAGCCCCGCGTCTAGCTCTGTGCTGACAGCTCAGAGCCCCGAGCCTGCTTTGGATTCTATGTTTCCCTCTCTCTCTGTCCCTCCCCTGCTCATATTCTGTGTCTCTCTCTCAAAAATAAAGTTAAAAAAAAATTCTCATCTATACACATAGAGACATTATCTTATACATAAATAATTATGTAACTTATTCAGCTACTACCTTCTTTTTTTTCCTGAGCTCCCTAACAACATTACAGCTTCAGGGGACATAATTTGGTCATTGCTGCTACAGGAGACTCAATAACGGTAAATCCCTCCTGGTACTTGTTTGCTCATTTTAAAATACTGTTTCTTTTTATATATTTTCCATTAAAATAATTATGAAGACTTAATCTTTAAGAACATAAAATGGGCTATTTAGTCCTTTAGGCATAGGAGATTAATTTGATGACTTTATTTTGGATTTTATTTCCAGTTGAGGTTTATAACTGGATGACAAAAGCCCATAATCTGGCCAAAAGCAAACGAGGGATGTGTAAAGTCAGGGAAATCTTCTCCAACAACTTTTAGAAGGGCTACTGTGTGACCTGAGGTCCTAATTTTGGATTGACCAAACTTGTATTTACTTGAATCATATCAAACACCATACTAATTTGGCCTTATTTCACGGAACCAATAATTGTCTCAAAAGAAATCACTAAAACCTCTGAAGAGAAAGTAGACCATTCAAATGCTCTTGTAATTCTGAAAGATAGGGATGAATCTTTAACTATTTTGAAATCGGGGAACACGCACATGTTGCCAATGTAGTTACACAGAGTTCCTGAGTACCTGTTACCCAGCTTCTGGCCATGATAACGTATACACATAACATACTGTCAAAACCAGAAATAGGATGGTGCTACATTATTACTACTCAGGTCCAGACTTTATTTGAATAGCTTTTACACGCAGTGTGTGTGTGTGTGTGTGTGTGTGTGTGTGTGTGCGCGCGCTTGTTGTGGACTGGGGGGAGTAGATATCTTGTAAGGAAGGATTCTATCCAGGGAGTTTTGAAAAAAGATAGCTGCTGCAAGCAAGCTAATTAGACATCCACTGCTAACAATCTTGACCTCAATTAGGTGAAGGATTCCTAATTAAATCGTTACAGGCTTTTGTGTTAAATGGTAATTGAAGGCCTAAAAGTTCTTCACAATTATATCATATTAACAAGAATGTATTTGCATTTTTAATGCTTTATTGATTTCCAATTCATGACAGGGCTGTTAGTTTTATCTTACCATGCCATTGAAAGCTTTACAAATTGTTCTTTAGGGTTGACAAGCTTAGGGAACAGGTTAAAAAAACAACAAAGTTTGTGACCCACTCGGGGTTTTGCAGACTCCTGCATTTCAGCAACTCTGCCACAAATACCTCCACCTATTTAAATATAAATCTGTGGGTAAGAAGGCAGAGGACATGGTGAAACTGGAGATATGTGGCTACGCCACTCCCTGTTTCTTACCATTTTTATATCAGGAAGCAAGACTTCTTTTATTTAGGCCTGGTTTTCAGGGGCCGCTATGAGTTGGTTTGACTAATTTAACTGTACACATGAAAACCTTAGGTTTCAATATGTCTCCTATTTACTTATTTAACATAAATTTGGGGTCAATAATGATATCTATGTTCATAAATACATATAGCATTAATTCCTCTAAAATATTTACCCAAATCTGTTAACAATACTCTAGTACTTGATTTTATTTACTGACTCATCTTTTGCATTGGCGTTGACCAGCACATTGACAAAAACTTGTACCAGGTGGTCAAAGCTAGACTTTTAAAAAAATCAGTCTACCTACTTTACAATCAAGCACAGGCCTGAATGGATCTTTTGAACGTGAATTTAATTGGTCATTCAAAATGATGGGATTAATTTGAGAAGGCCTAAATGGGTTCATGGATTTAAACAAAATGGAAAGAAGATACAACATATGAGTCTGTCTCAAATTCAGACTATTTTCTCTAGAAGTACAGTGATATATTTTCATTTTTTAGTGTCAAAAGCAATTTCAGAACCAAATATTGTTGTGAAAATGTATCTCTTCCCCCAAATAATCCACCATGCCCCACCTTCCACCATCTTCCTTCATGCTGTGTTACACGCCATTTGTAGATTTCAGGGTCTTTTCAACTTGATTTTAGGAAGGGTATTTTCATAGATTATGCATTCCAGAGGCACCGCGTGCATTACTCACCCATATATGAGGGTACATTCCTTACCCATATATTAGATTCGTCATCTGTTATAAGCCTCTGAAGCACAGTCTTAGAAATCGGATAGCTACGCACGTGAATACATTAACAAATGTAAACACAACATTTTTCTTAATCTTTTTTCATTAATGTCTCCTGGAACTCTGTGAGATGATGGAGGTTACACTAAATCAATTAGAAATTTTAAAATTAAAAAGAATTTTTTTAAGCATTTATTCAACTTTGAGAGAGAGAGAGAGAGAGAGAGAGACAGAGCATGAGGGAGGGAGGGGTAGACAGAGAGGGAGACACAGGATCTGTTCCAGGCTCTGGGTTGCCGGATGTGGGGCTCGAACCCACGAAATGCAAGATCATGATCTGAACTGAAGTCAGACACCCAACCGACTGAGCCACCCAGGCGCCCCAGAAATTTAAAAATTTTTAAAAAGGAAAATCTTTGCAAATACGTCCTGGAGAAAAACATTGGCTTGAAATGAGCAATTCTTACCTAATGTGTCAGTTAGGTGAATGCACACCTTAATCATCAAGCAGACAGGTAATGCTAACTCTTCTGCTGTCAGCCATAAAATACTAACGATAGAAAGGACGAAAGAGTTAAATTAAAAGTTTGCTCTAGGGTATGTATTTCAAATTCCTGATATCATTTGGGGGAATACAAAAATTTTCTTGAAATTATTCCGATATGGTTAACAGTGAACAATTTTATTCAGATATAACTGGAAGTGAACAATAACAAATCAGCAAACATAATTCATGGCAAAAGGGTCTCGAAAATACAGTGAACAAAGGGTGATCTTACCTCTTGTCTCCCACAGCACAATGGAGCAAACAGCCTGGAATGTTAAACTTTCACCTACTTCATTTCCCTCTTTCCTAGTATTTGATGCACTAACAGCCCTATACAAATTCAAGTCCTTGAAAAGTACTTTAAAATACTTAATATTGGTCACAGAGTATTAATCTACCAAAAAAAATCAATATTCCTATTGATGTGTCCCTGTTAATCTGGTCTGCTCTTTGTGAACACTTACACAGTAAAATTCTGTCATAAGATCCTATGTTATGCACTCATCTATATTAGGAACAGTCCATTTCAATATTCCTACGTTCCTGCTCATGGAATCATAGAACAGGAGGGTTGAGATACTTCAGATGTAACATAGCTGAGTCCACCATAATGCATTCAGGACACAGATGGTAATTATTTCCCCAAACTTCACCATAACAAGGGCATATGTGTATTTTCCAACTATTTTGCACTTCACCACTTTTACCAAATAAATGATTGAGCATTTACTGCCAGACGTTTCACACCATAGTTTTCAAATCAGTGACTATATCCTCGGTCTATCCAAATTGGGGCATCAACCAAGTGTGCCAGGCTCTGTTTATGAGCCTCCCCTGATCTGCTTAGCCAAGCTGGCCTTGTCTTTTTGTCTTGTTTTGCACACAGAAAGACCCCCAAGAACCACCTGTACCCTTCTCGTGGCCTTAAATATCATCGCATCCTAAACGACTGTTGTGTGGTATTCCTCAAAGGGTTAAAGGCTAGAGTCTGCTATAGCCTGTATCCTGTGTGACATCTCTTCCATGTTTTCCAACCCTCTGAATCTCTAGACTACCCCTGCATAATTTCTCCAGACTTTTTAGCCCTAACACTACTTCTGTTTTCATTGGTCTAATCTTTTTTTTCCAACTCATCCATTTAATTTTTAAAGCCAGTGATATAGTTTTCAATATGTGTTTTCAAAATCCACTACCAGCTATTTATTCAAAGAAAACAAAAACAATAATTCAAAAAGATATATGCTTCCTACGTTCAATGCAGCACTGTTTATGGCAGCCAAGGTACGGAGGCAATCCAAGTGTCCATCCATAGACAAATGGATAAAGAACATGTGAGTCGGTTAAGCAGCCAACTTTGACTCAGGTCATGATCTCACGGTTCATGAGTTTGAGCAAGACGTCAGGCTCTCTGCTGTCAGCACAGAGCCTGCTTCAGATCCTCTGTGCCCCTCCCCTCCCCTGCTTGCTTGCTCTCTCTCACTCTCAAAAATAAATACACACTAAAAAAAAAGATGTGATAAACACACACACAGTGGAATATTATTCAGCCATAAACAAGAATGAGACCTTGCCATTTGTGACAAGGTGGATGGACCTAAAGTCTATTACGCTAAGTGAAATAAGTCAGACAGAAAAAGACAAATACCATATGGTTTCACTTACACATGGAATCTAAAACACAAGACAAATGAATAAACAAACAAAAAACCCAGTATCTGACATATAAATACAGAAAACAAACTAGGGGGGGGGAGAAGGAAAGGGCACAGTGGGTGAAAAGGAGTGAAAGATACGGGGCTTCCCATTATGGAATGAATGAGTCACGGGAATAAAAGGTACAGCATAGGGAATACAGTCAATGACATTGTAACAGCGATGTATGATGACAGAAGGTCGTTACATTTGTGGTGAACAGAGCATAATATAGAGAGTGGCTGAATCACTATTGTACACCTGAAACTAATGTACCATTGTCAACTATACTCAAATTTAAGAATTTTCTTTTGAGTGACTGATGGCTTAGTCGGTTAAGCATCTGACTTTGGCTCAGGTCATAATCACACGGTTCGTTAATTCAAGTCCTGCATTGGGTAAACTTGAGCCCCGCTTCTCTCTCTCTCTTTCTCTCTCTCCCTCACTCACTTGAGGCCTCTCTCTCTCTCAAAAAACAATTGTTTTTTAGAAATTTAAAAATTTGGAAATTTCATTTCTAAGAAGTTCATTTTTTTCCGAATGTGCTTTATCTTTTAAAAATCTTTTTAGCGGTTGCCCTAGAGATCATAATATGCTTTTATAACTAACTTAACTATATTTTCAAATAATACTATACTGTTTCAGACACCTTAAAAAAGATTATGAGCCAGTCCCCCTCCCATCCCCTGTAACATTGTTGGCATTCGTGTCATCGTCCATACTGATCTATTAGATCAATTAAGAATATGATGAGATTTTGTTTTACTTCATTATTTTTCCAGTGCTTTCTCTTTCTTTTTGTAGATCTGAGTTTCTTCTTTCTGAAAAATTTCTTTTAGCATTCCTCACAGGGCATGATTGCTGGCAATGTATTCCCTGTTTTAGTTTGTCTAAAGGAAGTCTATTTCTCTTTCACTCTTGAAGGGTGATTTTGCTGGATATAGAATTCTAAGTTGGTGTGTTTTGTTTTTCTTTCAACACTTAAAAATTTCACTCTGTTCTCTTCCTGCTTGTATGGTTACTGACACAAAGTCCACTGTAAATTATTATCCTTGTTCCTCTAGAGATAAGGAAATACCTTTGTGCCCTCAGCTTCTGTTAAGATTTTATCTTCGTCTTAGGTTTTGTGCACTTCATTTCTTGTGTTTTGATCCACTCTTAGACATTTGTCAATACTTGGTTTGCATTAATTCCACAATCTTTAGTTCTTGGGTTCTGATTACATATATTTTTTCCCGACAACTCTTGCTAATATGATTTTTTCCTTTTCATATCTTGTTATTCTGAAGTGTGAGCTCATCCTTGGTGTATCTGTTTGGGAAAAATCAACCTCTTGAGCTGATGAAGTGTCTTTTTTTTTCTTTTTGTAAGTATGTTTTTAACTTCTGCAAGGTAGTGGTTGCAATATCAACTGTGGATAAATTTAAATTTATTTCTCAGCCTGAGTTTTTCCCAATTACAACAGTATTATGAATTTGAATCCCAAAGACATATGAGGGCATGCCTATGCTTATAAATACTTAAGCGATTTTTAAAAATTTACATCCTAGACTGAAACAGGCAAAGTCCTTTGCTTGCTCCTACATTAAGAGGGTAACACTTGGAAGTATCAGTTAAGAGGTCTTCAAGTATTTCAAATTCAACCTATTTGGAGGTAAACTCTTTATCTCTTCCCTCATAGATTATCAGTACTACGATGGAATTATCGTGATGATTTAGTAAGGTATAGTGTGGTGGTGAATCCCTCAATAAAACATCATCGAGTTACAATACATCAACATAGTCAAGAGTTAGTAAATTAAACATTGTGTTTGGCATAGTCACTTAAAACTAGAGGCTTTAAACCACCTAGAAGAATTCCTATCAGGCCCTGTATTGGCCTTATAAGCTAATTCCAAAAGAAAAAAAAAGACTTAAAAATTAATTACCACTATATAAATATTTTATAATTTCTTCAGAGCATAATGTCAATATTTCAATGCAAAATCCCTTGAGCCTGACTTCTGGTTCATGAGTTGCTAATGCTGTTAGTTATTTGCTGTATCGAGATCCTTTCGCCCATAAAGAAAACTGGGTTCTCTTAAAACAAAGACTAATTTTTGATTCCCCCTCCAAACCCACCTACCCCAAACCTATACCCCTACCCCCGGCCAGCTCTCCTCTCTCAGGAAATGGCAGCTCCCCTCGAGGTGTTCAGACTAAAATCCTGGGGTCATCTTGATTCCCCTCTCTTTTACCAATCCTATCTACTCCTCCAGCAAATCCTGAAAACCTTACCTTTAAAACGTATCCAGAATCCAAACCTCTCTCTCCAGCATGTTTGTTGTAAGCTGGTAACTAATCTATGTGCTTCTATCTTTTCTGTACTCCACAGAACGACCAGAGTGAGCCTTTATTATTTATTCAGGATACGGCACTTTATTTACGGAGTCAGACCACATCACACCCTGCTTATAACTCTCCAATGACTTCTCATCTCACTCAGAATAAAATTCAAAGTTCTAAAGCAACATGCCTCAAAGACCCTATGTGATGCAGCCAGAGAGCAGAATGTCTTGCAACTCAGTTAATGTAACTCCCTTCTCCAATGTCTATTCCTCAAGGAGACTGTCCCGGACCAGGGGACATAAAACTATAGCACATCCCTTGCGGCACTTGGGTAGCTCAGTCAGTTAAGCTACCGACTTCAGTTCAGGTCATGATCTCGCGGTTTGTGAGTTCGAGCCCCGCATCAGGCTCTGCAATGACAGCTCAGAGGCTGGAGCCCGTTTCGGATTCTGTGTCTCTCTCTCTCTCTGCCCCTCCCCTGCTCACGCTCTGTCTCTCTTTCCTTCAAAAATAAATTAACCTTAAAAAAAAACTATATCACATTCCCCTGTCACTCTATCCCTTCCTCTGTTGTATTATGCTTTCTTTCTATCCATAGAATCACCTAGTATTCCTACACACTTCTCGACGTTTACTCATTATCTATTGATAATAATCTGTCTCTGTGGAGTTTGCTGTTATTTCTACAGGAGCCAGATCACTGGCTGGGAACAAAGTAGGTGCTTTATCAACATCTGTTCATTCATCGAAAAACATTTGTTTCACTATATTTAGTGTTCAGAATAAAGTGTTGAGCCGAATGTCCATGTGTTCAATACATTATTAAACATAGAACAATAAAAAAATGTATATTGGTTTTATAAAGGGTGTATAAACAGAGCATGTCATCTGCTTTAGGGAACTGAGTCACTTCTCTGAAGAACTGACATCTGTACAGATATGGGTGTGTGAAAGGTATTTTGAGTGACAAGGGCATTTCAGGTTGAGGATCAGCGTGTGCAAAGGCCCTGTGGCAGGAAGGAGCAAGGCGTAGTCATGTAACTGAGAGAAGCCCAATGTGCCTGTTGAACACAGGAAAGGGGGAGACTGAGAGTAAGACAAATAGTGGGCAAAGCTCAAAAGTCTGCACAGATCTTGATAAAAGTATTCTTGATCCTTGGGCAACTGAGCAGTTAGTGCAGTTTGAAATATTTAGATCAGGCAATCAGGTTCCCATGGAAGAAGACAATTGTGCCTCCAGGGAATGAAATGCAGAGACTTTTGCCATAATCTGCAACATGAACTAGGAAATGGATTGCAGCCTATCTGTGGATAGTTTCCTAGAGACATCCGGAGGTTGAATTGGCATTGCCTGATGACTAATTAGACTCTGAGGAAATTGTTAAGTATCACAAACACCTCCTAGATGAATGGTTTGCTCAGATGTAAGGACAATGGCGCTGTTTGCTGCTTTGGGAGGGAAAGGAAGGTGCGAATATGAATTTGGACGCACACACTTTTCTCTCCTTCAGCAGTGATATTTAGAGACTGCATTATTGTTCCTGAACAAACTCAGCCCTCCAATTTCTGCAAATTATGTTGGTAAGAGAGCTGCTCATTTTAAAACTATCCTCACATGTATGACTGCATCTTAAATGTGGCAGATTTTAGAAGTGTCCCAGCAAATAACTGTAATACATTATAAGGTCCCTTATGACCTTTATTTTCTCTTTGCTATGCTGCTGTGGAGTGATTTACTCATGCTTGTTTGCATGACAAGGTGGGGGAATTTGAACCTAAAGAATATTTTAAAAAGTAATTCTTGTCTCCAAACAATTTAAAGTTTGAAATATGTAATAAATAATGTCCAAATAATAAAGTAATACATCTTCTAGGAACAGTTCTCTCTATAAGAAGCAGGTCTCATGGATTATCTTCATTGCCAATAATCAGAATCTTAAATCAGAGGCAAAATATTAGCTCCTGAAATATTAGTGTCAGTAGAAAAATACAGAGATCCTTCATCATTTAATTTCAGTAGAGGCTACCTCAGGGTTTTCTTTCTTTTTGTTTTTAATTAAAAATTTTTTTTTTGAGACACACACATACACACACACACACACACACACACACACACACACACACACACACACAGTGTGAGTGGGGGAAGGGAAGAAAGAGAGGAGGAAAGAGAATCCCAAGCAGGCTCTGTGAGATCATGATGTGAGCTGAAATGGAGAGTGGGACACTTAACTAACTGAGCCTCCCAGGCCCCTCAACCTGAGTGTTTTCAAATAAATGACAGAAGTAAACTCAACAGAACATTTTATTAATTTAAAAACTGGTCATAAGTGGGTTTGAAATAATTCTATTTTACTGAAACATTATGAAAATATAGATCTTGAAGTCAACTATTTAGGTTTGAATTATGAAATACTTAATCATTACTTAGATGGTTTAACAATATCAAAATATCTGAATAATTATCTATTTTCACTCTTTATATAAGTGGCTGCTACTCTATGGAAACAACCACAATTATATATATATATTATTAAATTTAAATGCAATATATTAACTTTGCATCTTGGTTCAGAGTATAATATTGAAGAAAACCAAAAACAACATTGCATCTAACCCATGGGGGAATAACACACACACACACACACACTCACCCACCCACCCATGAATCTAGCCATTTTCCATTACTGCAAAGTATATTCTGACTTAGAAAGTGAGCCAAATGTCCCACAGAAAGGAAAAATCACAAGCAGCTCTCTTTGAAGTAGATCTGACCTGAACCACCTACAGCTCAAAAGCACATTGAAAAAGAATCTTTTCATGATTTGAAGGAAGTCATCTCACTGTTGCTGAGCATGACTGGGTAATCAGAATTGGAGTGGGAATCTATAGGGAAAAATTACTTTAACACAGATTGGTTATCCTTGAGGTGTGATTCAGTCGGTTGGGCATCCAACTCTTGATTCCTGCCCACGTCATGATCCCAGGGTCGTGGGATCGAACCCTGCATTGGGCTCTGTGCTGAACATGCAGCCTCCTTAAGATTCTCTCTCTCTCCCTCTGCTACTCTCCCCACCCACCTCTCAAAAATAAATAAATTAAATTAAATAGACTGGTTATCCTTACATGAATAACTAAGCCTTACATAAAAGATAGGATTACCATATTTGGGTTTATATAACATGTATCTTGATATTCCAGAGACAATATATTTGGTAAAATTACTAGAAAATCATGTAATAGTCATTTCATTATTGAACAGAATTTGTATAGAAGAAACTTCTTACTAACTGACAAGGTTGGGCTCTTACGAAGAAAGCTGCTGTAAACACTTGTCTGCATGTCTGTGTGGGACATAGGTTTTCATTCCCCAGAATAAATATCTAGGAGTTGAATTGCTGGGTCAGAAGGAAAATCTATGTTTCACTTTTTAAGAAACCCTCAAACTGTTCTCTTAAATGATTTTATAATTTTGTATCCTTCCCAGTAATGTAGGACGGTTCCAGATGCAAGAAATACTCACCATCCTTTGGTATTTTCAGGTGCAGTGGTATTTCACTGTGGTATTAATTTGCATATCCCTGATGACTAATGAGGTTGAGCATCTTTTCACCGGCTTCACAGCAAATTGTATATTTTGCAACTCACGTGTTCAACTATTTTGCCACTTATTTTAAATAATTTTTTTATTTTAGAAAGTTTTAGATTTATAGAAAAATTTGTGAACACAGTACAGTGTTCCCTTACACCCTTGACCCAGTTTCCCCCATTATTAATATTTCATATTAGCATGGTGCGTTTGTTAATTTAAATGAGCTGAGATTAAAACACTACGAAAACCCATACTTTATTCAGCTTTCTTACTTTTTACCTTATGCATTTTTTCTGTTCCTGGATCCCATTTGTGATAATGTGTTATATATAGTAATCATGTTTCCTTAGGCTACTTGTGAAAATTTCTCAGACTTCTCCTATTTTTGATGACCTTGACAATGCAGAGTAGTGGTCAAGGATTTTGAAAAACGTACCTCTACTGGGATTTTTCTGATATGTTTCTTATGATTAGCTTAGGGTTATGGGTTTGGGGAAGGAAGAACACAGGGGTACAGTGTAATTTTTTATCACATAATATCAAGGCTACATAAATCAATGTGACTTATTTCTCTTGATGTTAACCTTGATCTCCAGGCTGAGGTAGTGTTTGTTGGGTTTCTCCACAATCAAGTTACTCTATTTTTTTTCCCTTTTCCATACGGCGTTCTTGAGAAGGAGGTCACTGGTGCAGCCCACACTGAGGAGAGGGATTTATACTTCAATTCGCCGGGGGCAGACTATCTACGTAAAATATTTGCAATTCTTCTGCAGGGCAGATTTGTCTCTCCTCCTCCATTCATTTATTAATATCTGTATGGACTCAGAGATTTTATACTTATTTTATACTTTGTGTTATAATCTAATACCACTTTATCTCTTTTATTGCTCCAATCAACCCTCTTTAGCCATTGGGAACTCGTTCAGTTGGATCTTGTGTTGCTTTGACATTCACTGTAGTTTTTTGTTTGCTTGTTTGTACCATTTCCCTACTTTTCAGCACTGCAAGACACACCAGGCTCACCTTGTGTCTTCTGTCCCAGTTTCGTAACTAGCATTTTCCCAAAGATCCCCCCATCCTTTGAGTGGAAATGTGGATGTCTAGCAGAGATAGTTTTCCTTATAAAGTTTCAGGTGAAAAGGGTTTTTTTAAATATATTTTTTTAATGTTTATTTTTGTTTTTTAGAAAGAGAGACAGAGCATGAGTGGGGTAGGGGCAGAGAGAGAGGGAGATACAGAATCTGAAGCAGGCTCCAGGCTCTGAGCTGTCAGCAGAGAACCCGACACGGGGCTAGAACTCGGCAACGATGAGATCATGACCTGAGCCGAAGTTGAACGCCCGACCAACCGAGCCACTCAGGCACCCCCAGAGAAAAAGTTCTTAAATAATAATTTGGTAAAGCAGGATAATTCAAATAATCTTTATTTATCAATTAGTACTTTGTATTTGAATCTAGGCTTTGGAATCTATGTAATGGCTCCTACTAAACCTTACAAAAGCCGATCATGCTTTCTAGATGTTTTAATTATTTTAAAAACCAGTCTGCCAAAATAGAATTTCATGACAGGTGTAAAATTTACTGAAGTGGCCTTTCCCAGCTATGCTTGCCAACCTAACACAATCTTGGGGATAAGAGAAGCAGGCTAAAGTATTTATTATATGCCTGCTCTACCTGTAGTTTTCTTCCAGTGAACCTTCCTGTGCAAGGTGCAAAGGCACCCAACACACTGCGTTGGGGAGACAAGGGTACTACATTGTAATGATGGCAAACTCCTGGAGACACCATTACATTTACAGTCTAGTTTCAATTGTGCTCTACACTAGGTACATAATACAGATATTGTAAAAATCACTTAGGAGCCTTGGGTCACCTTCTGTTTAGGTGAGGAGGTTAGATTAGAGGATTTAGCAAGATTCTCTCAGGTGCTGACATGTTCCGCTAACACAATGCAACACAGAATTAAGAGTTGAAGTACTGAGTATAATTACTACAAGAGCTCAGAGAATAGAAACGATGATGTTCACTGAAACCACGGGGGAGGAAATGATGAAATATGTGTGACAGGGGATTTCAGGCGACTGCAAAATATTTAGTGCTTGGATTTATAACCAAAGTCAAACGTTTACGACCTGGTAATCACCCTTATGTTTTATTTCATGTGACAACAGCATCACTAACCTGAGCCACTTTCAATCAAATTGATCGGTTGTTTTATTAAACAGCTTAATGCTTATTACCGGGCTGAGGTCTAACAGAAATGTAGGACAGGTGGTTCACTGAAGAATAAAACACAAAGGTTATTTTAAGCCGAACTTATTTGTAAGAGTACGATTCCTGTTCTTTTAGTTGTCCCTCACTAATGAACTGCTCCTAGTGCTAACAGCAATCACTGCTGGCTGGAAAATAAGATGGCTTTTTAAATGATTCCCAGACGTTAGAGAATTCTGGTTAGAGAGTCTACTTGAGTTACTGTTTCTGGCCCCAAGAATTGTGTGAATCCCCACTTGCCATCAGAGAGCAGCATAGAGAAGGCTCTACCAAGTGTGGCAAATAATGTTTGCTACCAACTGCTGCTCATCATTTTCTCTGACAGATTCAGCTCACGATTAGAGGCTAAAGTAACATTCCCCACGGTGCTGAGATGTGAATTCATGAAAATAGCTGCCATCGGTAAACATTTTAAGTGTTGAAACAGCCATCCGCTTCCAGTCCCAGGGAAAAAGATATGGTATAATGAAATTAATAAAAGGAATAGATGTGCTTCCTGGATTCAGATCCTGTAGCACAGGGAAATTCACGTGTTTACGGGAAGACGGTGAAACAAAATTTTATTTTGCGCTTCTGATTCCCAAAAGCAAAATGCCCCAAATTAAAGATTTGGGAAGATGTTTTGGCTACATTGAGAACCTTTCACAAAATCACTTGGATGGTAGTTCAAGTTCAGATGCTAAAACTTTATCAATGGGACTCTGCTCTTGCATTATTCCTTATAAAGAAGTTTTCATTACCATATTACAGTGTGTTTTCTGCTCTTCTTGCTAGGTTGGTAACTGCTAATTGAAGAGAACTTATATCTGTTCACGTAGAAAAAAAAACAAAGTAAACAATAGGAAGAAAGCAGATGGGAATTCAATCCTGAATAACAACCCAAGTTCTCTTGAGCCAGTATAATTGACGAGTAGAAAGAACTCTCTTTTTGCAGCAAATCAGAAAACCAAGAATCTTGCCTTTACCACCAATTCGATGTGGAAACAAACAATTCATGTTATGTGTCAGGGTTTCAGTTCTTACGGAAACAAAATGAGTAAATAGGAAAGGATCATCTGTAAGATTTCTTCCAGGCATAAATAACTGATATTTACGTTAGCGAGAACACTACTGCCAGAGCAGAACCTTCAGATAAAAGAAAGACTCCACGCTGGTAAAGAAAATAAGTAGAAAAAGGAAATCAAACACTAAGAAGCTGGCTAGACTTACACAAAAAAAAACCTGACAAGAATCCCATTTGTAAGGAGGGGTATTAGACCATAAAAAAATAGACTGTTTGCATGTTAAAGTCTGGCCTTCATAATATAGATGAGGAAATTGGCCTCGGATGAGCGTAGGGCCTGGTTTGAAGTCAGGGAGTGTACAGAATGCGAGGCTGGAATCGAGGATCCCCGACTGCCAGGAAGCTGTCTCCAGGGCACCAGCTGCCCTAGCGTCATTCTGTCATTACCGCCACATTCGTCATGATATTACATGTTCTTCCTCTTCCTTTCAGCCGCTCAGAGAGATTAGATTTTCCTCCATAATCATTCATTCAGCAAGTATTTATAGAGCACATATACGTGTCAGGTACCACTCTCTAAGCAAGGGATACACTGCCGTAGATGATGGGGCATTTTTCTGTCATTAGAAGCACGCACAACAAATGTTGTGTGAAAATATTTCTCTCGGGGTGCCTGGGTGGCTCAATTGGTTAAGCATCCAACTTCAACTCAGGTCATGATCTCATGGTTCGTGGGTTCGAGCCCCGCGTAGGGCTCTGTGCTGACAGCACGGAGCCTGGAGACTGCTTCAGATTCTGTGTGTTCCTCTCTGTCTGCCCCTCCCTATGCACACTCTGTCTGTCTCTGTCTCCAAAATTAACATGAAAAAACATTTCTCTCTGTGACATTTCAGGCTTCTCTAAGCACTTCTACAGTCAAAATGAAATATCAGCTCAGATTATCTGCTGTGTATGAGCAGACAAAAACTGAACATGGACAACATGCTACCATGATTTAAACATATTCCTTTGAAAAGATACAAGTTTGAAACAAAAATTACCAAGGCAAGTCTTTTCTGTTTCCCAAAAATACTCAAAAAAGCTATGGATCTTAAATAGATACAGTAAGTGTGCACAGAATGAAATTCATCCACTTAAACATGAATCCATCATTCTCAGAAGTGCTGACGGGGAAGAAACAATTGTAGTTTTTTGTACAATTTTCAAATTTACTTACCTTATCTATTTAAGTATTTGGATATTTATTATAATTACATGTACTTAATTTTTAAAATTTTGAAAGGCTATTAATTATAGAGATGTAATTACAGAGATTAATTATAGAGATAACGATGCCCCAAAGAAATCAATTCTCTAATACAGAACACCTATGGGTAACAGAGATAAATAAAAATGATAAAAATACTAAAAAGAATGTTTTTAAGGTTTACATTAGTTTTCCCCATCCGTAGCCTACAATGTTATGTTTACTCATCTTTAGAAGATGTTAACATGACCTCTATAAAAAAATTTCTGTAAAAATTTTTACTTATAGGGGTGGCTGGGTGACTTAGTTGGTTAAGCATCCAACTTTGGCTCAGGTCATGATCTTGCAGTCTATGAGTTCAAGCCCCAGCTTGGGCTCTGTGCTGACAGCTCAGAGCCTGGAGCCTGCTTCAGATTCTGTCTCCCTCTCTGTCTGCACCTTCCCCCACTCACGCTCTGTCTCCTTCTCTCTCTCTCTCTCTCTCTCTCTCTCTCTCAAAAATAAATAAACATTTAAAAATATTTTTTAAATTTTTACTTACATAAAAATGCTGACCGGACATGAAATACAAAATAGGTCTACATTATCTTTAAAATTCCCCTAGCACTAGACAGGTACTATGGGTAATTCTGGTGGTACTCAGGATAATCTTACATACAAGCAGATGAAGAATCCTTGAGAAGATGTATTTAGATGCCCAAACAATTTAGATCGCTTAATAAATAGGCAAAATCCAAATAAGCAAGCCAACAACAACCCAAACATTGCATGATAAACTTTGTAAAACCAACCGGCAAGCCAAACCTCCCTATTACATAAATTGAGAAAAATTGTTAAAGTAAGTTTCAAGACCGAAGCACAGGGAATGACAAATGTGTATGAAATTTTTAAACATCACGTCAGATAAAACTTGGCGGCTTTTATGGATAATCATCAAAAGATCAGAGTCTGAAATGAAATGATTTCTTAAATCTCAGAGTTGGCAGCCGCCCTTGATGAGACGCTGAAATTAAACCACTGCAGTCAATTTGATGGCTCAGATCTCCCTCACAAAGCAGGCCGGCTGTGCTGACCAATGCGAGAATCTGTGGCTGTGAACTTGCCTCCCTAAAGATGTGTTCCATGTATCTACCAGCTCCTCTCACTACTGCCCTACCTCATCACATTCGGCAAAAGAGAAATCAAGTGACATTTTCATTTCCACTTAAAAACCACCTCGCCGAGGCCCCAACTTCGTTAGGTTCTGCTCCTGTTTTCTACTCACCACGAGGGGCAGTTCTGTCCGTGGACTACGGTCACCATTTTTCTAGCAACCAATAACCTTTCTCTCACCGGTTACTGAGCGTTTGTAACAAAGCTCTTTGCCCTTTTCTTTTTTAAGCTCCGGCTCATGTTTTCCTTCTTGCCAATGCCACGTATCTTAGAATTTTGCTAGGGTAGCATCTCATGCCCAGGTGCTACTTTCTAGGTCATGTTTCTGCTCCTGCACAGCAAGCCACCCCCGAACTTCCTGATTTAAAATAAGAATACTTTTGGGTGCCTGGGCGGCACAGTCAGTTAAGCGTCCCATCTCAGTTCAGGTCATGATCCCTGATTTATGAGTTCGAGCCCCGCATCGGGCTCTGCTCTGCAGCTCAGAGCCTGGAGCCTACTTTAGATTCTGTGTCTCCCTCTCTCTCTGCCCCTCTCCTGCTCATACTCTGTCTGCCTCTCTCTCTCAAAAATAAATAAATATTAAAAAACATAAAACAAGAATACTTTGTTACTGCTTACCTAGTCTACAGGCCAGCTGGGCAGCTCTCTGATCTCAGCTGGCCTCTCTCTTCTGTGTAGAGCACCTGTGGGTCAGCGAGGCATCTCTCCTCCCACGGGTGTGGTCTGGCTAAGCTTCTCCCTCTCATACCCCAGCGGGCCAGCTCAGGCTCTTTCCCAAGGAGGCCAGAAGGTTCTGAAAGAGAGTACAAGCAAGGTAAGCCTTCTCGAATCCTAGGCTTGGAACCGGCACAACCACACCTCCTTCGTTGGCCAACACACATCTCGACACCAGCCCAGATTCAAGAAATGGGAAAACAACTCCTATCTCTTAAGGGGAAGAGGCTGGATCACAAAGGTGGTCAACAAAGGGGACAATGAGGTCAGGTTAAAACAACATTTCCCCCCGGATTTCCTATGTTCTGAGTCGATGCCTTAATTAACTAATTAAACGCAGGAACATGTATGCCATAAAGAGCCAGTACTGACCCTCTGTCATTAAAGAGGAAGAAGGTCCCTCTCTCTGAATGATCAAAAGCAGTACACATTTCTATTTGATATCATCCGTTTACTAAGGGTAAATCACACTGAATACATGTACTTTATATAGTGTGGCTGTAAAAAAACATATGTAACGATTCCTTTTTTCCCTTTCATTCTCCGTTCCACCAAACAGCATGAGTGAGAGAAATACCATGACTAGAATTCCACTGCCATCTGCACACACGTAAGGCGATTGATCCGCTTTGGTTCTGAGTCACGTTTGTGGCATTTCATAAAACGCACCAGGTACGTGTCTTATTTAGGTTCTCTCTTGTCCTGAAATCATAAAATAAAATGAATTTTCCATGGCAATCTCTGTGTCTGTAGTTTAGTATAATACAGTGAGTGACACAAACCAGCAAACTTCCTGATGGTTTGAAAGCACAGTAAGCACACCAGCCCCCACTTTTCTTCCCCCTGTGTTAAGGTGCCACGTGGTTCCCCCTCATATGTCTGGGTTCCCTGTTAGATAATTCTCATTCCTGCTTCCCCAGGTTCCTTCTCTAAGCTCTCACCTTCTGCCTTCTCAACAGAAATCACACCGATGATAGGTGTGAGTTTTGCTTTTTTTTCATGACAACAACGGAAGATTTCCCATGAAGAGCCATACTGTCAGATAATTATGAGCCAAAGGCTTATTGTATTTTAAACACTTTAAAAAATTTTTAATGTTTATTTTTTGAGAGAGAGAGAGACAGAGACAGATCATGAGCAGGGGGAGGGCAGAGAGAGAGGGAGACCCAGAATCTGAAGCAGGCTCTAGGCTCTGAGCTGTCAGCACAGAGCCCAAGGCGGGGCTTGAATTCACAAACCGCAAGATCATGACCTGGGCTGAAGTCGGACGCTTAACCGACTGAGCCACCCAGGTGCCCTGAGGCCATTTTTATATTTTAAAATGATCCCTGGGTGATTCCACTGTATAGCCCAACTCAAGGACTGTTCCTAGCTGCTCAACGAATATTCCTTTGACTATGTTGTATTTAATTTTCTAAGAACATGAATACTGTTTCTGAATTTACTGACACCTTTTAAATCAGCATTTTATTCATTGTTCTCACGTGTGCACAGACTACCTTTCCTGATAATGGGTTCTTGTTAGGTTACATGAGTCGAGTAACCACATGACAATGACAGAAAGACAGAATATGCTTTGCATACAAATTGCTTCAGCTAATCATATTTTGAGGACATAATTAGCAGCCTGGGGAAAAATAAACAAAGATAGCTGTAGGTTCTGATGCAACATCTTCAGGCCTTAATCTCTCCGGTATGGGAAATCTGAATAAATGTATGCTCCTTTGAGAGTGGCCAAATCGGATAGTGGCATATATTATTATTCAGCACCTTTGATGAGTTACAATATTAATTAAATGTTACAACTAAAGGACATTCAATGCAAATGAGGATAACTTTATAAAGTGATTTGGAATCTGACCATCTAGGTCATAAACAAGAAGTGACTTCTGTTGGTTTCCATACAAGTCAAGAAAACTACATTTTTCCATAAAGTGGAACACGTGTCCACACAGCACTGAAACTTGCATGTACACCAATGATAGTTAATTCAGCAAGTTTATATTGTCCCCCTACATTGGTGGGCCCTGTGAGTTCATCATACTACAGTTTCTCTAGCCTATGACTTCGTTGATTGCAAGGTGAACATTTGGATGTGCCACCGAGAGAAAAAGTCGGTGATTAAAACACACTTTCCACTGCTGTCTTAGAATAAGGAAAATACAGTAAAATTTATCGAACATTTACTATGCACCAGGCATCGTGCCAAACTCTAAACATCACAATAACCATACGAGGCCTCATTATAATTCCTGACCCGTGGAGGGTGTGGGGTGGGGAATTAGGTTCAGGGAAGTTACATCACTTCCCCAAGGTCACATGATCAGGTACTCAGCTTCAGAATCCCATCTTTAACAACGTAGTACTCTACTACTCACAGTCTATTTGAGAACAAACAAGATTTTCAAAATAAGATAACATGCAGTTTTGCACAAGGTTTGCAGAGGATTTCATGGTACCTCAAAAGAAGGACACTGAAGTTCAACTCTGGGTTCTTAGAAAGTATCCTGGAGCAGAGAGAGCTAGTTTTTGAAATACCTTGAAAAACAGGTTTTGCTAAACACATAAAGCCTGTTTGCTAATTTGTACAGGTAACTCGATTATAAAAAGAATCTGAGAATCTGAGAGAGAGAAGAACATTATAAATCATTTAGAGCTTTTAGAATGAGGAACTTGGAACCCACGGAGGTCAGTGCACTTGCTGAAGGGCAGAGTAGCAATTCATTGCGCAGGTAGTACAGGGCTAATAGCTCAGGACCTGCTTTCGACGATGTCATTATTTACAGTGCAAATTATAAATTCTGTAGACATGGTAACCCAGTGAAAAGTACTCAGGCAAGGTAGAGACACAACTGGAATTTTTATTCTAAAAGTGTTTCATTATTGGCAACGGGACAGATTTTGGGCGAAGAAAGACAAGTATCGAATTATTATGTAAGTTGGATGGTTCTCCAGGGAGTAAATTGGACACCCAAGACCACATCTGGTAACATCTATAGACATTTTTGATTGTCAGGACTAAAGGGAGGTGCTACTGGAACCTCGTGGATAGAAGCCAGGGATGCCACTAAGTATCCTATGATACATGGAATAGTCCCCTCCCGCTAACACACACACATAACAAATCTGGCCTGGATGGTAATGATGCCGAGGTTGGGTAATCTTTTGGTGGTCCAAGAGGACATCAAAATCTGAACTAGCACAGCTCGGGTGAGTCAAGTTTCATTCATTCATTAAATACTCATTGTGGATCTACTTTTGTGCCAGGGACTGTGATGTACTCCAGACAAAACAATAAAGATATACACAGGGAACCCCTGTCCTCACATGGTTTACAGCATAGTGGGGGATATCAGTGAGTACTGAGCTACTTAAATATAACATTAAGAGGATCACGGTGGCAGAGGGGCGCCTGGGTGGCTCAGTTGGGTGAGCATCTAACTTTGGCGCACTTCATGAGTTCGAGCCCCACCATCGGGCTCGCTGCTTTCAGTGCGGAGTCTGCTTCAGATCCTGTGTCCCCCCACCCCGGCAACTAAATAAAAAATATCACAAAAACAATAATAAAGAGGGTCAGGTTAGTGGAAATGCCGTGCTGGGAGTGCATCAACCTTTTCACAATTAAATTATAATTGATCTGTGCAGCCTACCATATATAGGGTGGTACAAAAATAATGGGACTACACAACACTTCTTGGTTTACATCATACTCCATTGAGGAAGTAACATTTAAGGCCATCTTAAGACGAAGAAAAGGAGGAAAATCCTCCACGCTGCTGGAACACCATATGCAAAAAACTGAGAATTAGAAGGAAGGGAACGGATGGCAACCAGATCACAGAAAAAGATGTGTGGGAAAAAGGAGGATGATGAGGGTCACCGGGGCGAGAGCACACAGGCCAATCATTGTTTTCAATCCAGCAACGGAAGGAAAGTGCCCTGAAGTGCTGACTCAAACAGAACAATATCCCCTGATTTCCGGGGAAACCCTTGATGATATAAAAATGAAAACAGCAACACCACATGCAGCTGTGCTTTCTGAATGGTAGAGGGGTATGATTAGAGTTTAAGAGTTTGTGATTCACTTACCTCCTTTCAGGTACTCGGGAAGGGCATTATTTAGAATGGTTCTACAAACTTTGGGATTGGATTTCAGCGCAGTCACACACACACACACACACACACACACACACACACACGCACGCGTGCGTATATTCTTTACTTAAGCCTCAATACATTTCTAAAGAAACCACTGTAGTAGCTATGAATTTACTTATTTAAAGTCTTCAGAATAAAAGAAATAAAGCACCTCTTAATGTGGTATTTCAGTGAAATGTGGCCTTTACTAAAGACATTTTAAAGTGCAAAGGAAGCTTTTTTTTTTTTAAGAGATTACAACCTAAAACAGGAGAAGAGGTGTTTTGTTTTGTTTTTTTAATTTGGGGGGGGGGGTTCAATCTTGTATTTCCTTCTTAACAAACATTAGTTTTGGAGAGAACGGCATCCCTCTGATTTCATGGTATTTATACGAAAAATCGTGCCTTTCCCAAGGGTAGTAATTAAATAACTGAAAAAATTAAGATGATAGGGAATTAGTGGTGCATAAAGAAAAGAGCCATTTCTTTTCCTTTAAAAGGTATTTGTGAGGTTTAGTACGGCCTCTGTGTGGCAGAATGGTGAATCTCTGTAGTGTTGAAAATATTTAATACACAGTTTACCTGTGACAGAATTAAACTCAACAGTGAATTAACATGAATTAACAATTTGTATATAAAAGCAAAATGGCAAAGAGGAATGGGCACAAGGTATCAGAATCTAACCAACCTGATCGTGAATCTTGGCTGTAGCCTCTGACCTGTCCGCCCAGTGGCCAGGTAGGTTCACGGGAAAGTTGGATTACTATAGCGTCAAGGATCCGTTACTCAAAAACTGAATACTGTTGGAAAAAATGATGCCTAAGAAATAGAAAGCAAGGCACTATGTGACAACTTGTCAGACAGAGTCAACTATTGGAGAGAGAGTGTTTCAGCGATGTTCCTATTGGGGGGAACTCTGATACTAAATCAAGGGTAAAGTTCAGATATGCCACCTGTTTTAATATCTTTAATTTTATTTGAGAACATTTGCCCAAATCCAATGCAAATGAAAAGGCGGGATTAGGATATAGAGAAAGTGGACATGACTTCAAACTGAGAGATTATTTCTTGCCTCTAACATTTTGATCATTGGAAATCATTCAGACACTGAGCTGACATACATATTCTTTAAAGTATCACTGATGAGGCTCACATGATTCTTGTCGTTTGAAGATGGCATTTCACTCACAAACTCCTATCATTTATGATAACCGAGCATGATAAAAATAATTAATGACATATCAGCATTTTTTGTTTTAAGAGAGCTGTACCCTGAGATAGGAGGTTAGTGAGTATTTCCAAATTTCCTGGAGGGTCGAGAAAGCTTGTTATATTATTACTTGCAATTATAATGATAGAAAAACATTGACAGGTTATGGCTTTGTTTCCAGGGAATTATACTGAAATATGGAAAATAAATATGAAAAATCACAGTATTTTCTAAGTTATAAATCTGCTTCAAACTGGTTTATATACTTGGGATACAAAATTTGATAAATTTCCTCTCCCCAGCTGAATGATTATAGCTCCTTGGTGAGCTGACCTCCTATTTAAAACGTAAAACGAAGTGTCAAAGCTGCCAAAAGTTGTCTTTAACAGACTGGACAGGGGAAAGAGTAATTGAAATTCAGAGCAAGCAATTAACTCCATGGTTCATCAAATCACAAAATCTCCCCACTTTTTTTTTTTTTTAAAGATTTTTAAAAACAAAACCCATGATAATCAAAAGACTTCCTTCTTATAAATTAAGCATGTAAAACCACATCTGCTTCTTCAGGATAATTAATTCATTGACATTTGAGTCAACTGATAGGAGCACAAGCTAGTGCCATTAGTTAATTAATAACTTAAGAAAACATGTGTGGAGTGCCACTGCGTCCCAAGTCGTGTACCAAGTGCTGGGGACACAGTGAAGAAAAGATGGCATCATGGCCCTCACAGAGCATGTGGTCTGTCACGGGATTCTAATTTCAGGCTTATGAGGAAGCGACCGTGGGTCAAAGGTGGGCACAGAGATGCTGTCTGGGGCCAGACTGTTCAGGCAAATAGGCAAGCAAGGTGGGAAGAAGGAGTCTGACGATGGCCAAACACAAATGCCCTTGAAACCAAGTGGGAGCACCAGCTTCTAGTTGGCACCCTCTGCTTTGGAGGGGTGAGGGTAGGGCACTCTAAACGTGGAGGGAAGTGGGAAGTCAAGTGTCATGAGACTACCGCCCACTGCTCACGTAAGTACTTGCCTCTGGTCCCCACCGAGTCAAAAACTAAACTGGATG